>NC_045787.1:139369481-139721230 GCF_009873245.2 Balaenoptera musculus | reverse complement strand
ATATGAAATTGATCCTAAAATGGTACCTATTTTTACAAACAGAAATTGACTTGAAGTTTGTTGTGCTTTGATCTTTGTACTTTAGTTAAAAGATCATATTGCACCTACTCTTTGCTCTTTAAGAATACCAAAAAATTAAATTCTGCTATGATCCAGAATGTTTCTGTATACATTATAAAAATATAAAATAAAGGTCTGGGATGAGTTCAAGATGATTTGATTAAATTTGATTGAATGTTATTTTTCAAGGTGTTTTGTTTTATCTGAGTTGTTTTACCAAATCTTACTTTATATTAATTTATTCTGGTTTTCTGTCATGAGTGTGTTTTTTTCCCCCGTCTTTTGACCTTTGAAATTTGAACCTATTTTATTACAACCACATTTATTTTATATTAAGTTTTCATTACGGAACTCCCCTTCTATTGGAGATTTTATGGCTTCTGTTCGTTGTTGCAATTATTTTTCTTCACAATGTTTTTCAATTTTCTTTTTTCAAATTGATAGATGACTTGCCTTTGAAATTTTATTTTGGTATTTCACAGAGTTCCTACGCTTGTTTTATCTTTTAAAAATACTACATATGAAATACAATTTTCTTTCAAAGACATAATAGATATGAAAGCTAATTGTGATTTCAAATACTAACTAGCTATTTATACTATGCCTTCATTTCTGTAGATATTCAGTGAATATCTTTCTTACTTTCTGCTGAAATATAAATTAAAATATACTCACTTACCATCTTTGTTAGATCCATCTTTTATCCTGTGCTTATTCTCATAATAAGAAAAGTAAAACAATGAGAAAGTTAAAGGGGAGGAAGAAGAGAGCAATTAATGATAAGAGAGAATTAGAAATATTGACTATTGAAAAGCCAAGCATGTTTCACATATAAAAAGAAGATAGGAAATGATGAGAAATGAAATGTGGAGGAGACTAATAAAAATTTCTACAATTTTGATGAAAACACAGAGAGGAATAAAACAGGTGCATTACTTCTCATAGATCGTTTGTGACTATGCACGGGCTTCTTCATCGAGATGTGGCCACTGAGTATAATTAGTTGAAGACTTTATTCCCAACTTCCCATCTTTCAAATGCAAATTAATGATTTCTGTGGCAAAAATAAAAGTCCTTGACACTCTTGAAGAAGGACTCAAGTAAAATGAATAAATTAGAGATGAAGTAGAGATGAAGAGCCTAAAGTAAGTTATCAAGGAAGGATTCATAGATCCTGCTTTTCCAATAAAGCAGAAGGAACTGTTGGAAGATAACACTTACTTCAAAGGGCCATTTTATTATGGGCAGGTAAAATCATAATTTACAGTCAAAATCTTGTAAAAAGGAATGCCTGTGTGAGGATGGACTGCTTCCAGAATATTTGATTATGCATGGCTCTACCTTTACACCAAACATTTCATATTTTCACATTTATAGTTATTTCAGAAAAAATAACTCCAAAAATATTATATTACTACAATTAATACTTCCATTATTTCTTTCTAACAGCAGCATGTGCTGTTTTTAAAAAAAGGCAAAACCCCAATTTAATTGCTTCTCTAGGCAGGTAATTATCTTTCCAGTCTTGTCTAACTTATGCTTGATGTTAACTTGATTGAAATATTTGCAAGTTTCTTCTACCCCTCCCACACAGTTTTTCTCTTTTCATTGCGTCTGTGGCAGATTAAATTTCTATGATTTATCTTTGTTTACTTTCTCTTCCTATATGTGAAGTTTTTTCAGATACTTCAAGTGAAGATTAGGTAACTTCAGAACGTTGAGAAGTTTCCTTCTGGTAGAACAAGTAGACATACTTGGGAATGACTGACAAGATTTCTCAAGCTTATTCCAAATGGTCTAAAAACAGATGCAAAAAAACAAATACATCCACAGACCTTACTCTTTTAAATGCAAAATTACTTTTACTGTGTCAGAAATAGTTCCTTTAGGTATTTTTGCACATCTGGCTCTTATGAAGAATAGTAGTGAAAATGAAAACATATTCTATCATTCCAAAGAGCCACCATTTGGTAAGTACCTACGATGTGTCAGGAACTGTGAAAGGCATTTTATGCATATTATTTTATTGAATTCCCATGGAGTCCCATTAAATGGCTATTATTCCATTTTTAAAATAAGTTAAATAAAACATAGAGAGGAGTTAATGTTACTTACCCAAGATCACATAGGCAAAAAACTTTATTTTTAAAAATGCATATATATATTTTAAACTAAGCCATTATGATAGCAAAAGCTATGCTAATTCAGCTGAAATAAGATTATTTTTAGAGAAATAACCTTATAAAGTAAATATCAATGGAGGAACTTTACCCATCCACAAAAATGTGTATAATATCTTAAAAGACTGAGAGAGTTTGAATGTGATGGTTGTATAGTTGTTCTGGTTATCTATGGCTGTGTAACAACCATCTGGAAAAGTAGTATAAGCAACAACCATTGACTATGCCCACAAGTTGGTAGATCAGTAGATTAGGCAGGGCACAGTGGGAATGACTTGTCTTTGCTTCATGATGACTTCGGCTTACACTGGGGTGCCTCCATTGTGACCATATGCCTAGTGCTTCAGTACTAGCATTGACTTGATTCCTTAGTTCTTTTCCATATCATGTCTCATGGATCTGGAACGTCCACTGTGGCTTCTCCACTTAAATGTCTTATGGGAGTGGAATGATTAAAACTCATCAGGCATCTTTCTTTTCTCTATAGTGCCTTTCTAGATAGCAAACTTGGACTTCCTCACAGCATGACTTTCTCAGAGTAATTGAACTTACATGCCAGCTGTCTTATCCCAGAGCAAGTATTCTAAGAGGTGCAGGCAGAAGTATTCTAAGAGGTCCAGTGCATTGGAAGGTCTCTAATGAACCAGTCTTGAAAGTCCCAGAATATAATTTCCAGGAGCATGCTGTTGATCGGGTGTGTGAGCTTCCTGTGGCTTGAGTAGCCGTGGTTGAACTCAAGCTATTTTGATAGAACTGCACTAAAGTTATCCTCCTGTGAGGGGAAATGGCCCCAGCGGTCAGAGTCTGAGTTGGGATGCCTAGGTGGGGGACTTAGAAAGGCAGAAGAGATGAAACAGGAGCTCCCAGGTCAGAGATTTGTGTGGGCTACAGCATCCTTCAAAGATTGCCAGCAAGTTAGCCAGAGAAGCAGTGACAACCAGCCTAACATCAGATCATACTTTTGTCTAGTTAGGAAATGAGATGTTGCTTGTGTCCCCTTATCTACCTCAATATTCCCTACAGGTGCGCGAGCACCTAGGTGGAGAGGTGCAAACTGAGCCTCGCCCCTCCCCTCCAGCGTTAATACCTTATGTCAGAAATTGGTGCGTGACTTACATATAGCCATTTTAATTTAAAAAGTTATACTGATTGAGTATATATTATATGTATTTATAATACATATACGTATTTATAATACATATTTATATGTATTATATATTTCCTACTATGCATTACAGTACTATATAATGTTATATACCATATATAGTAATTAGTATATATCATTATATATTACAATATATATGCCATATATACTATATTACTATAGTATACATGTACTATATATGTATTATATATGAATATAATTTATATTTTAAAGTCTGAATATATTTTAAAAGTCACCACTGATTTTTCAGTTCATATAACTGGATAAGGTCAGATAAGAGGATTTAGCTTCTACTGTAGTTATGGGTTTGGATTTAGGATATGGCATAACCTCTGGAATTGCTGCTGACGTTTTGGGCCGGTTTTATTTTGCAGGGTGTTGGGAGGAGGTGTGTATAGAGAAAGAGCTATTTCATAGAAAAAATTAGGTAGTATGAGCAGACACAGGCTATATGAGGGGAAGAAGGAAGATGCCAATTGATGACTATTTTCTGGTTTCTGGTTCAAAGCCTTCATGAGGGTTCAGCCTTATTTCCTGATCTTGACCTCCGTTTAGTGATCGTATATCTTTAAATGCAGTCCATCTTTTTCCTCAGCTACATGACAATAATGTCAATTAGAAACACCTTGAATAAGACCTCAGGATGTCTATCAGAAATTTCTGATAGACATCTCTCTAAAGATGTATTTAGTTTGAGGCCAACCTACTGCCTGAAAACAACTTCTCTGAAAGGGATATGACATGGCCAAACTACTGCTACATCTAAGATCATGTAATATCTATAGAAATGGAAAAATGTCATTTTTCATTCCTGGAAATGGTACCTATCAGAAAGTGTTCTCTTCTTTTCTTCCTTTTTAAGGCTCTGTCTATGATTCAAATGTACCAAAATCTATTGAAAAGAAATTCTTTTATTTAATTGTAATCGTGCTAGCCAATCAAGGAGGTGGAAAAAAAGAGAAATATATCATTGACATAAAAAAATCAGTCTCCCAACTCTCTAAACTGTTTTCCTTGTTTCTTTCCATTTGTTCTTATTTACCATTACCTGTTGACCTCCAAGCATAGTGCTGGTATTTATCTTTTGATGACGTTACTTTATTTTAAACCCAGAGACTGGAACAAACCATCATTCACTAATAAGTATCATTTATTTTCATTTGGTCTCTTGGATTCTTACTAGGTGAATGCTTATTAAATTGAAATAATAAATACACTTGAGGACTGGCATATTGCAGAGCATTTTTTTTTTTTTTTTTGGTGTTCTTGAGGTGAAAACATTTATAAGAGCATGCAACCCCTGGATTTGATTTTCCCTACTGCTGCTCCTGAGTGCCCTTGGGCAATTATCTCTCAGCTTGCCATGTGACTGTGTGTCAGTTGAACTCCAGAAGCAGCTAGAAGCTTCTGAGCCTTGGAGTTCTTTAGAGATCCTTAGATTGAAACTGTTAACTTTAAGTAACAAAATTTGAATTGTGCCTCCATTTAGTGACAGTTAGGATATTGGTACTGTTGACCATTTGGGATATTAAAAAGACATATTCCTATATATTAGACTGGCTTGAATTATCTTTCAAGATAGAAGCTCAGTTCCAAATGAATGTTGCATGCTCTTTAAAATATTAAATATAGGCTAATTCATGTCAAATAGGATATGGAAATAAGAGAGATTTTTTAAAGAGCCAATTAAATAAGTGAATAATAAACGAATTCATTTGATTGGCAGGTATTAGATGGACAAGTCACTGATTAAAGTTTTGGCATCTCAGAGGTTTGACATTATCTACATGTTTTACCTTCAATTTGCCATCTGAAAAATGGGCCTGCAAATTGTAAAGATTACAGATGTTTTGAAGTCTTACAGATTTTTATTCAAAATAATACAATTAGTGAAAATTAATAGAAAAATGGATTCATTTTTGAGGCCTATATCTCTCTATCTACCTACCTGTCTGTCTTCCTCATGCTTAGCTAGCACTCCCTTCATGTTGAATGGATGGAGATAATAGAAGTAGACAGTATAAAATAGGAAGCGGCTAATATCCTAAATTTATGAAAATTATGGAAAATTACATTTCTATACCTGGTGATCATATCATGCTAGAACAAAAGATATAGTTTCTTCTTTCAAGTGTATGCTTAAGTGAGAGAAAAGTCCCTTCCCCCCCAAATCATTTGTCTTTCTCTCTCTGTCTCTCCTATTGGTTTTTAATTTCATCTATAATTTGCATCCTGAGGATTCCTGAATTTTAGTTCCTTGTAGAAAGAATGAAAGAAAGAAGTCCTTGGGAAATCCAGATATTTATCACAGTTTCCAAGATGAACAAGAACAGGAGTTAGCTCATCCAGTAACGACTGATCTATTATGACTCAGAAAGATTGTGACATTTATAGAACGACTAAAAAGGGGAGATATATGTTCAGCTATTTGCATTCCACTTGAGTATCTTTCAGGAAAAAAGTCAATTAAATACCCTCCAAATGTTTGGCATCTTAAAATTGATTTGAAAAATATGCCTTTGCAAGTAACTTGATTACTGTTCAATATATTAGCATATATTTAATTTACTTGTGCCTTTTAAAATCGTGATTTTGAGAAAAAGTGAGAAATCATAATTACTCTTATTATTTAATAAACAATGATATTTTTATATAAGGCCTCATTATAAGTGGGCATTCAGTTACATATGATGGGTTTTGTCATGTGACTTTTAAAAATTCTGCATTTAATTTTTTATTAGGAACTCAATCTCTTAATTCAAATCTGTGATATTCAAATTTATTGAAACTTGAATCTCTGAGAAGGTTTTATTTGAAAACTTGGCTTTCTTCCTTTTGTGCCTCTAATTACTATTTCTTCACTTGGAATTCTATTTACACCGTAGACGGTAAGAGACTGTGGATTAACAAAATTTTGAAACCTGGCACAAAAATGTTTTAAGTAGATTTGAAGCAAGAAAAGGGTTTGTCTCTCTGATTTGCAAGGCAAGTAAAAGGGCAAGAACTGTAAACTATACGTAGGCTAAGAGGCTGAATCAGTTTTATGATTCAGTTGGTGAAAAAAAAGTGTTAGATGCTAGTAATATTTCTCAAAGTATGATGTTTGGAATACCAGTCTTGTAAAATACTTTGGGAAAAAAGATTCTGTGCTCATGTAAATTTAGAAAATGCTGATAATATATCCCTTTCCTGGAGATTCACAAATCCTTAATCATTTTAAGTGTTCTGAAAAGTTTACCAAAAAATCAAAAACTATTCATACAAAATTTATTTCCCAAACCTTTTTGAAATAGGACTTAAAAAGATACTGTTAACGTCTCAGAGAATAATTCCCAAGAATCACTGTCCTAGAATACGGTAGGAGGGGACAGCATCAGAGCGCTGTCTAATTTACTGACCAACTTTAATATTACACAGAGACAGAGTAACAGAGAGAGAGAGTATCTCTATCTCTATATCCATCTCTGTAGAGATATAGGTATACAGATATCTATATATCCATTATATAGAGAGAGAGAGAAGGATATAGATAATACTGAGGTATTTTAAACTTAGTGATTTTTTAAAGGACTTTGAGATCTTTTAGAAATGAGATTATTGGGTTAATATTGATAATACCAATAACAATAGCATTAGCATTTGTGCGGGACATTGTTGCTGGATGTTCT
This sequence comes from Balaenoptera musculus, assembly GCF_009873245.2. Taxonomy (NCBI): domain Eukaryota; kingdom Metazoa; phylum Chordata; class Mammalia; order Artiodactyla; family Balaenopteridae; genus Balaenoptera; species Balaenoptera musculus. The sequence goes on along the minus strand of NC_045787.1, from coordinate 139,714,157 downwards.
GAAGTCATTAGGTCTCATCTCCATTTTAAAGGTAAGAAGCAAATCAGAGAGATTAAGTACCTTGCCCAAAGCACTCACTATGAATGGCAAGGACATTAATAGTGAACTATTAATCTGAACTAAGACTGGCTTTAGTCCACAGCCTGTGGGTCTTCATTACACCACAGTCCCTACACCTACTGAGCTTTGGTGCCTCTTGAGTAGACTGGGAGATAGGAGAGATTACATATACAATTGAAGTGAAGTATGGTCAAAGAGCATTGAGGAAAAAAATGGAAATTTAAATAGATAAAGAATATATTAACTAGGACTATCTACAAAGAAATATTTTAGAGAAGGAAGAATTTAAGTTTGTTGGCGGGGTCCCTATGATTACAAGTAATTGGTTATGTGATTTTTCTCCATGGCATTACAAGCAATTTGACAGAACACTGTGACTATGGACATGGCGTCATTATTCCCAACCCAGGATAGAAAAGCATCTGTAAAAACTCCTTTGCCACCTTCTCCAGCGTGAAGATGGAAAAGGGGGAAAGGAGCAGAGTATGTTAGCATTTTCTCACAATTGTTTGTAGTCCAAATGAATATATTTAACTGATGTATTAGAAAACTTTGGAACTATTTTATAGCAAGTATTATCTAGAATTATTGCTCTTATCATTCAAAACTCATATGTTATATTACAGAATTCAATTAAAGCCTGCATGTCTTGGCCTGGTAGAATTCAGTGAATGTACTTTCCTCCAACAATTTTGTATGTTTAGTGTTTTAGTGAAAATGCAAGGGCATCTAATTTTTTGATGTGCCAAGTCACTGGACTGGATAGATTATTGGATACACATCTAGGCACTGGTTTCATTTTCTCTCAGTTATCCATATTTGTTGGACCATTTAATTTCTCCAAACAGTTCTCAGATTGTATTCTGGAATTTTGAGATTTTGATTTCTCTTAAATAGCTCTCCACGATGAGCACAGTTGAAAAGTGATGCGGATAGAGACTAGGTATGTTGCATTTACTATGGTGTGTTGATTTTCAAAGAAGGAAATTATCAGAGGAAGAGCCACTGCTGACTTTACAACTGCCCTGTTGAGTGAGAAGCCACTAGCACAGAGTGGCTGGACTGAATTGAGACATACTTTCAGAGTACAATACATACTGGATTTCAGATAGTCCCCAAAACAGTAAAATAGCACATTAGTAAATTTGATATTGATTATATGTTGAAACTATAATATTTTGAACATACTGAGCTATGTAAAATATATGATTAAAATTAATTTCACCTGTTTCTTTTGACTTATAGTCTAGTTTCTAAGAACTTTTGTCCATATGGCTTATATTATATTTCTACTGGAGAGTGCTGCTTAGAAATTATTATATTTACTCAATGAGTTAAAAAAAAAAGTCATACTTGGAGTTAACTTTGAGGCTTGAACCATTTGAGACTTAGACGAAATAAATCTAATGTATGATTAAAGAGGAAATTCTAAAGTATGATTAAAAAGAATCCCAGTTGTGTATAAACTTACCTCCAAACTCATCAAATTGTATACGTTAAATTTGTACAACTTTTTTTATGTCAGTCATACCTCAGTTAAGTGGTTCAAAGAATGAAAAGAATCCCAGTTTTATCTGTCAGTGGCTATTCAGGAAATAATGCCTCTGTGTGTGTGTGTGTCTGCGTGAAATGTCTGAATATTTGACAAGCCTAGTTTGCTTAATTCAAGATCTTCCTTTAAAACAATCTAGTTCTTTAAATAGAATCATTTTTATAAAACACTTAAATGAAAGTTAACTAAAACTCACCGGTTTGAGTCTCTTATTCTCACAAGACGTCAAATTAATTTAGCAGGGGTAGTAACTATATCTTACTATTCCTGTATCATTTTGCTTGTACTCATATTTCTTTTTTAAAGTGGTATGGCCAAACCTAAAAACGTACCGTGTGGTGTTTCCATTTGAATGTCTTGCTATGCTTCTAAAGTTGAGTTTATAAAAGTGTAAGTGACAAGAATTATTATGTTGTATTTAATTAATGTCGTGTTTGAAATCCCTGAAACATTTTTGTTGGCATTAAACATTAAGTTTTAAATTTTCCTAGTTTACATGCATATAAAAACACCCATATCTATTTTAATTTAAGAAATCACAAAACAAAGTACTGTTAATAGCCAGATTACAATAATTTTGAATTTTCCTCCAAATACACATGCTAGGTCTTAGTTGTAAACCATGTAAGTGAATTTTCTTTCTTTTATCCTAGTTCCCCTTTACTGATTCTGTGATGAGATTGACCTTGTTTACTAAAAATAAACACCTAAGAATGTGATTTAAATTCTATAGCACTTCAAAAATATCTTTAAATATAACATTTTAATACAGGCCCATTATTTAAATTGCTGGTCATCAAATTATGCACCAGAAGGAAATAATCAGAATAATTTGTGTCATTATTAATTTCTCTCTACAACAGAGAGGTATGAAAAATAGGCCACAGAACTACAACAGAAAGTCCCAAATTACTTCCATTGGTGTTATTCTCGTCATGCTTTATACAATGCAGTTCAGTTTAGCCTGATTGTGCCAGAACAGGTTTTACTGAAACACTCACTCTGGCCCAAGTGACCTATTTTGTTTTCCTTTGTATGTCTAAGGCTTTTTGTTTGAAAACTATACCTTGGAATGTGAAAGTGATTGACACGAATGGGCATGACCTAACCCACTTCTCCTCCCTGTTCTTAGCCTTGTCACTTCAGACTCAAGCTGGTTTCTCGAGGCCTGAAAAAAGACAGGAGCTGCTGCTGGGGAACAAGGTTATCGCACTCACGGGCCCCTCCCTCTGGAGCACTTCTGTTTGGCATCCACAGAAGGGTTTCTGAACTCTCAGTGCAGCTTATTATTCTTCAGCAAATACTTCCCTAGTCCGCAATTAATAAATTGTGCTGGGCCTCATGCTGAATCTTTCACATACATTATTTTATGAAAACTCCTCACGAAAATCTTAGAAGGTAGACAGGTTGTTTAAGGACATGCCAGTGATAATTAGCTGTATTAGTCAGTACTCTTGGTTGCAAGCAATAGAAACGAGGCTTCAACTTACGTAAGGAAAAAATACAGAGGTGACTTACTGACTTATATAATCGGAAATTCAGGAGTCACTGCTCGGTTTAGACATGGCTTGATTCAAGGAACCCAAGTGATGTTCAGTAGGACTTTGTTTCTCTGTATTGCCCAGCTTTCTCATGTGTTGGCCCCTATTCTCAGGCAGACTGTCCCACCTGTGGTAGAATGATGGCTGCAAAAGACAGATGAGGACAGCATCCCTGGTGAAAGTGAAAAGCCTTCATTTCTAGCAGTTTCCAAAAAGTCTTGGGGCTGGTTTGGATTGGACCAATTACAGTCACATAGCCATCTTTGATGTTCACAGGATAGATACACTGAGAGGGTTAAGCTTGGGTCACTGGAGCTGGGTTCAGCTAAGTCCCTCCCTCTAAACACAGGACTTAGAAAAATGGTGGGCTGGTTTCCTAAGAAAAATGCAGAAGCTGCAACCAGATGAATGGAGAGTTGACCCAGGGGGAACCAGTAATCACAGGTGTGTACTATGGGGGCCAACCAGGGTCTGAACCCAGGTTGTTTATCATTATTTGTACTGTACTGTATAACCCTTCCAAACTAAAATGCTACCTTCTGAAAGTTTTTACCCTTTGGCTAAAATTGCTCTCTCCTCATTAAAAAATAGCTTGTACATAGTCTGAATCATTTTTTCAGCAAGTTAGTTTGCATGTTGGTCTCTGTTTCTTAAATTCGCACTAACATAATGAGCATCTCAGGAGCAAGGACCATTCTTCTTTTGTATAGTGTACAGCACATGTTTTGACTAATATGACTTGTAGCACAAAGATCCTTCATGTACACTATGGTGTACACTGTTACGCTTCTGAATTTGGTAAGTACATCTTGATTTCAAAAGAATGAGAATGGTTTCTTTTCTAATAACTCAATAAGCAAGCATCCTTAGGCTTGATAGGATACCACACTCTGAAAAACTGTTCATGCCTAATATCACAGACAGGTGTTCTCAGAATTTAGCTGTTATTCTCAGGAAAATCATGAGGGTTTGTGACGCTTACGAGCAAGTCTCAGATCTTATACATACTTCTATTTAATATTTGTGGCTTTTTAAACAAAGAATACATTAAGTATTTGAGAAACAGAATAAGCATGGTTTCTCTGTTTGCAGTAGGAAGAATAAAAGTTTGGATCCAGATAGGCTTAGATTCCATTCTTGATAGTTATGTGGATTTGGGTAATCTAAATGTCACTGAGTCTTAGTTTTCAAAATTTGAAGGGATGTGGTAGGATTGATAAAATAATGTACTGAGGTGCCTTGCTCAGAGCACAATGCTTATAGCTGCTCAATGATAAATGGTACTTTCTTTTCCTTTTTCTCCCCTCTCTCTTCCTTGTCATGTGTTGTTATGGTCAAATAAGGCAACACACATATTTTGGTATTCTTGTTCTTACCTTCAAGCCTCTGTGGGTGACAGCAAAAGATGACTTGCAGTGTCAAGACTGCCCATTTGTAGGCCAGCCTTATCCACCTGCGACACAATGATTTCTTTCTGCTGTTGAAGGATGTATAGAAAGTGAACTTATTATCTATCTATTCCACACAGCTTATTCTGTAGTATGTAGTCTCGAACTGTGTTATTTTTGCAAATACCTGTTATTTATCCCCAACAAGATGGTTGGTTCCTTGTTATCAGGAACTGGTAGACACTTGGGCACTTGTTGGATTGAGTTAATAAAAATCATATTTTAAAAAGCTAGACATTAAGGTAGACAGTGTTAATTTACGGGATCTATAAGACCAAATTCTTTGCAAGGAGACCCTTATGCATTTGCATGGCTACAGATTTTTGTTGTTCTGAGCTGAACTATTGAAAGAATAAGCAGCGGTTGTTTCTGAAGGAATAACAGCAAAGATACTGTTGAATTGGCAGATAGAATTAATTTTTAGGACGTTGCTAAGAAAATGCTCTGACATCATTTTCATGCAGACAAAACAGCATAAGCTTGAATTGGGGAGTCACAAGTTCATATTCTGAGTCCACCCATTTCTTACCCATGGAAACTTTGATAAGGTGCTTAACTTTTCAGAGCTTCCAAACCTTGTTCTATAGAGCGGAGATATAACAACTGCTTCATTTGTTATGAGAAGTAAATTTCACTGTGTACATAGAAGATTTAGCCAGTGTCTAGCCTGTAGCAAGTGAACAGTAAATGGAAGTGGTAATAATAATAGTCATTTATTTGCTTGGGACAACGATGTTCATATAATGTCTATCAATTTAGAAATAATTTTGTCTATAGGTTGATTAGACCCCTTTTGGTCCTGAGAACAAAGAATGTTTTTCCACAAAGGGTGGTTTTCCCTAATGTATTTCTAACCGACTCTGAAAATTACAAAATGACCAAAAGACTCTTAGGGGATCGTTCCATCTGTTCAATTTTTGAATCAAATAAGGAATAAGCCCAGCTTAGGAGAAGAATGTAGGGAGCACAGGGGACCCAGAAATGTCTCCTCTGATGTCTTATTGCCTGTCTTCTTTTTTATCATTAGGCATTAAATTTTGAATTTTTAGAAATTGTTCTTCCCCAGTGCTTTGACTATTACTAAAAACCTTTTAAAAGAGAGTAATCAGAAGTCAAGAATAAGGAATCTGGAGTCATATTTCAAATGTGACCTTGGGCCAGTCATTTAAATTCACTGTGCCTCAATTTCCTTGTCTAGAAAATAAAGACAATAACTGTTCTATTTTTAGAGTTGTAGGCACTAAATAAATTAATGGACACAAAGCCCCCAAAATAGCACTTAGCAAGTGCCATATACATTTTAACTATTATTGCTGCTTTCTCTTCCTAAATGTAATGTTTTCTACCCCTGTGTCCACCCCTAATATTTTTGTACTGCCTTCACAATTTTTTCTATACCTACAATATTTCCTTAAATCAAATTAAGTTCAATTTTTACTTATCTTTATATTGAGCATTTATGTATATATATAATGATGAATTTATGTGCTTTGTATATTTTATCATTATACATGAAATAAATATATAACCTTATAAAAACAGTTGTCTATGTTACTATCCTAAATGCCAGTATTAAGTATACCACATTTATTTACAGTTTTGTGCCATTTGCTTGGAGCTTCAAGTACACTCAAAACTATTTTCAATATTATGAAAACTAGGACTATATATATTGAAAGACAGAAAGAGAGAGAGGCAATATATGCAGCCATAATAATTATAGCCATTTATTATTAACGTCAACCTATGTTCATATGGTTTATTCAGAAATAATTTTCACTGCAGATTGATTTGACAGTTTTAGTCCTGAGAATATAGAATGTTTGTCCATGAAAGACAGTTCATATACAGAATACATACATACATATGCATATATATGCATATGTATATATAGGTTATCCCAAGGGTTACAGGTTATCTCTCTATATATTTAAAGAGAGATATAAAAAGAGGGAGAGGGAGAGGGAGGAAGCTCTAGTGAGGCCTTAAAGAAATGCAAATAGTGAAGAGATTATGGTGTACTTTTCTTTGTAACATTGCATTACTCGTATATGAACAAGTTTAATATTTGCATCTATATGATGAGCTTTAGTAATTGCTCTGAAAGCACTGTCTAATGGTGATAAGGTACAGTTTTATCATCTTAAATAGTTAGCACTATGGTATCCCATCTGACCTTAAGAAAATGCCAAGTAATTCTCTAGAAATAGAACTATAAGATGGTAACGTCCTAGAACAACAGCTCTCTCTGTAAAGGATCTGCTAGTCATTTACATTTCTCAGTAGAAATCAATAGCTTACTATTGTTTAATTGGTGAATGCAATGTGACCTAATCATCTCAATGAAGTCCTCCTTCCAGGAGGTTCATCCCCTGGGATAACGGAATGAGCCTGAGGAGAGAGGAACTAATTGCAGGAAGATAATGAGCATGGTTTCAATCAGGCTGACGGGGAGAGACGATGGGATAGGGAGCTTAAATCTCAAGGTTATGATTTATCTACTTTATTATTTATTAGAAGAAAACATTAATCAAGCATGACGCCAAACTAGGTACTGTACAAAAGATACAGACTAAATTTATTAGCAGAGTCAGAAAGAGACAAACTTAAAAATGAAATCTGGTCTCAGGGCTTTCATTTAGAAGCTGAGTAGGAAAAGCTCTACACAGTGCGTATAAAGATTGGAGATGCTTTCAAATGTCTTCCTTTTCATAGGCACTGCCTTCCCCCCTATCCTTACTGTGAGTGAAGGTTCACCCCTTTATGTCAGAAAACAGAAGGCATTGTCTCCCCAAAGTACTTTAACTTGCTCATGTTAAAAAACAAAACAAAACAAATTAATAGACAAACAACAGTCTTTTGATGTTACCATTTCCTTTTTAGCCAAGTAGGTAAATGCAGACAGTTCATGCTGCCACTTAATGGCTGTGAAATCTTAGGCAAAGTATTTAATCTCTCTAATCCTTAGGTTCCTGATAAGAAAATGACCATATCAGTGCCTACCTTATATATATATATATATATATATATATATATATATATATTTTTTTTTTTTTTTTTTAATTGTGGTAAGAACACTTACCATGAGATCTACCCTCTTAACAAATTTTAAGTGCACAATACAGTATTGTTAACTACAGGCACAGTGTAGTATAGCAGATCTCCAGAACTTACTCATCTTTCATAATTGAAACTTTATGCCCATTTATTAGCAACACCCCAGTTCCCCCTTTCCTCCCTTAGTATCTACCTTCTACTCTCTGTGGTTCTGTTAGTTTGACTATTTTAGATACTTCACGTAAGTGGAATCATGCAGTATTTGTCTTTCCGTGATTGACTATTTCACTTAGCATGATGTCTTCAAAGTTTATCCACATGTTGCATATTGCAGGACTCCCATTGTGTTTGGAAGAGATGTTTGGAATGATTTCAGTCTTCTTAAATTTGAGATTTGTTTTGTGGTTTAACTTGTGATCTATCCTGGAGAAGGTTCTGCGCTCACTTAAGAAGAATGTATGTTTTGCTGCTGTAGGGTGGAATGTTCTGTACATCTGCTGATGCCAAGATGTACAGGAAAACCACTCCTCTGTTCTCTGTCTATTCACAGACTACTCTGTATTCCAAATGTGTGTGTGTGTGTGTGTGTGTGTGTGTGTGTGTTTGGGGGGAGGTTTTCATACCAAGCAATTCTATAATATCAGCTGGGTATCCTCTAATTTAATGCATTTCTGACACTGTCTACCTAGAATTAGCATCAGATCTCACAGATTAAGGATGCAGTCCCACAAGCCTGCTCCCTTCCCACTTCAGATGCCAATCACAAGTCCAAGTTGTTATCTGTGCATTGGACCAGTCAGCTAAATTGGAGAGTCTCACAACCCTATCCTCAGGTTTTATTAATTTTCTAGAGTGGCTCACAGAACCTAGGAAACTGTTTACTTAGTACATTACCCATTTATTATAAAAAGATATAACTCAGGAATAGCAAGATGGAAGAGATACATAGGGCAGGATATGGGGGAAGGAGCTTCCAGGTGTGCCACCATCCCAGCATCTCCATGTGTTCACTAATCCAAAGCTATCTGAATCCCATCTTTTGGGGGTTTTTATGGAAGCTTCGTTAAGTCGGCATGATTGATTAAATCATTGATCATAGGTGATTCATTCAACCTCCAGCCTCATTCTCCTCCCTGAAGGTTGGGGGGTGGGGCTGAAAGTTCCAATCCTTTAATTATATGGTTGATGCCCCTGGCAACAAGCCCCTGCCCTTAGAGGATTTTCAAAAGCCACCTCATTAACATAAACTCAGGGACTTGTTATGAATAGCAAAAGATACCCATTTCACCTTTATTACTTTGGAGCTATTTTAGGAACTGGAAACAAAACTCATGTCCCTATAAGCTCTTATATAGGAAATTACAAGGGTTTAGTAGCTATATGCTAGGAACTTTGGACGAAGACCAAAATATATATTTCTTATATCACAGTATCACACATGTAATCTATCCTGTGTTTTCTTGAGAAGAATGAATTTTGTTGCTGTGGATAGGAATGTTCTGTACATGTCTGTTAGATTCATTTGGTCTATAGTGTTGTTCAAGTCTGCTGTTTCTTTGTTGACTTTCTGCCTAGCTGTTCTATCCATTATTGCAAGTAAAGTATTGAAGTCTCCTACTGTTATTGTATTGCTGTCTCTCCCTTCTGTTGTGTCACTATTTGCTTTTTTATGTTTAGATGCTCTGATGTTAGTTGCATATATATTTAAAATTGTTATGCTTTCCTGTTGAACTGACCCTTTTATCATTATATAATACCATTCTTTGTCTCTTCTAATAGTTTTTGACTTAAAGTCTATTTTGTATGATGTAAGTATAGCCAACCCTACTCTCTTTTGGTTGCCATTTGCATGGATTATCTTTCCCCATCCTTTCACATTCAGCCCATGCGTGTCTTTAAATCTAAAGTGAGTTTATTGTAGACAGCATGTAATTGAATTTTTAAAGTCTATCCAACCACTCTTTGTCTTTTGATTGGGGAGTTTAGTCTATTTACTTTTAAAGTAGTTATTGATAGGAAAGGATTTACTATCACCAGTTTGTTCCTTGTTTTCTGTTTTGTTTTGGTTTTTTGTATTTCTTTTGTCCCTCCTTTCCTCTTTTGCTATCTTCCTTTGTGTTTCATTGATTTTTTTAATTTATATTGATATGCTTTTATTCTTGTCCCTTTTTCTTTTGTGTAATTTCTATTGATATTTTCTTTGTGGTTACCATAGGGCTTACATAAAAATGCCATATGGTTATAACAGTCTATTTTAAGCTGATAACTTCAATTGCTTGCAAAAACTCAACACCTTTACTCCCCTGCCCCACACACCTTAAGTTATTGATGTTAGTATTTACAACTATTTGTACTGTGTATCCATTAACAGATTTTTTAGTTATAGTTATTTTTTAATACTTTTGTCTTTTAATTTTTATACTAGAATTAAAAGTGATTTGCCCACCCACCACCATTACAGTAATACAGTATTCTGTATTTATATGTATATTTACCTTTATCAGTGAGTTTTATACTTTCTTATGCTGGTGGCTTATTTAGCATTCTTTCATTTGTACTTGAAGAATTTCTTTAGCATTTTTTGTCAGGCAGGTCTAGTGGTGGTGAATTACCTCAGCTTTTCTTTTCTGAGAAAGTCTTTATCTTCATTCTTGAAGGACTGTTTTTCCAGGTATAGTATTCTTGGTTGGCAGTGTTTTTATTTCAGCACTTTAAATATATCATTCTACTCCCTTCTCTGCTGAGAAATCCACTGATAGTCTTATGTGGGTTCCTTTGTACATCACAAGTCACTTTTTATTGCTTTCAAAAATTCTATCTTTGTCTTTGACTTTTGACAATTTATGTTTCTCAATGGGCATTTGACTTAGGTAGTCTTACTTAGGATCTTTTGGGTTTCCTGGATGTGGATGTCCATTTCCTTCTCCAGATTTGGGAAGTTTTCAGCCACTATTTCCTTGAATACACTTTCTGCCTCTTTATCTCTCTTCTTTTTCTTCTGGGACTCCCACAATGTGTATATTGGTCCATTTGATTGTATCTCAGATGTCTCTGAGGCTTTCTTTATTCTTTTTTAATATTTTTCAATTTATTCCTCTGACTGAATAATTTCCAGTGTTTATTGATCCTCTCTCCTTCTTGATCTAGTCTGCTGTTTAGCTCCTCTGGTGAATTTTTCAGTTCATTTATTGTATTCTTCAGGTAGGTGATTTCTGTAAGTTTTCTGTCTCTTTGTTGAAATTCTCATATTGTTCTTGCATTTTTCTCCTGATCTCAGTGAGGATCTTTATGACAGTTATTTTGAATTCTCTGTCAAGTTTCTGCTTCTTTAGGGTCAGTTCTGGAGATTTATCTTGTTCCTCTGTTTGAACTGATTTCCCTATTATTTCATTTTTCTTCACTCTCTGTATTGGTATCTGCACATTAGACAAATAGCGACTTCTCCTAATCTTCATGGACTTGCTTCACACAGAAAAGACCCCCACTCATCAGCCCAGAGATTCTGGGTCTCTCAAACCTTTGTGCTTGTCCAGTCTGTTTTATTCTTAGTGGCCTCAGGCATCTGGATTTTGTTGGGTCACATCAGTATTTTTAGATAAGCAAGACTGAGGCCAATTCCTCAGGCAGCCTTCAGGTAAGTTGGGTCATTGGATGCTCTGTCCAACTCTTCCCCTCCTCGGGGACAAGCTAGGAGCTTGGGTTTTTCATCAGCTCAACCTGTGCTGAGCCAGGAGGAGTGGCTATGATGACTGCTAGCCCAAACCACTATCACTGTTCTCACTGGCCCCAGGGGGCTATAGTATGCCATGTTCATCAGTGGTCCGATAGATGCTACACGGAAGCCAGTCGTCTGGGTAGTCCCATAAAAGTTGGGGCATTGAACACACAGTGAACCCTTTCCCCTCCCCTGGGAGAAACTGGCAAATGGAGTTTTTGGTCCCAATCATATGGTGCTACGCTAGGGGTAGGGATTTTGGAAAGAAGGTGTCTCAGATTTTCCTACCAGCTTCAGTGTGGCTGGTTTCTTGCTCATTTGAGGTATGGGAGCTTCTTAACTCACTTCTGGATTTCTTACAAATGGAATCTGTCTGTGAAGGCATTCCTATTCCACCACCTTGCTGGTGTCACTCCCTCTTCTTGGCTTGTTTTGAGGAGGAAAGGAGGTAAAGGATGAAAAGTGCTTAGCACAGGGCACTGCAAATATCAAACAGTCAATAAATAAATGTTGATAGTGATATTGTTAAAATGTTATGATTGCCATTTCCGGTCCAGGTTTCAGTGTTAGGCTGTAGATAGTGAAAACATGCCCATGATAAGTTCTGATCAGCTAAGGACAGTTGACAATACTATAGGGATGGAATGAGTGACCAAAGTCATCTATATTATAAATTTGCCTGTATACATATATCTGGGGTCAATAGCAGAACAGTAATATTAGACTAACATGATAATTTGCTAAATATTTATTACAGACTGAATTACCAGAGAATGAAAGGGGAGTAAGACAAGTTCTCTTTCTTAGATGAGTTTACATTTTGGAGGAGAGAGACATATTAACAAATAACTGTCATGCAGGCTAATTGGGTACCTTGGTAACACAGAGGATTAATTCTTCAGGGTGGGACAGAGAGAGTCAGAGAGAACCAAAGAACAGGAGTTTGCCAAGTGGAGAAGTTGAGGAAGGATATTCTTTGCAGAGCAGTGTCATTGTGGCATGAGCTCTGAACGGCTAAAGCAATGTGTGGGTGTGTGTCTTAGAGGGGTGTGTGTGTGTGTGTGTGTGTGTGTGTGTGCGCACACACATAAGGAATGTCCAGAGTTGAGGTAAAATTTAGCTGAGGATGGTCTTGAGTTTTCCAAGTGATATAATCCAACTTTTGCTTAGAAAGTTAACTCTGCTAGAAATAAAGACAGTGCATCAGCAAGAGGAGAGATTGGGAGCAGGAACTGAGAGAGATATTCCAGGTATAAATTAGACGAGGACTGAAGAGGACAGAGGGGGAAGTTTTGAGTTGGGCAAACAGGGAGTCATTGACAAGGTTTTCTAGATAAACATCAGGGAGTTCTGACAATAGTCCAGAGGATTAAGGAAGTAAGAATGAGTAGTCTGTGAGAATACTCTATTCGTTTAAGAAGTTTGATAATCAAAGAGGCAAAGGGATGGGGTTAGTAGGCTTGAAAATTAGGCTGAATGGAAGGAAGCTTTTCCTTTTAGGAGAGACTTGTAATATTTAAAGACAGAAGGGAAGAGATGAGAGGAATTTAGGATGTAAGAGCAAGTAGCTAATTGATGAATAAGGTTCCAGAAGTAGAATAAAACCAATAGCACAGGTGTCAGGCATGGTCTTGGAAGAGATTAGGATCCGATTTTTCTCTCATATATAAAGGAAGATGAATTAAGATGCTAGTAAGAGTACTCATACTGACCTCTCCTATTTTTTTTTCTTTTATGATAAGTTGATGTGATGAAATGATGAACTTTGAATGTATAATAAGGTAATTGGGCTACAAAGTCATACAGATGTGGATAAGAAGGATAAATATGTTTTAGAAGTGAGGGAAAGGAACCATGTGGATCATGGCTTGTGTTCCTTTTGTACTGTCAGCAAGAAGCATCAAGTCATGTGTTAAGTCCAGTTTTGATTATACATGCTCCAGGAGGTAGCATATTTACATGTTCTACCGCTCCATGGACCTGAATTTCTTTTATATTTTATTAAAGTCATGAGACTTATCTCCCTTATTATAAGGACACCTCAAATCCCTTTTATAAAGGATAAAACATGAATAAGTACTGAGGATGTCTCAGAAACAGTCTACACACAGGAGAGATGGGGCCATATTACTGATTACTTAAAAATGATAAAAAATTGGAAGAGATAGGCCTATGCCTTTGTGTTCAATCCGGACATCTTGAAATTAAGAAAAGGACTTTAGACCATGACAGGCATCTGCCACACAGCAGTGGCAGGCTGAGAGAGCACAGAGGGTCTCACAGACTTGAAGGCTATTGTGTGTCATGGTTTGCTTCAGTGATTCAATAAGTCAAGATCAGAGTCTCTTAAGACTGTTAAACTCTCTGCCCGAATTTGTTCCTCTCTATGGTGAAATTACCCAGAGTGCTAAAAGATACAATCCCCTCTTGATACGGTCACGAATTGACTAAATCCAAAAGCCAACATAACCGACATGAAGTTTAGCACTGTCCTTTCTAAGAGACTGAGCACCAGTATAAACCTCTAGACATGGAAAGACACAAGAAAATTATTTTTCAGAGTCTCTGATTAAACGCAATAAATTAGTTAAGTACCACCACTGAGATTTGTGCTGTAGAAGTAGAGTACGGAACTCCAATGAGAGCTTGCTGGAGACCTTAAGAAAGGAATAAATTGCATCTGAGAGAACCTTACACTTCAGCAAAGAAATAAACCAGACTGCAAGTATTTGTAGAGTTATGAGAAGCTATAAATGGGATTTTGTTTGCTCTGAAAATATAAGGGGAGGGCCTTTATTTTGCAGGGAGGCTCAAGATGGCACTCCAACTAGCTGGAGAGAAAGTTTGACCATTAAGCAGACAATAGTATTCTCCAGGTAGGAGCCCTCCAGACAAGAGTCTGGCCTATTTAAAATAGAGGAAACACAACCTTTTGAATACAGTCATATCATATGATTTATTTTGCTTTCAAAGATACCTTCACTGACTTCTGCGGTCACTAAATGAGAATAAACACCCTTTCTTTACCTTTTCCTCCCCTTTATCAGTAACATCGAGGTGGTTCTTTGTAGTTCCCTTTAGTCAGGACTTGAATGCGCACCCTCCCGACCCCCACTGTCAAACCCAAGTCTTCTATTCTCATAATAATGAAATGGGAAGACACCTCTTTGTTAACTTTCTATAGGAGCTGAAGTTCCCATTGGGCCATAATTGGTAACCAGAGCTGAAGGCTTAGCAGTTAAATTCTCCATGAAAATATATGAATAAAAGTAGAAATGTTACGGGCTGATTTTTTCACTAAACTTCTGCCAGCTCTTGCAGTGTTTTATGAAGAGATGCCAGCATATTCAATAAATCTCGGCTGGCTGTTGTCCAGGAGAAATTATCACCAGCCCGTTGAAGGATCTCTGGCTGCTCCTTAGGAAAGGGAGGGGAGGAAGAATCGTTCTGGTTCATTCTGAGTTGTGCATTATACATTAAATTAAAATATATGTTTCACCCATTTAGCAGTCTGAATAATAAAAGCTGTATACAGCTGCAACAACTCTGCTCTATGCATTTTAATGACTGATTTGTGAATATACTAGAATTATAACTGCTATTCAAATATTTTCCTTTTTTAAGAAGTCACAAATCCCTCCCTTTAAAAATGCACAGACAAACACTTTATAATCTTTTAATAATTTGTACTAAAGAGTTTTAAAGCTTAGAATATGTGGAAATTATTTGTTTTAGGACGAGTAAATATAATGGGCTTGTCAATATGGTATTCAAATAACTGTAAAAATATTTGGAGTGTCTCCAACGAAAAGAACCTAACTCGATCTCTGCGTTCAAATGAATTCTAAATAGAAAAAGTGATATACAGTTCAAAAGGAAGCATTAGACTCTAAAGCACCTTTCCATTTCTCTAAGGAATTGTGATCTACTGCTCAAATAGACTTTTAAATGGCTGCTGAGTTTTCAGGCTTCTCACATGTTCATACTTAAATCTGTTTGAACTAGTTAAGTAGAGTCACAATTAGAATTGTAATTTCTTTTCTTTCCATTTTTAACCAGTTGTGAAGAAAGCTAATAAAATTGGAAAATGAGCATATGCAACCTTTAATATGAAAACTAGGTCTTAGAAGGGTGAGAGAGTGCTTTATCAGCCTCCAGAGGGTATTTTTCTAAGCATAATGCCAGTTTTAACATAGGATCTACGTACTTTTTGTATGATGAACTGTAAACCAGAAGCTTTCTCTAATGGGTTCTAAAAATCAGGAGATTTAGATTCAACTTAGGAGAAAAAAAATGGCATGTTATGACAAAGGTAATAGTATATCAATAATATCCTCAATTTCTCATAGAAACTTAGAAAAATATCTATTAGCTAAGCAGCCAAAAGTTTATTTTAGGATACTTATGATCGATGTAAGGAAATTCTCAGTAATTTACCATTAATTCAGATGTCCATTCTTAAGTTGGAAACATGTCAGTAAAACATGAAGTTCTATGGCATCTTTAGCAGAGCAAATGAACAGAAGTAATCCCCTTTATTGTTTCCTTATTTCAGCCTCAAATAACCCTCAGTCTACTAACTGCCCCCAGGATCCCATTTTACAAAGCATGTTTCCAAAAAACAATTTGAAGAATTTTAGAAGCTGAAAAATAATGTTTTATTCCATAGTGTATTAGTGGTTTGTAACACTGATGATTCATGCTTCTTCCTAAGCAGTTTTTTTTTTTGCATCTGTAAACTGATCTAAATGTCTGTTTTGAGGATAAATTTAGAAAAGCTCATTTGGAATTGTTACTGTAGAGCAGGGGTCAGTAAACTTTTTCTGTAAAGGAAAAAATCGTGGGTAATTTAGACTTTGGGGACCCTCCCTGTCACACTCAGTGAACCCTGCCGTTTTAGTGCAAAGGGAATCATAGACAGTGTGCAAACATATGCATGTGGTTGGTGGACTTGGCCGTTGAGCTGTTCTAGAGCAGTGATTCTCATTTGGTGTTGGGTGTGATGGGGAGGGAACTTTGGAAAGTTCATTGGGGGATGAAACTCAAGAGAGACTCTGCTGGAAATTTTCATCTTTTTCCTATCAAGAGTTAACAGGAAGGGACTTCCCTGGTGGTCCAGTGGTTAAGACTCCACCCTCCCAGCGCAGGGGGTACAGGTTCGACCCCTGGTCGGGGAACTAAGATTCCACATGCCGCGCTGTGTGACCAAAAAATTTTTTAAAAGGGTTAACAGGAAATATTTTTTGGTTTTGGCTAAAATAATAATTTGATGGGGCTTCTAGGTCATTAAAATTGCACAAATAATACAAATGAGGGTCAGAAATCACTTTTAATATTACTACATCATTAACATATATAATATAGAATAGTGATATCCAATAGAAATATCATATGAGACATATATATGATTTCCAGTTTTTGAGCAGCCATGTTAAAAAAGTAAAAAAAAGGAAAACCAAAACAGGTAAAATTAATTTTAATAATGTACTTTATCAAATATATATAAAAATATTATCATTATGCTATGTAATCAATATTAAACATTATTAATGGGGTATTTACATTATTTTTTGTACAAAGTCTTTGAAATCTGGTGTGTATTTTATGCTTACAGCATATTTCAACTTGGATTAGTCACATTTCCAGTGTTCAGTGGCCATATGTGCCTAGTGAGTACCATACTGGATAGAACAGGAAAAGATCATATAATATGTTACTTTTACTCACTGGATTGTATTTTGAGAATAAGTGATGTAAAACATAGGGCAGATTAATGTTCTCCTTCTCCTCCCCTATAACACTGAGCCTGACAGCAGCCTGAAAGGTCTTCATAATGCTGCATTTTGGAAAGCCACTGCTAATCAAGAGAGCTGGCATGAACCTCTCTACAATCTATATAGAGACCATAAGATGAATTCAACCATGTAATTGATCATTTGAAATCTCAGGACTCATTTCAAACAGTCATTTTCTTTTATTTGCCAACCAGGGGTCAACAATTCCAATGCCAGGAGAGACCAGAGAGATAGAAGTGAGGGAATCCAGCTGGGTGAAGACAGTGGAGAGTGATGGGACCATCTGTGGCAAGTGGCAGGTATGTACCCTTCCTGAAGTATCCACATTCCAAAAGCTAAACACTGGGTCAGCAAAACAAACACATCTGCAAGACCACCACTGGATGTCCAGACCTGTTGGTTTCCAGTCCCTGGTTACATACGTTAAGTCTGAAGATGTGGCACTATTCCAAGAGAACTAACATTATTATTGTACCAGTACTTGTCTGATCTCTGACAGTTGTAGGGGGTGGGATCAGGTGATCTGACCCCAGCCTCACCTCTCCTTCTGCCCCTTCTGTCTTACAGGGGCTCTTCTGCTCACTTCGACCTGAGAGTCTGTCACAAATTTCCTTTGCTTGCAATTCCTCTACTCTTCTTTAGCAACCAGGGAAAAATGCCCCTCTCTGAAGCCTTCCCAATCTCTAATGTTCATAGTTGTACAGATCCACAAAGCCAAAATTCAAAAAGCTCTGGAAGCTAAAAGCTTTTGAAAACTCATCTAGTGATAAAAATCTTACTTGATCTGAACTCATTTATCAGCAAAATCTGACTTTGCTGGATGTGAATCTCTTTGTAGGTCTTTATTTAGCTAACAGTTGTGAAAATTCATACTGCAGAAATATTAATATTTTGAATATAGGAGCTGTCCTGTATTCACTGGAATGATTGTGTAATATATGGTGTTCGTACCATGCTATCATTCTAACATCAGAAAAGTTCTGAAACACATCTGGCTCCAAATATGCCTTTATTAGTGAACCTTTATTCCTAGTAGTGGAAGTAGGAGTATTAGTAAATAGTTATTTAACACAAAATATGCTCCAGGTCCCTTATGTATTTTAACTCTTTTATTCTGCACAAGTCAATTAGGTAAGTATTATTGTTACCTTATTTCATAGATGTCAACAGTAAATTAATAGAGTTAGGTAACTTGCCTAAGGTCACACAGCTCCTAAGTGGCACCACTTGGCAATGCCAGTAATCAAACCCAGATGGTCTGGCTGAGAGTCTTTCCTGCTGTGCAGAAGCATCTGTCTAAGTGTTGGTTATGGGTTCCCCTCACTTGACTTTTACTGTGTGAAGGTTCTGTCTCCTGAACTAGAATTCCTACTCCTTAAAAGCAGAGCTTGTCTCCCCCATACTACCTACCTGGTAAGGGTATGAACCTAACAGCATTTATAGCGAAGAATGGCTAGGTTAAAAAGAGCATTATGTATTTCAGTAATTTACTATGGATTCCGCAGGTCATGGTCCCACTTGTTCTGTCTTCCACAAAGCTGATTTAACTTTGCGTGATGTGACAGTTATTAAACTCTGCCTCTCTCAGTGAAAATAAGCACAGGCACAAGCATATATGCTATCACCTTAACCATAGTGAAGATAAATTCTGCTTCTGGTTCCTGCTTAGTTAATGCTTATTCTGATCTATGCAGTATGTAAGAGCTATTTATGTCTTTCCTCAGTGTATCCTGTATAGTTTATGCGGCGGTGCTATTACTGTTCCCGTGTTACAGATGAGAAAACCAAGATTTGGAGATGTGTGATTATGATGCTGGGAAGTGGTGAAATTGTGTTAAAATGTAGGTGGTTTGACCCAGGAGCCCGCAATCTTCCTCATCTTCCTTCTTTGCCTCTGGCTTTCTTCTGAGATTACTTTCTAGGATACAAGTCACTTTCTAACTTGAGTCTTCCTTTCTTCTCATATCTCTTGCCACTCCAGTTACATTGGAGGGCTGGAGAGTTTCTTAATATTCTCTTCTTTCACCATAGACAATACTCATTTATCCTCATAACAATATTACGGGTTTGTGCTTTTGGTGTTTCCATTTAACAGATTTGGAAATTGAGGCTCATAGGCTTTAAGTAATTGACTCAAATTCACGTAATTTGTGGCTGAACTGGGATTAAAGTATACGTTAACTGATCTAAAATCTCACACACTGACGGCTCACATTTTCCTGCTTCTCGTTGAACTAGTTTCATACAGTTTCAGCAGTCTAAGAACAAATTATGATTATTTAAAAAAAAACACCAAAGTAACCCATGGAACTTCTTCTAATTGAACTTCCTACCTGCTGACACAATGAAGAAACATGAACCTAACTGAATATTCTTCTCAGATTCACCAGGGGCATATTTTTAGTCTTAGCATAAAATATTTCCTCTGTGCCTCTGTTCAGCCTATACATTTCATTTTCAAAGCTAGAGTCTTTTTCCAGTTAATCATATTTATTGGCAAAATACAGCCTAAGTCACTGAAACAAAAACTAAATGAAATAAGAGAACAAAGGTTGAATAAAGAAGTTCTGGACAAAAAGCCTTTGACCACAAATGGATGCCAGATTGGGAATTTTATTTTTCTTCAAAAGTGATTAATCATAGCAATCACTAGTAAACAGTAATACATATTTGTGTCACCTCTTTATGCATTAAAAAAGATCAGAACAACCCAGGACCCACTCATTCTGTTTGACTGTTGGAATATTTTTTTAAAAAACATCAGTGTAGTTTAAGAAAAAAAAAAAAAAAGACTTTATGAGCACTCTGATTGATTGGAAGTTAAAAAGAAGAGCAGACTTATTCCTTTCCTTGGGCTCTCCAGTCCTGTGGGGATGTCTCTAGATCTTCAAATAAGTCCCTCCAAGGGAGAAAAACGCCACCACTTACAATATGTAATCTCAGTGCCTGGAGACGCCCTGTCGCCTCACTTTGGAAGTGTTTGGTGAGCTATGCAGATCACGAAGATTGGGTAATAAAAACCCACCACCATCCAACCAGGGAAATCTATTACTCACCTCTTCTATTAATAGAGTTAGAGCTTCGATTTCACAGTGCAAAAAGCTCAGATTTATTTTGCTTACTTGAATCTCAAAGCTTGAGTGCTCTCCGATTGGGAAATATAAATTCTGCTTGCTTTTAAACTAAATAATAGTTCTATTTATAACACTTGTCATAGCCTTTATACTCCTTTTTTGCATATAAAATGCTGCAATACATATACCTACTCTAACGTTTCTTGTAGGGTGAATTTAGCACACTGATTGCTGAGAAAATAGGGAAAAAAGAACCACGCTCACCTGGACCGGGGGCATGGAGGTGTTGGGCAACTGTTGTCCATTCCACCCACTTATAAATGAGAGATGAACATCCGTCCTGTTCATTTATAAATTCATATGGAGGCTTTCTTTGTGTTGAGCTGTTTGATTTGATAGCGGAAACGTGATGAGGGTTCTGTTTTAAGACAATTCCATTTCTCAGGATGCCTCCTACCTTCTGTGTATGTATCATTTCGAAAAACGGTGAATAGCAGCTTAAGCAGCTAATAGCCAATTCCAGTTCCCATTTTTATCTGTGGGAGACAGTTTCTCTGTTAAAATGGTAACAGTTAAATGCAAAACTAACCTAACAAGCCATTGGGTGGCACTGTTGCTCCACTGAGTTCTTGGTTAAAGAACATTTCTCTTATACTAAAAAAGGAAAAGAAATGAAACATGAGTATGCCTTAAAGAAAGTAGCGTTGTTTAAATGGGACAATTGGATTTCCTCTGTTTCTTTGATTCTTTCTATCCACTAAACACCCTTTGACCCAGGAATGACAAGTAGGTTTAAACTCAGATGGTAATATCAACCGTTTGGTCGATGCCACCTGGAGCCTAGTGTTGAGAAGGATTCTGATGCCATATCCAAGCCAGTGGGTTGTATGGAGAATGTTATGGATTGATTAACAGTGTCTGCTGTGGGTACAGAATATTGGAATGGTGACTAAACTTGTCATTCTTCCTGTTGAATTCTATATAATGAGTGCCTATGATAGAAATAAATTCTATACTACCATTGGGGCTAGGTAGAGAAAATGTGAGTGGAGTTTTTTTTTTTTTTTAATGTGAGAGTAATGTTAGGTGATATGTTGAAAGTCAGACTATTATAGCACATCATGCATCTTGGATAATATGAGTATGACCTGAACTATATGTGTCCTCTTTTCTTGCCTCACCTAATCCACTCAGAGTTTTAAAGATTATGAGAAAGTGGTGTCATTACCACAAGGAGGTTAATAGTTTTTGGCTGGTTAGTGCCAAAAAAGATGGTAGAGGCCAGAAAAAGATGTCTTCATAATCCAAGAAACCTCAAAGCCCCAGGAATATACTCATTTTAGAGTTTAAAATCCTGTTTATTTAATTTTAGATCTATTATGGTCTTAAGATTTACCATAAAACAACTATGACTATCACATATGTGTGAGTCTATGAGTACATTAAACTTTCCCTACCTCCTCTGAAGATCTTACAGTATTCCTTGACATGGGGTATTTACTGAATGCGCTCTGCAGTAGTGTTTTCTGTGATGTTGGAAATGATCTATGTTTATGTTGTCCACCACACCAGCCGTATGTGGCTACTGAGCACTTAAAGTGTGGCTCCTGTGACTGAGGACTTGGATTCTAAATTTTTGTGTAATTGCAATTAATTTGAATGTGAATATAAATAGTCCAGTGTGGCTACTAGCTATTGTATGGGACAGTGAGTTGTAGTTACTGCAGAAATGATTAACACTTGGGTTTGAAGAATACACAACCTATCAAACCAGATGGCCCTCATATAAGCACAGTAATGCCCAGTAAGGATAGTTAAGGTTTATTAAGCATTCACTACGTGTATGGCACTATTTTAAACATTTTATATATTTGGTCTTCCCAACAACATATGAAGAAAACCTTTTATCCCCACTTTACAGATGAAGACAATTATAACAAAGGGATAAGCACTGAAATATTAGATAGGTCCCCAAATGGGATATGTTGGCCCTCCGTACCCACTAATAGTTTGGTTTCTTTTCCAACAAATACTGTTTCAATGTGTGTTCATTGTTTACCTAGAAAGGGGGTTGAGTCGGTGGTTGGAAGGGGCAGAGGATGAGGCCCGCTTGCAAACTAGAGTCCTCTTTAGAAAGCATTGTGGTGGGGCTCCTTGGGAGCCCCATCTTCCTCCCTGCCCTCTAAGTAGCTTATTGAAGTGCTCCTTCTAAGCAAACAGATTTCCTTCCTGGGAGGTTTTCTAGCAAATACAATTCCCTCCACCACCTCATTACATTTACAGCATTGTTCTAATTTGCATTATAGATAAGAATCTTGGGCAACTGCCTATACCTGACTCTGCGGGGAGCACACAGCTAAGGTTCTCTTGTAGCCAAAGGAATGCAAAGCTTTACTCTAGAACACGAAATCAGTGTAGGCTTCTGTGATGGACAGAACAATGCCCTCCACTCCAAAGATATCCATGTCCTTATCTGCAGAACCCATGAATATGTTACTGTACATGTGAAGAAGGAACTTTGCATGTGTGATTAAGTTAAAGATTTTACAATAGGAAGACCATCCTGGGTTACAACAGGTTGGTCTGATGTAATCACAAAGAACCTTGTAGGAGAGAGGCATGACGTCAGAGAGGAAAAGGTGATGTGATGATGGGAGAGAGAGAGAGAGAGAGAGGAGAAGATGCTACCCAGAAGGCTTTTAAGGTGCAGAAAGAGCCCAAGAGACAAGGAATTTAGGTGGTGCCAAGAATCTGGAAAAGGCAATGAAACAGATGCTCCCCAAGAGCCAGCTGGTCTTTTTTGAACTTCTCAGCTCCAACACTGTGAGGTAGTAAATTTGTGTTGTCTTAAGTAATTTGTTGCCACAGCAATAGGAGACTAATACAGCTTCTTAGACAGGGAGACTTTTGAGAATTGTCAGGTAGAGAAAGGAAGGGTGTTCCAGCCAGAGGAACCAGCAAGTTCAAAGGCATGATGCTCCAAAACAACATTCAGTGCATGGGAACAGTGTGTATCTCAGGGTAAGCAGCAACTGAGGTATGTTTCAGGGAAATAAGATGCGGTACAGGAAAGGGACCATTCTGGTTTTGCTGCTAATCCCTAGCATTCTGAGATCAATCCCAGGGCCATGCTTTCCTCTTCTGGACCACATGTGACCTCAGGAGTCTCCTGTGGTTTTACTCTATGTATTTCCCTTCCCACAGAGATCAAAAGAAAAACCCATAAATATTTGCTACAGGGAAAGATGAAGGATCCTGAGCCACTAAAAATAAGAAAGTAATTGGAAGAGAGAAAGCTATTTCTGTTACGTTAGATAAAATTTTTTGCTGGCATTAGAAATTGAATGAGAAGAAAGAAAATGATCAATTTCAGATTGGACAAAGGCTCCTAAAGGAAATCTTTTTGAACCATATAATACATCTTATGCTTTCATCACATTATGTGTGTGTATATATATATATATCTTATAGCAGGATGGTGAAGAGTAAAATTAGTTAACAGGGGGTGGTGGAGTCAAGATGGCGGTGTGGGAAGACACAGAGTACACATCTCCCCTCAACTAGGGCGCCTGCCGGATGCTGGGGGGGACCTCAACGCCCAAGGAGATGGGAGGAACCCCCAAGTGAACCAGTAGGATGTGGGGGGGGGGGCCGAGGGGGGAGGAGAAGTGGAGGCCGGACAGGACTGGCGATGCTGAGGGGTGGCTGAGAGGGGGGAGGTGTTCCCACACCTGGAGTGACCCTCGGGGCTCAGATCAGGGGGGAGCATGCCCAGAATTTCCCCTGCCCAATCGGCCGGGGAAGTCTGCCCTGCTCTCAGCCAGGTCCTGTACCCTCAGAGGACCCCTCCAGGCTACATAGGTCCTGGGGACATAGGAGGAAGCCTGGGGCAGAACAGGAGAGGCAGGTGGGAGGGGCCCTCCAGGACCAGAGGGGCAGGAGAAGGAGCAGAGGGCACTTGCCCCAGGCCGGGAAGCCTGCTGGGCTCCCAGGTAGGGTCCCCTGCCCTCTCAGACCAGAGGCGGGAGGTGCGCCAGGGCCCCTTCTGTTTCATTGAGCCTAAGCCCCAGCCCCGCACACCTCCCAGGGCCTTTTCCAGCCCTGTGGGTCCTAAGCATAGGCCCCGCCCACTGCCCAAACCCCACCCCTGCTTAGACACCACCCTCCACAGCCAAGACCTTTTCTACCTTTTTTTTTTTCTTCCCCCTCTTTTTTACTATTGTGGTTCTGTTTTATCTTCTGGTGTTGTTTCATCTATATTTTAATTTTTATATTCTTTCTAACATATCTGTGAGTTTCCTAGTCTAATTTTATTTTTTACTTTGTTATTGTTCACCTTTTTAATTAATTAATTTATTTTTTGCCTCCCCGCGTGGCTTGTGGGATCTTGGTTCATGAGCCGGGGGTCGGGCTAAAGCTCCTGAGGTGGGAGCTCCAAGCCTGAACCACTGGATTAACAGAGAACCTCAGACCCCAGGGAATATTCTTCAGAGTGAGGTCTCCCAGAGGTCCTCATCCCAGCACCAAGATCCAGCTCTACCCAACAGCCTGCAAACTCCAGTGTTGGAAGCCTCAGGCCAAACAACCAGTAAGACAGGAACACAATCCCACTCATCAAAAAAAGCCCAAAAACCAAAAAACAATGAGACAGCAAAAAAATATGTCACAGATGAAGGAGCAAGGTAAAATCCTATAAGACCAAATAAATGAAGAGGAAATAGGCAATCTACCTGAAAAAGAATTCATAGTAATGATAGTAAAGATGATCCAGAATCTCAGAAATAGAATGGAGGCACGGATTGAGAAAATACAAGAAATGTTTAACAAAGACCTAGAAGAACTAAAGAACAAACAAACAGAGATGAACAACACAGTAACTGAAATGAAAAATACACTAGAAGGAATCAATAACAGAATAACTGAGGCAGAATAACGAATAAATGAGCTGGAAGACAAAATGGTGGAAATAACTGCCAAGGAGCAGGATAAAGAAAAAAGAATGAAAAGAATTGAAGACAATCTCAGAGACCTCTGGGACAACACTAAATGCACCAACATTCGAATTATAGGGATCCCAGAAGAAGAAGAGAAAAAGAAAGGGTGTGAGAAAATATTTGAAGAGATTATAGTGGAAAACTTCCCTAACATGGAAAAGGAAATAGTCACCTGAGTCTAGGAAGCACAGAGAGTCCCATACAGGATAAACTCTAGGAGAAACACACCAAGACACATATTAATCAAAGTAACAAAAATTAAATTCAAAGAAAAAAATATTAAAAGCATCAAGGGAAAAACAAAAAATAACATACAAAGGAATCCCCATGAGGTTATCAGTTGATTTTTCAGCAGAAACTCTGCAGACCAGAAGGGAGTGGCAGGATATACTTAAAGTGATGAAAGAGAAAAACCTACACCCAAGATTACTCTACCCAGCAAGGATCTCATTCAGATTCAACAGAGAAATCAAAAGCTCTTCAGACAAGCAAAAGCTAAGAGAATTCAGCACCACCAAACCAGCTTTACAACAAATGCTAAAGAAACTTCTCTAGGCGAGAAACACAAGAGAAGAAAAAGACCCACAAAAACAATCCCAAAGCAATTAAGAAAATGGTAATAGAGACATACATATCGATAATAACCTTGAATGTAAATTGATTAAATGCCCCAACCAAAAGACACAGACTGGCTGAATTGATACAAAAACAAGACCCATATATATGTTGTCTACAAGAGACCCACTTCAAACCTAAGGACACATACAGACTGAAAGTGAAGGGATGGAAAAAGATATTCCATGCAAATGGAAAAGAAAGCTGCAGTAGCTATACTCGTATCAGATAAAATAGACCTTAAAATAAAGACTGTTACAAGAGATAAGGAAAGACACTACATAATGATCAAGGTATCAATCCAAGAAGAAGATATAACAATTATAAATGTTTATGCACCCAACATAGGAGCACCTCAATACATAAGGCAAATGCTAACAACCATGAAAGGGGAAATTGACAGTAACAATAATAGTAGGGGACTTTAACACCCCACTTACACCAATGGACAGATCATCCAAACAGAAAATAAATGAGGAAACACAAACTTTAAATGACACAATAGACCTGATAGATTTAATTGATATTTATAGGACATTCAACCCAAATGTGGCAGAATACACTTTCTTCTCAAGTGCACATGAAACATTCTCCAGGATAGATCACATCTTGGGTCACAAATCAAGCCTCAGAAAACTTAAGAAAATTGAAATCATATCAAGCGTGTTTTCTGACAATAACGCTATGAGATTGGAAATCAATTACAGGAAAAAAACTAAAAAAAACACAAATACATGGAGGCTAAACAGTGAGCTACTAAATAACCAAGAGACCACTGAAGAAGTCAAAGAAAAAATTAAAAAATACATAGAAACAAATGACAATGAAAACACGATGACCCAAAACCTATGGAATGCAGCAAAAGCAGTTCTAAGAGGGAAGTTTATAACAACTCAATCTCACCTCAAGAAACAAGAAAAATCTCAAATAAACAATCTAACCCTACACCTAAAGCAACTAGAGAAAGAAGAACAAAGGAAACCCAAAGTCAGTAGAAGGAAAGAAATCATAAAGATCAGAGCAGAAATAAATGAAATAGAAAAGAAGAAAACAGTAGCAAAGAGCAATAAAACTAAAAGCTGGTTCTTTGAGAAGATAAACAAAATTGATAAACCCTTAGCCAGACTCATCAAGAAAAGAAGGGAGAGGATGCAAACCAATAAAATTAGAAATGAAAAAGGAGAAGTCACAACTGACACTGCAGAAATACAAAGGATTATAAGAGACCACTACAAACAATTATATGCCAGTAAAATGTACAACCATGAAGAAATGGACAGATTTCTTGGAAAGGTACAATTTTCCAAGACTGAACCAAGAAGAATTAGAAAATATAAACAGACCTATCACAAGAAATGAAATTGAAACCATAATTAAAAATCTTCCAACAAACAAAAGTCCAGGACCAGATGGCTTCACAGGCGAATACTACCAAACATTTAGAGAAGAGCTCACACCTATCCTTCTCAAACTCTTTCAAAAAAATTGCAGAGGGAGGAACACTCCCAAATTCATTCTACGAAGCCACCATCAACCTGATACCAAAACCTGAAAAAGATATCCCAAAAAATAAAATTATAGACCAATATCACTGATGAACATAGATGCAAAAATCCTGAACAAAATACTAGCAAACAGAATCCAACAACACATCAAAAGGATCATACACCATGATCAAGTGAGATTTATCCCAGGGATGCAAGGATTCTTCAGTATAGGCAAATCAATCCATGTGATACACCATATTAACAAATTAAGGAATAAAAACCATATGATCATCTCAATAGATGCAGAAAAAGCTTTTGACAAAATTCAACACCCATTTATGATAAAAACTCTCCAGAAAATGGGCATAGAGGGAACCTACCTCAACATAATAAAGGCCATATATGACAAACACACAGCCAACATTGTCCTCAATGGTGAAAAACTGAAACCATTTCCACTAAGATCAGGAAGAAGACAAGGATGTCCACTCTTGCCACCCTTATTCAACATAGTTTTGGAAGTCCTAGCCACAGCAATCAGAGAAGGAAAAGAAATAAAAGGAATACAAATTGGAAAAGAAGAAGTAAAACTGTCACTGTTTGCAGATGACATGATACTATACATAGAAAATCCTAAAGATGCCTCCAGAAAACTACTAGAACTAATCAGCAAATTTGGTAAGGTTGCAGGATACAAAATTAATGCACAGAAATTTCTGGCATTCCTATACACTAACACCAAAAAAATCAGAAAGAGAAATTAAGGAAACAATCCTATTTACCATCACAACAAAAAGAATAAAATACTTAGGAATAAACCTACCTAAGGAGGCAAAAGACTTGTACTCAGAAAACTATAAAACACTGATGAAGGAAATCAAAGATGACACAAACAGATGGAGAAATATACCATGTTCTTGGATTGGAAGAATCAATATTGTGAAAATGACTATACTACCCAAAGCAATCTACAGATTCAATGCAATCCCTATCAAACTACCAATGGCATTCTTCACAGAATTAGAACAAAAAGTTTTACAATTTGTATGGAAACACAAAAGACCCTGAATAGCCAAGGCAATCCTGAGAAATAAAAACGGAGCTGGAGGAATCAGGCTCCAGACTTCAAGCTATACTACAAAGCTACAGTAATCAAGACAGTATGGTACTGTCACAAAAACAGAAATATAGATCAATGGTACAGGATAGAAAGCCCAGAGATAGACCCACGCACATATGGTCACCTAATTTATGACAAAGGAGCCAAGAACATACAATGGAGAAAAGACAGCCTCTTCAATAAGTGGTGCTGGGAAAACTGGACAGCTACATGTAAGAGAATGAAATTAGAACACTCCCTAACACCATACACAAAAATAAACTCCAAATGGATTAAAGACTGAAATGTAAGGCCACACACTATAAAACTCTTAGAGGAAAACATAGGAAAAACTCTCTTTGACATAAACCACAGCAAGATCTTTTTTGACCCACCTCCTAGAGTAATGAAAATAAAAACTAAAATAAACAAATGGGACCTAATGAAACTTAAAAGCTTTTGCACAGCAAAGGAAACCATAAACAAGATGAAAAGACAACCCTCTGAATGGGAGAAAATATTTGCAAATGAAACAATGGACAAAGGATTAATCTCCAAAATATACAAACAGCTCATGGAGCTCAGTATTGAAAAAAACAAACAATCCAATTAAAAAATCAGCAGAAGACCTAAATAGACATTTCACCAAAGAAGACATACAGATGGCCAAGAGACACATGAAAAGCTGCTCAACATCACTAATTATTAGAGAAGTGCAGATCAAAACTACAATGAGGTATCACCTCACACCAGTCCGAATGGCCATCATCAAAAAATCTATAAACGTTAAATGCTGGAGAGGGTGTGGAGAAAAGGGAACCCTCCTGCACAGTTGGTGGAAATGTAAATTGATGAAACCACTGTGGAGAACAGTATGGAGGTTCCTTAAAAAACTAAAAACAGAACTCCCATATGACCCAGCAATCCCACTACTGGGCATATACCCTGAGAAAACCATAATTCAAAAAGAGTCATGTACCACAATGTTCATTGCAGCTCTATTTACAATAGCCAGGACATAGAAGCAACCTAAGTGTCCATCGACAGATGAATGGATAAAGCAGATGTGGCACATATATACAATGAAATATTACTCAGCCATAAAAAGAAATGAAATTGAGTTATTTGTAGTGAGGTGGATGGACCTAGAGTGTGTCATACAGAGTGAAGTAAGTCAGAAAGAGAAAAACAAATGCCATATGCTAACACATATATATGGAACCTAAAAAAAAAAAAAGGTTCTGATGGACCTAGGGGCAGGATAGGAATAAAGACTCAGACGTAGAGAATGGACTTGAGGACATGGGGATTGGGAAGGGTAAGCTGGGACGAAGTGAGAGAGTAACATTGACATATATACACTACTAAATGTAGAACAGATAGCTAGTGGGAAGCAGCTGCATAACACAGGGAGATCAGCTCTGTGCTTTGCGACCACCCAGAGGGATGGGATAAGGAGGGTGGGAGGGAGACTTAAGAGGAAGGAGATATGGGGATATATGTATATGTGTAGCTGATTCACTTTGTTATAAAGCAGAAACTAACACACCATTGTTAAGCAGTTATACTGCAATAAAGAGGTTAAAAAAAAAAGAGACATGTACCACAATGTTCATTGCAGCACTATTTACAATAGCCAGGACATGGAAGCGACCTAAATGTCCACTGACAGTGAATGGATAAAGAAGATGTGGCACATATACACAGTGGAATATTACTCAGCCATAAAAAGAAACGAAATTGAGTTTTTTGTAGTGAGGTGGATGGACCTAGAGTCTGTCATACAGAGTGAAGTAAGCCAGAAAGAGAAAAACAAATACTGTATGCTAACACATATATATGGAATCTTAAAAAAAAAAAAAAAGGTTCTAATGAACCTAGTGGCAGGGCAGGAATAATGACGTTGACATAGAGAATGGACTTGAGGACACGGGGAGGGAGAAGGGTAAGCTGGGGCCAAGTGAGAGTGACAGCGACATATATACACTACCAAATGTAAAATAGATAGCTAGTGTGAAGCAGCAGCATAGCACACGGAGATCAGCTCCAGTGCTTTGCGATGACCTAGAGGGATGGGATAGGGAGGATGGGAGGGAGGCTCAAGAGGGAGGGGATAAGGGGACATGTGTATGCATATGGCTGATTCACTTTGTTGTACAGCAGAAACTAACACAGTATTGTGAAGCAACTGTACTCCTATAAAGATCTATAAAAAATTTAAAAAAATAAAATTAGTTAAGAGATTCTTCTTGGGGAAAACCTTTCTTCCCTTTGGGGAAAATTTTTGATAAACCAGTTGTCGTGGAGGAAAAGCTAGTTCTGCAAACCTGGTAGGTGAGCCCCAAGTTTTCCCAAGTATTTGAAGGGACTCAAGATTAGGGAGGAGAGGAACAGAGGTGAGGCCAAGAGGAAATCTTACACTTCATGGGGTGGACTTGGTGTCGACCCTGGACATCATCAGGGAAGACTGCACATGTTCTGGAATATTTGGTGGGTTTCTTGTAGCACCTGGTGAACATAGTGAGCTTTACTCTGGGATTCTTCAGAGGAGAAACAGAGGGCAGGTATAGACAGAAGCAGACAGGCCCCACGGACAGTTAGGGTTCCACAACATTTGCTGTTTTACACTTGATCTGGTGACTTGTCTCTGCTATTTTTAATCTGCATTTGTAATACCGAGTCTGGTTTGTTCAGAGTTCCTAGGGAGTTGGTTGGTAAACAGGGGAGGGGCTAGGGTGAGGTGAGTGAGGCAGTTGACTAGCACACATTTAATGGACACTAAAAAATTCACTAGTCAGGATAAATGCTATTTAAATATACTATTTAAAAATCAAAATTAATGCAAAAAAAATTCACAGTGCCATGGAGCCTGAGGCACAATTTGAAAAAGATCAGTAACACCGATCCTGTCTTTATTTAAATCTTTGTTATGTTGGTATTTTTGTCACCATGGATTTTGTATTAACCTTGATTTTTAAAAAAAATTTTGCAATAAAATATTATTTATCTTGATTATTGAGTTTTTTGGCACCTCTTGTAATGGATACTCTATGGCCAATAACAAGCTGGGAGATAAGGAGGCCAAGGAAGTTGAGAGTAAGGATTCGCCACCTAAATTTGGCAAGTTTTCCAAACTTTATTAGATGTCAACTAAGTGCAGTAA
Organism: Balaenoptera musculus; assembly: GCF_009873245.2. Lineage (NCBI taxonomy): Eukaryota > Metazoa > Chordata > Mammalia > Artiodactyla > Balaenopteridae > Balaenoptera > Balaenoptera musculus. The sequence continues at coordinate 139,682,557 of NC_045787.1, read as the reverse complement.
GTAAGAACTGATTCTATTCCCCTCACGTGAACAAGGCACAGGGTGGAAAACTGTGTTAGGTGACAAGCCAGAGCTAGAACAAAACCTTCTGATTCCCAGGTCCATCTTCTTACCACAGTTTTGGTAATTTCTTAGCTGAGATTTGTGATTTCCTTCTCTTTTTCTTTCACCATTTTATCTTGTCTGTTTGTGTTCGTCCAGTTTGTATAAGAGATTGAGAATATCTAAGTATGTGAATTTAATTGTCTCATTTTTTCCTTATTTGTTTATGTTACTCTCACTCATATGTAAAAGTAGAAAAACAATTGCGCTATTGATTTGCTATTTGCATCGTTGTTGCTTTTTTTTTAGGAAAAAATTCTGGCCTACGTATAGTCACAACATCTAAACACCAGAGCTGATAGATTCTGGCAGAAGTCATCATTTAGATTTTTGGTTGTAATTACAGTTAAATTAGGATGTCTTCCACTGGCATTCTTCTGTTGTTATTTTGTCTTTCTGGATAAATGATTTAGCAGTGAATTATAGTTAGATAGGCAGATAAATATAGAGATATAGATAGATGGGTGGATAGATAGATAATAAACAGTGATATCTGTTGAATATCTCAGTTTAAATGAGGGTTAAATTTTGTTTTCTCCACATTATTACCTATTTATAAAATATCAACCATTCGCTAACAAATGCTGTTTTTTAAAAAAATGAATTTGGGACAATTCTTATTATTCATCCTTTATATAATGTTTCAGTGATCTAACTTTTACTGTATATGTCAGTCCTGATAAATACAGAAGAAAAGTAACAATACTTTTTTATTACCTTAGTGAAATTGCTTTAATAGAGTAGCATATAAGTGTCAAACTGTTTATTTTTGTTTTCCTGTAATGAGATTGCTCCATGTGGGTGTGGAATGATGAGGAACCTGGGGATTGAGCTCATAAAGACACAAACAGCGTTCCCAGAGACCAACGCGGGGAGACCCCGTCCCGCACGCATCACGGCTGTGCTCAGAGGAGCCCGTGAGATCACAGGTCAAGGAGGTGGAGGATGGATATGCCACTGAGGACAGCTGGGAGATAGGACACATCCCAAGGCAATGAATGGGAGAATCCCCCTCTAACATCTGGCTTTGTGTGCTGGACCGTGGGCCCAGCTGAGGGTGGGATAACAGACCCCCTTTAAACAGAATCTTTTCACCTATGACAGTGGGGTACTGATTGCCTTGGATCTGGAAGAATTGTATTAAAGAATTGTATTATGTTTGTATCTCACTTGAAATGGCAGAGCACAGTGGTTAAGGACACTGAGTGTCAGGTCTTGCACTAACTAGCTGTGCCTTTGGCTTCTCTGCCTACCCTCTCTAAAATGGGAGTGGTGATAGTAGTAACCTAATAGTGTGGTGGTGGGCAGTATATGAGAATAGAGACTTAAAGTACTTCCCCACAGTGTAGCCAGAGTGATATTTTAAAACATAAACCGTATTATATGTACACAAGACGCAAAGGATTTGACGACTGCCCAGCTGACCTCATCTCCGAGCATTCTCTCCTCCACACCATACTGCAGTCACTCCAGCTTTTTTTTTTTTCTTTTGTTTCTTACACACACGAACTGATTCCTATTTTTCCAGCAAAAACCTTAATGCTGACTGTTTCCTCTGCCTGAATGTTCTTCTCCCAGCTGTTTATAGAGAACTTCCCTGACTGCTCAACAAAAATGTAGTTTCTCTCCATCCCATGGTGACCTTCTGTTCCTTCTCGCTATGTTATTTTCTCCACAGCACCTGCAATTGTCTATTTGTTTCTTTCTTATTTTCTGTCCCCATTCCCCTTGCCTCAGTTAAGGTGTAAGCGACCTTGTCTGTCTCATTCCCCAAGGTATGGCCAGGGTTTAGAACTGTGCCTGGCGTTAGGGACTCAATTTAAAACTCATTGAATGACGGAATGAATGAGCACGCAGCCTGTTACTCAAAGAAGACGATCTCTAATTCGTTTCTGTGTTTGCGACACTATTTACAGAAATGAGGTGGTGAAGTTGGGCCTCATGAGGGTGGTTGTTCCGTGGCTTTGCTAGTATGATTCCTCTCTGAGGTCTGGGGATGGAGGCCTTTTGTCTCAGGATTAGAGAGGACTGTTTGCTTTTATAGCCTGGAATAAGCATTGTCACAGCGAATCATTTGAACTTTCATGGTATTCAAGTGCTGATGCAGGTATTTGAGATCTTAATAGCAAAAGTAAAAAGAATATTTACATAGTTCATAAAAGGATACACTATGCTTCCTTTCTGCGTTTTACGGCACCTCATCACAGTGGAGAGTGGATTCAGTGATGCGCTCAGTTTTATATTATCTCCGACTGGCACCACAGTCAGATGACCACCCTGGCTCTAAAACTTCTTGAAGCAAATCACCCATTGCCACTGATACTAAAATAAAACTTCTTCTTTAAATCCCAATAAACCCCCCAAATGTTATGCAAATTGAAAAATACCCCTGTCAAAGGACTGTCAGATAACACCTCTCATTCCCAAGGACTATTTGTAAGCCTACGGAAACATCCAGAAAGAAATAATGAATTGTTCTGGTACACTGTTCTGGCAGCCCTTAATAAATCAATATGAAGGGGAGTTCTGAAGGGCAAAATGTTGCTGTCGGTGGGTGTCCGATTTAATTTTGCTCTAAATTAATATTTCGAATATGATAAGTGAGCTGGCAGGAACAGATTTCATGATTAATTCTATGGAGTCAAAAATGCTTTGATGGCACTTTAATAGCTGCTCCACTGATCTAAAAGTGCCTGAAACGGGCTCACGTGGGCCAGCTTACAAATTGCATGATAATGTGGATCCCACCCAAGGAGGAGATTTACTTTTTATTTTCAAATCTCTGCTGTACCTTGGAGTAGCCGTTTTTCATCACGCAGGTAGAGACACTTTTATAGCCTTGTGAGCCACAGCTGAATGAGACATGTGGGATGAGTTAGCAGAAAGTGCCATTAGTATCCCCCCTCTAAGTTGTGCCTACTTGAAGCCACATAAATCAGCTTCCGACGGAGTCATTGCTCCCCTGAAAACGAGGGTCCCTAGAATGAAAAAGTTCTACTGCAAAAGGACCAGTAAAATACATAGAACCTGAGCTCACAAATGAGAGACAAGAAGGGAACCTGAGTGTTTACTCTGGGGTCAGTATGGACCTATAAATGTCACCAGCATGACAAGCTTATGATTACGAGAACTGGGAGGCTACTGCTGACATTTTGTATTTGTTAAAAGTTTATTGAGTGCACCAAAATTTTGCTACATGATTTGACCTTAAGGATATAGGTAACAGAGTACCTACACTCACAGCGCTTATATTCCAGCTTGTGAGGCAGACATATTAATACTACATACAGAAGTGCTGAGTGGAAGATTGAACAAAGTGCTTTGGTACCACATGGGAGGATGGAATTAGCTCTGTCTGAGGGCTTATGTGTTTCTTCTCAGTCTCAGGGAATGAATAAGGCTTGACGGGAGTACACAGGTATTTTAAGAAGAGAAAATACAGGGGAAAAGCATAAAGATGTGAAAACTCTTGGCATGTTTGAAGAATGGTAGGCAGTTCAGTCTGACTTAATAAGCACAGGGGCTTAGGGGAGGAAAGAGGCCAGACTGGAAACTTAGTTTGATGTCAGTAAAGGGTTTTGAATGTAATGGTAAAGTGAGCCTTATTCATGGGCAGCGGAGAATCAGAAATAGATTTTTAAGGAGATAGAATCATGATATACACTTTAACAAGAATACCGAGGAAGCTAGGATTATGTTGGGTATTATATGGAGAAACCTGAGTCTCATCACTAACTCAGATTTCTGCTTAGGACAACTGATTAGAATTCCCATTACCTAACATATCTAGAAGAGTAAGTTTGTGGGGAAGCGGATAAGTTTCAGCTTTGGCTGAATTGCATTTCATAAGCTTAAAGAACATTAAAGAGGCCTCAGAATTTGTTAGGCATGTGGATGTATGCCTAAGAGATCTTGATTGTAGACATAGGCTGGAGATCTCTAGCTTGGATGAGATCATGCAGGTAGAATGGGTAGAGTGAAGAGAGAAGAGGTTTTGGTCCAAGCCTTAAAGAACATCAACATTGGGGCTTCCCTGTGGCCCAGTGGTTGGGAGTCTGCCTGCCAATGCGGGGGTTCGAGCCCTGGTCCAGGAGGATCCCACATGCCGCAGAGCGGCTAAGCCTGTGCACCACAACTACTGAGCCTGCACTCTAGAGGCCGCGAGCCACAACTACTGAGGCCCTCGCGCCTAGAGCCCATGCTCCTCAACGGGAGAGGCCACCCCAGTGAGAGGCCCGTGCACCGCAACGAGGAGAAGCCCCCGCTCCCTGTGTAACTAGACAAAGCCTGCGTGCAGCAGTGAAGACCCAATGCAGCCAAAAATAAATAAATTAAATAAATAAATTTATTAAAAAAAAAAAAAAAAGAACATCAACATTTAGAGATGAGCTGGAGAAAAAAAGATCCAAAGCAGAAGGAAAATAAAAGTGAGAGAGTATTTCAAAAAATAAGGGATCAGGAATGTCAAATATTACCTAGGAGTCAAGTGTGAAAAGGACTAAGATGTCTATTGGATTAGGCACAATGGGAGTGAAGTGGCAGACCCGTAAATGTTTGGTAGAAGTGGAATCCAGACGATAATAAGTAAAAGAAAGTGCGGGAGCTAAATAAGTTGTGGATATAGACAGCTTTTTTAGGATTGTATTTATCTTTGATCAAGAATATTAAGAGTTCCCTCCCCACCAGAAGAAAACCCAAACTTGTTAGTCTCATCTTCAGCTTTTAAAAAGTCTTCAGCATAAGCGTAGTGTTTGGGGAATAAATTAAACTTCAACTGTCTGTGGTCACCACATACATCTCTTCCTTTCTCTCTTATTAGGGGTGGTCTCTCATGCATGAGTTATAGTTCTTCCTGCCTTGTCAAACTATGAATGCTATAGACAGTTGTTAAAGTGGAAAGGAATTTCTCTCCCTTAGCAATCATTTTTACATCTACTAAGGGCCCATTGACTTCAAGGAAAGTTCCTCATTGTCGTAATCAGTCAGTGTTTATTAAAGTCTTCATGGAATTATTTATAAGACCCAGTAGGAGAAAATGAAGAGTTGGGACTTGAGTTTGACTTCATGTATTTAGCTTAAATAGAAATTTCTTATCTTTATATAATCCAAGCTGTCAAGTCAGAGTATGTAAAAGAGATTTGATTGACAATTATTTTTTATTTTCTTGAGAATTTTGTTTTGTATGATTTAGTTTAATTTTGTTTTGTCTTGAGCTGAACATTAAAGATTTGGAGAATTTTTATTTATATTTGAGAACTTTTGTTCTCCAAAACCTTTTATAACATAAATAAATATTATATAATAATATATTATAAATATTATATAATATTTATTATTTATTGTATAATAAATATTATATAATAAATAAATGTTATTATATTATTTAGTTTATTATAATGAATATTATAATATAAATATTATAAAAACCTTTTATAATATAAAATGTCACCAGCACATTGACCATTATTAATTCAAGCTTACAGTTTTACTTTAAAAAGAATATTTGTTCTAGAGAATTCTACAAGGAACATCTCCTAGTAAGCTTAGATCCTCCCCATAGGTATCCAAGGACTTATATTACACTTTTCTTCCATTAGCTTTCAGACAAATCACAACCACCACCAAATAAATGTTCTAATATTCCAGTGCGCATCTTGAGGCTCCCAATGTAGAGACATGGGCCTAAAACTAATCTTTATGGAAATGTGTTAAGTCTCTTCTGTGTGGATGAATAAAAATAAAAATAAAAATAAAAAGGGGGAAAATGATAAATCAATTCCTTTGCTTAGATTGTTTTGAATATAGGCTAAACTTTTAAAGTTGGAGGTACACGCATGGGTCTTCATATCTCATTAATGCCACAGCAAATGTGAAAGAAAAGCATTCTCATGTCTGCTGATCTTTTTAGAAATCTATATAATATTGAATTTATATGATGTTTGGGTAAAATGTGGATGAATACAATCCTGTTATGTCTTTTTTACAGAAAGGAAAGAAGAAAAACTCACAGCTTTGATTAGGTCACCCATACTAAATTTTCTTCTGATTTACTTGTTACCGTTTTCTTTTTTGCCTTTGCTCTTTCAAAGTAGACACCAGTGATGTTTAAGATTATTTATTATGCATTGGCATTAAACTTTTGCTATTAATATTTGTTGGGATCCTTGAAAAATTATTAGTTAATTAAGTTCAAAAGACTTGTCTGAGAAGTTCATTCACTCTTCTTTTGTTTAATATTCTTCGTATACATAGACTCATTCACTCGTTTTTTCACTCATCTCCCAAGGAGCCTCCCCAAAATTATTACCTACCAAGTTCATGTATGTTTGGTTTCACCAGCATTTCTAAGCTGTTTGGATACAAATCTAATATCAAAGTTTGTAAATTAATGGGTAAGGGAAATATCCAGACTCATACGAATGAATCTCTTTTTGTTTGTTTTAGATCTAACAAAACTGAAATTTAAAGATGAAAACTATTTTGAGGGTCAGATACTCATTCAACATGGTTTTGCTCATTGATAATTACTGTCTGGGATGCAGGTAATGTGGAGTGCATTCCTACTTTCTAAAGTCACTTGATCACTGAAATTCCTCCATACAAGACACTAAACCCAGCCACCTCTATCTAGCCATTGGCCGTACAGAATGCTGTTTTCCTCAGTTTTCCAAAGTTGTTCAGACTTTAAGACACCAACTTTTCCTGAAAAGGTCCACAGGAGACTGAAATGTCAAACCAGGATGCTAATTTATTAATTTACCTTGAGAAATAGAACGGTCAGGAAGTCCAGATATTGTTCTGACTTAGCACATTCTCCCCGTTAGGCCTTGGAGTATCAGGATGGTCTCCACAATCATCTCCCAAAATTGCATGAAAAATTGCATGTATATTTGCAAACCATTTTTTTCCCTTGTGGAGAGGGCCATAACTTTCTTTGAATCTTGAAGTCAAGAATCCATGCAGTAGGCAAACTGCAAATGGAAGCAGATTCTTAAAAGACTTCTTGACAAGCTTAGAATCAGAAAAAAAGAAAGTAGTCATAAAAGGTGAATGTTTGATGGCATGGCCACCATATGGTATACTTTCCAGGGCAGGCAGGATCATTGTGCCGGCAGGATATCCTCATCCCCAGACAGGTTTTCACGTGTACTCTGAATGTTGTTGGTTTTCAGATAAATCTTCTCTTAGGCTTCCATAACTGATTGAGCTCTCTTCTGCTCCAAAGTCTTTCTTAAAGTATATTGCCATCTTCAATCTAGTTAAATTCAACCTTTCCAAGCCTTGAGAACTCTTTAATACTTAAAAAATGATATTATTAGCTGACCTATTTGATATTCATTTATATTTTCAATCTCATAGAGCAATCTTTATTGTTTTATTTCTACAATTTAGCAGAGTTAGGAGAAGGCAAATCATTCATGATTTTAAGGTACCGGCAGCATGAATATCGAGAGTTTTATTCTTTTGGATTATGAGGCAGTTACTGTTGAAATTAATTTATCTGTAAAGAAAAAAAAAAGAGTTTGATCAACTCCTCATTTTGAATTTATCTATTCAGTCCTTGAACAGTTTTGCCACATGATTGTCAGTTTGGGCTTTATAGATTCCCTCCACTTTATGTTTTGTATTCTACTTCATTAACTTCTGATGTTTTAAAAACTTCCTTCCTTCTTCTTTCATTGGATTTATTATGCCATTCTTTTCTTTCTTTCTGAGATAATGTTTGACTACTTAGTGTTCAGCCTTTCTTTTTTTCTATTATATGTATTTAAGGCTATACATTTTCTCAAAGTACAGTTTTAGCTACATCCCATATGTATTGATATGTAGTATTTTTATTATCCTCAAATCCAAAATATTTTCTAAGTCTCCGTTATATTTTTCCTTTGATTTGTAGATTATGTAGTTCACTTCTTAATTTCAAACATATGAGAAATTTCTAGTTATCTTTGAATTAATTTCTAACAATTTCACTGTGTTAGGAAATTATTGTGGTTAGAGATTATGCTTGTAGAATTTCAATCCTTTGCAAATTTTTGAGATTTGCTCTTTTATTTCAACGTAATAGGTTTACAAAAATATCGCATGTGTGCTTAAAAATTACAGCTGTTGGGAGCAGTATATTTATCTGTAAATCAAGAGTGTGAATAGTAATCAAATCTTCTCTATCTCTACTTATAGCTTTTGCTGATGCTTTTATCAGTTACTGAGAGAGGAATATTAAAATCTCTTAATGTGACTGTAAATTTGTTTATTTGTAGGTCTGCCAATTTTTGCTTTATAAATTCTCCAGATTATGCTGTCAAGTGCATGTCAATCTAAATTTTAAATCTTCCAGGTGAATTGAAACTTTTATCATTATGTGGTGAAACTCTTTGTCTCCAATGATATTTTTTTTAAATATATATTTGTTCACTATTAGTATAGTCACCCCAGGTTTCTTTTGATTATTATTTAAAAGATCTACCTTTTTTCTACCATTTTACTTATTAGGTTTTAATAAAAAGATATAATTTGGATTTTAAAAATTTTGCAGTTATCTTTTAACTGAGCATTTATCCATTCAAATTTACTATAATTGCTAATATTTGATTGTTTCTTTAAATGTGGTAGGCTTGGTGTTCAAATCTATATCTGATAATTTCATTGTCTAAGTTGTGTCTTTTATTCTATCTGTTGTTTCTGCTGATTTTCATTCATGTTGCCTTGTTTCTTCAGATCTAATTATCTTACACTGCTTGATGGTCATTGCCCTTGAAAATTATTTGTGGTATTTCCTCAAAGCTAATGCTGTATCTACATATCTCCAGAATGGCTTTGCACTGCTCTGGCCACAACCATGGTGGTGGTGGTTCCTTGGCTGTCTCAAGCTATGTATAATCTTGGCTACAATGTCCCATGAGGTCCTGTCTGTGCCCACAGTTTTAAGAGACTTCTCCCCTAACCCCCCTTCTTTCTCTTTTCTACTGCTTTGCTCAATACCAAAGTAAACATTTTTAGCTCTTGTTTCTAGAGGACTGGTTGATCCAAATAATCTAGCTTGCCAAAGTTGGAAGCCAGCAAATTCTTCTTAATGTTTCAAATATATGTGAACAGTTAACTGAAAGGATAAAATGCCTAGCAGATGTATTTTGGTGGAAGAGAGTGCAGAGATAAAGAACCAGAACCGAAGCAGAATCTCAAGAGCTGTGGTGAAGGAGAGTGGGATAGTCCAGACCTTTACATTTAAATAATTTAAGAAAATAGCTGAGTACATGTGCCAAAACATTAATACTGTACTTCTGTTCCCACAGCTCACAGCCAGCCCTAATATATTACTTATTCTGCAGTGATTATGCTCCCAGTACCTACTGGGAGCATAAATAGCTCTCCAGACAACAAAAATGAGCACCTCCAAAGATTTGGGAAGTGTATCTCCTTTTGTGTCTTCCCCTCCTCAGCCATCCCCCTCTCCTCCTCCCCCTCTCCCTTCTTCCCTCTTTCTCCCCACCTTCTTCCTTCTCCCCTTCCTCCTCTGTACAACGGGTGTTGGTTGGGACTTTAGGTGTTGGCAGTAAGCAAACGCAGCCAGATAGTTTGTGATAGAGAGGAAGGAATGCGAGGAGTCACACGGTACAGGGAAAAGCAAAACATACAAGGCAGATTTTAGAGTATGTGTTTTCCTTCAGAAATCCTCAGAGAGACTGACGAGAATGAAAGAGAGCTGGGAGTCATAGTCAAGACAAACAGTGAACAGTCTTCGTGGTTTTCATCTGTTCAAGTTCTCTGAGTTCTCGAATAGCACTGTAGAGGAATTAATTTCTTTATTTCCCTTTTTTTCTTCTTGTTAGTCACTTAAAGCCTGGGCCCGGGATGGAGAAGAGGAGGGTATTGCTTAACTTCACAAGTCAGTTATTATTTTCGTCTTTTATATTAATAAAACTCAGAGTTTCATCAAAATTAACAGTCACACGTAGGTAGTTGATGATTTGTCGACCTCAGCACTGCGGACAGTGTGGGCTGGATAATTCTCTGCTGAGGGGCTGCCCTGTGTTAACAGAATGTTTAACAGCATCGCTGTCCTCTGCCCCCTAGACGCCAGCAGCACTTTCACCCCGGACCAAGTTGTGACAACCAAACATGTCCCCAGAGATTGCCAAATGGTCCTCTGGTTGGGGAGAGGCAAAACAGCCACTCGTTGAGAACCGATTTATCCTGATATCAAATAACTGAGATTTGGTACAAAAGTGAAGGTTGGTTGTTGTCCTGTATTTGTAAAAATGTGAAATTTACCATTTTAAAAATTTGTATCCCAAATCATGAAAATTATAGGATTCTCACTGGTGATGATTTTTATCCAAGGAGCATGTACCTGGTCTTTTCTTTATTGTTGGGAGTATTATTGGATAAATGGGGAGGACCTTAGGTTGTCTTTCCTGTAAAGTGTGATCCTTCCTCAAACTCCAGGCCTTGTGCTTGGTTTATTGACTTAATAGGCGTCAATTCATGGGTTACTAAGTGCAGAGCATGGTGCTGAGTGCTGAGCATGCCCAACAGAGCTGAACACTTGTCCAGGTGCGTACGCTTTCTACAGTATTCTGCTGGTTCATTGACTAAGTTTTAGACAAGAGATTAAGAGAATGAACTGGAAGTCATTCTTCGAGAGTTTGAATCCTGGCTCTGCTACTTATTATCTCTGTGATTGTGACCAAGTAATATAATCTGTATGAGTCTCAGTTTCTTCTTTATAAAGTGGAAATAAAAATGATATGTATCTCAGAAGTGTGTGATGAGGAATAAATCAGGTAATTATTACAGGCTTAAAACTAGTTATTGTTACATGACTGGTAGCTATAATATTAGGTCTACTTTTTAATCTCTCATGTCAGCTGAAATAACTTGTTTTCTATGTATTTTTAGTAGCTTATGATTAAAATAGAAGTCATATAAAAAATTGCAATTGTTTAAATGATAAATATAGAATTATATAAATTTATTTTTATATTTTAAAATTATAATTTATATATCAAAATATTATGTTATAAAAATGTCATTGGATGCTTTATTAACAAATAGTTAAATATAAGCCTATTTTGAATTGTTTCTAATCATTTTGTTGAAAGATTAAAATTACATCTTGAAGTGAAATATTTGAGAATATTTGCAAAAGTGAAATTTATGTTAGCATTATATGAAAGTTTTTGGAAAATTTTATTTCAATGGGCTAATTGTTTACTTTAAATTAATATAGCAAAGTTACATAAAAGGCCAGGACGAACTTTATAAATACTTTGTTTCTAAGAAAAAGCATTTTGTGATCTTTTTCTCATATGCTGTTGAGATAGTTACTATCTTGGATCCTAAAATCAGATAGAGAAAAGGCAAATGTTTCTGAGAGGTTTCCTCACATTTATAAACTGTGCTCTAATCTGAATAGTACCACTGATAGGGCAAAAGATGAGATAAACACATACTCCATGAGTCTCATGATAATTCTCCTTGCTAATCTCCTCAACAGGAAGGTATTTTTCTCTTCCTAGGACTTAAAACAGAAATATTTTCACTCTCATTTCTAGTTGTAATTTATTGAAATAAAGATGTACAGTTCCCAAATTCTTAATACAAAAAATAGCCAAAGCCATGCTCACATGAAAAGTCACAGCACTAAGCACATACTAACACAAAAAATAATTAAGATAAATTAAAAATCTAACTTAAGAAGTTAGGAAATAAATGAGATAGAGAAAGCAAAAGAAAGGGAGCAATAAGCATAAATTCCAAAATTAATTAGTCAACAAACTATAATATAGAGAAACCATTAACTTAACTGAAGATAATAGTTAAAACAAGTGATAAAATAGCTGATAAAATGAAACAGATCAAAAGAAAGTCACATTTTTCTGTCTCAGAGCTTTGCTCTGCTTCAAGACGGAAATAATATGTCATAGCCTTTATAATATTTTCATTTGTCTTGCTAGATAGTAAACAGCAAAGTTAAATTTTTAATATTTTCTTTTTGAGGTCTTATTTTATGATTATGAAAAACTGAAAAAATTATATATATATAATTTATATAATTATATATATATATATATTTTAGAAGGACGTGGCCTTTAATGCCACCGTTCTATATCCATGCTCTGCAAGCTCTTGTATTATGTCATTTCTAGGGCCGTTAGCTTTCTCATATCCTACAAATAGCTCCTCAGCATCGATTTAAGAATAATTCTAAACTATAACTTTAGCACCAAACTGATCCATTTTCTCTTCAGTATTATAGATTATACTTAGGGTGGCCATAAATAAATATGCTGGAACAACAGATAGAAATGGAGACTGTCCTGGTTTTCCCAGAATAGTCCTCATTCCTACCTGTTGTCTCAGCATAATTATTAATAGCCACCCCTCCTGCCTCATTTTTCCTTTCAAAAATATCTCCACTTGTTTGATAAATTATATGATCATTCCATGTGTAAAACTGCTGATCAAGATAAAACCACATGATGAAAACCGGAGAAACCCCTTAGACCTTACTGTCACCCTATTAACCAAGGTTGGAAAGTGCTTCATCTATATGCTGCCATTCTGCACTCTTTACTCATGGCAGACATAATTAAATCATCATAGGACGCTTTTCCACTGATCCTACATCCAGTTTCAAAATCCTGTTTGACACATCATTCTGAACAACTGTCTTTGATCAAAGACGACGTAAGTGTAGAAATTATTTTGTCATCCTTGTGTGGTATATGATGCTCTAATGCAGTATCTTCAGTTAAATGGTGCTTTGTCCAGGCTATTTAAATCAAAGTATTTATTGAAGTCATACCACATTTCAGGCTTTAGGAAACTAATTTTATTGTTGATTTTTAGATATTAAAATTTTAGATATTAAAAATTAGTTTCTGTTTTTATCAAGGGATATGCATATACTTAGGATATTTAAATATACATGTAACGTTATCAAATATATGCATATAATTGTTCCACAAGCTACTTTATGACAAATAACTGCCCTTTCACTCCACCCCCTCAATTATTTCCTACTCTTCAGGTAACTATTTTCAACCAATTTAGTTCAGTCTTTTGGTTATTACCTCCATATTTCTAAGTAATTTATGTATACTGATATGTTTTCATTTTTTAGTTTTAAACATTATCTGTCCACTTTCCCCTAATGAAGATCAGCACTTCACCTTCTGTTTTTCCCTGTTCTCTAGCCTACTCTGCCCACAGGTCTACACGCACACACACACACACCCTGATTCCCAGTCCTTTTGGCTTCCCATATACAGTTATGTCATGATTTTCTTCAGATCAGTATTAAGCATTTACATTATTTGACTGTGCAAATACTATTGTCAGCTGAATTAGGTCTTAGGATTAATTTTCCTTTCTGGTATATTTTTGTTTCCCTGTAATTAATTGTTTGCTGTTATTTGCTTAGCTCTATGTGAACATATCACAAATTCAACTGCATATTCTTTCCTCGGTTGTTTAAGTTTTCTCCTACTAAGGAAGAAGGCATCAGATAAGCTACCTGTCTCACTGTAAAAGCAACTCCCCCTAGAGGCTTCACGTGTTGAAGCCTGGACTGGTTGTTCTCTAGGCATCTACTCAGCTGTGGGTGTTTTCATTCATGATTTCCTGGGGACTGATTCCCTTTTTCTCTTTTCGAGTTGGACCTTCTGTTTCCTAGATTCCTTGCTTTCCTCTTTCTTGAATTATTCCTTCTTGGAGACACCCATTTTCTAGTAGATTTCAGAGAATGATCTCGTGGGGAGTACTTTTACTTCTTCTTTTTTCTTCTTTTTTCAGGTATAGCATACCTGTAGAAATCATTCTTCTGCCTCTACACTTAATTTTAGTTGAGCCAGGTCCAGAATTGTGGTTAGGAAATCTTTTTCTTCTAGAATTTTGAAGGCATTCTGGTTTTGTCATCTAAATGGCTGTTGAAAACTCGGATGACATTCTGATTCTTCCTTTTATCAGAAATCTGTTTATTCTCTCCATAAGGAGGTTTGGAGTATTTTCTCTCCGTTCCTGGTGTTTTAAAATTTCGTTATGGTATTTTAGCGTGTCTATTGTTGGTGCCAGGATATTATTATTTATTATGCTGGTTATTCAGTGGACCTTTACAATCTCAAAACTCAAGTCCTTTCATTCTGGGAAATTTTGTTATTTTTATTTTCCTCCCCTCCTTTCTCTTTTTCTTCTTTGCAGAAGTCCAAGTATAGAGAAATTGGGCCTCTTGCCCTAGTTTTCTAACTTTCTTCTCTTTTCTATACTATTCTTCCATTTCTTTATCTCTTTGTTCTGCAATTTATACTTCCACTGAGTCTGATATTTCTGCTATCATAGTAATTTCTAAGAGCTCTTCCTTATTTTATGAGCATCCCTCTGATATTGTTACATTTAACAAATATATTTACTTACCTTTGTGAAAACACTGTTTTTAATTTTTAAAATTTCTTGGCATGTTTCTATTTCCTTCATATTGTGTGCTTGCTTGTTTTGTTCTCTGTATTTCACCACAGAAATTTCCTCATATCTGCTGATCTTTGACTGTGCTGATTTTAATAGTGGGAAATAGAGAAGCTGATTTGAGACTCTGAACATCTGAATATGATTTGTCAAATGAAGTCTTCTTAAGGTCATATGGTTGGGCAGTTATAGTGGTGAACACAAAATGTCAGTATTATCATATTTTCCCTTTATTCGTTAAATTGCCCAGGGCGGTCTCTTCTAACTCCTCCCTAGAACGGAAGTATTCTGGAAGTTGTGTGTGAGAAAAAAGCTAGGAGATCTAACATTCTGTGTGTAAACATTTACTTCACGTCTCCTCCTGCCCCTTTTCTCAGTATGATACTCCACTCCTCCAGTATTTAGTGTCCCCTAGAAAGACTTTTTTTGTTTTAACCCTCTGAAGAGAGTAACCCTCTAGTCTCCTACTGGAGTAGGAGAGATTTGGCAGTTAACTGCTTCATAAGCAGCTTTCTGATTTTGGAATCACTTTCATCCCCACCTCCAGGAGTTTGCAGTACAATCAATTCCTGAACCTTTACAGTTGTGAAGGATAAGTTGCTTCTTTGGTTTCTTCCATGATAGCTTAATAATCTGTTAATTTTATGTTACTTACCACTCATCTACCTGTCTTCTAGTGCACAAATTGTTGGGACTGCTTTCTCCTTTCCCATTATCTTTATGGTATTAGGCATTAAAATTCATTTGTTGTCATTGTACTGAGTTTTGGGGAGGGAACAGAGATGATGGTGTGTCTTCAATCTACTATTTTATCCTTAAATTAACCTTAATTTAAAAACTTTTGTAAAGGTGAGAAATCCTTTTAAAAGAAAACGTTATACAGCAGATTGAGATGTAAAATAGATGTAAGCCACATTCTTCCTTCCTATCTCTAAAAAGATCCATTGGGTTGAATGCAATTTGTATATTTTAAATCATTTATTTTCAAAAATAAGTTAGCAAACTACACATAATCTTAAATTATAGTTCAGTAGGACTAGTAAAATTAGCACACACATAGTTAGGATAGAGTAACATTGTCTCATTAAAGAATGAAAAATAAATGATATATAGATTCAATGCAATCCCAGTCAAAATCCCAGCAAGTTATTTTGTGGATATGGACAAACTGATTCTAAAGTTTAATGGAGAAGCAAATGACCCTGAATAGCCATCATAATATTGAAGGAGAGAACAAAGTTGGAAGACTGACACTACTTGACTTCAGGACTAATATAAAACTATAGTAAGCAAATCAGTGTGGTATCGGTGAAAGAATAGACAAATAGATCAGTGGAACAGAATGTAGAACCCAGAAATAAAACCTTACAGATATAGTCAACTGATCTTTGACACAGGAGCAAAGGCAATACAATAGAGCAAAGGTAGTCTTTTCAACAAATGGTACTGGAACAACTGGACATCCGTGTGGAATAAAATGAATCTAGACACAGACATTACACATTACACCTTCCACAAAAATTAACTCAAAATGGATCACTGACATAAATGCAAAACTATAAAACCCATAGAACATAACAGAGGAGAAAACCTAGATGACCTTGAGTTTGGTAATGCCTTTTTAGAAAAAACACAAAGACATGACCCATGAAAGAAATAAGTGATGAGCTAGACTTCATTAAAATTAAAAGCTTCTTCTCTGTGAAAGGCACTGTCAAGATAAAAAGATGACAAGCCACAGACTGTGAGAAAATATTTTGAAAAGACACATTTGATAAAGGTTTGTTACCTAAGATATATGAATAACTCTTGAACCTCAACAGTAAGAAAACAAACAACCTGATTTAAAATAGGCCAAAGACCTTAACAGACACCTCATCAAAGAGGATGTGCTGATGGAAAATAAGCATGTGCTGTGGAAAATAAGCTGATGTGCTGATGGAAAATAAGCATATGAAAAGATGTTCCACATCATCTGTCACCAGGGCATGTGAATTAAAACAACAAGGAGATACTACTACAGATCTCTTAGAATGACCAAAATCCAGAAGACTGACAACACCAAATGCTGGCTAGGATGTGGAGCAACAGAAACTCTCATAAGTTGCTGGTGGAAATGCAAAATGGTACAGCCACTTTGGAAGACAGTTTGGTAGCTCTTTACAAAATTTAGACAAACTCTTTGCCACACAATCCAGCAATCGTGCCTCTTGGTATTTATCCCAGAGAGCTGAAAACTTATGTCCACACAAAAGCCGGCACACAGATGTTGATACCAGGTTTATTCATAGTTTCCAAAACTTGGAAGTAAGCAAGATGTCTTTCAATACGTGAATGAGTAAATAAACTGTAGTACATCCAGACAATGGAATGTTATTCAGCGCTTAAAAGAAATGCGCTATCAAGCCTTAAAAGGTATGGGGGAACTTTAAGTGCATGTTAAAAAGTAAAAGAAGCCAATCTGAAAAATCTACATATTGTATGATTCCAATTATATAACATTCTGAAAAAGGCAAAAGTATGGAAACAGTGAAAAGATCAGTAGTTGCCAGTGGTTGGAAGGTGAGGACAGATGAATAGGGGGAGCACAGATGACTTTTAGGGCAGTGAAAATACTCTGTATCATACCATAATGATGGATACATGTCATTGTTGTCCAAACCCATAGAATATAGAACACTAACAGTGAGCCATAATGTGAACTGTCGTCTTTGGATGATTATGATGTATCAATGTAGGTTCATAAATTGTAACATGTATAACTTTGGTGGGGATGTTGATAAGAGGGGAGGCTGTGCATGTGTGGGGCAGGGGGTATATGGAAATTCTCTGTACCCTCTCAACAATTTTGCTGTGAACCTAAAACTCCTCTAAAAACTAAAGTTTTACTTTAAAAAATTGTAGTTAACAGTCTGAAAGGGAAAAAAGAAATGACATGATAGTTTAACTCCTGTGACTACATGATTAGTTACAAATTATGAGCATACCATAGGGACATTTTTAATAATAACAACAAGGAAGCAGATGTCTATATAAATATTCTTTATTCTTTGGTATTATGTTAGTATCTATCTATACATATATATCACATTATATTGCAGACTATAATATATATTACATTATATTACACATATATGCAATGTATACTTTATGTATATTACCTATATGATATTGTGTATATATACAAATATATATGTGTGTGTGAGAATTTTATATATATATATATACACACACACACACACACACACACACACACTAGCATACTACCAAGGAATAAAAAGGCATTAAGACATTAACCTTAGGTTAATTAAACAAGACTGGAGTTAAGAAACACAACTCTTGGCTCTTTATTAGTTATCTGGATGTGCACTTTCCCAAAATAATACCAGCTCAAGCAGAAAAAGCATCTTAGCCATTCAATATGCAATCTTCAGTTTCCACAAATATCCTTAAGTAATAATCTACTGCATACTCTTTTTCTACGCTTTTTGTCTAGTAAATAGTATATCAAAGTTCTTAGAACATAGTAGCTGTAACGTCACATGTAGTGAAAAGCATTGTTCAATTTCATAGAATAATCTCATAATTCGTATCTAGTTATTTATACCACAGATGGATAGATGGCTCGGTAGTGTAATATATGAGAAATAAGCTGCCTGTAGATACTAAAATGGCTTGCTTCTCATAGAGATTCATTCCACTTAACCACAAAAGAAAGCCTATTAATTAGACTTTTGAATCCCATTAGGAAAAACAAATACCAATACTTAACTGCTCAAATATGACATGAAGGAAAATTGCTAACATAATTAGATTTTTAATAGTGTTAATGACTCTTGTATCTTATTAATAAGAATTAAAACTAATGTACTATTATATGAAGAAAAATTGCAACTGTATGCTCTTCTACAGGGAAATGTAGCACGATTATGTCTATTTCCACATGAGGGGTTTTAATTTTTATTCCCTTGCAGTTGTAATATAACTCACATGTTCCTTGGCTCAATATATTAACCCTGACATTATGTGACAGAAGGTCCTACAAGTACACCATTTAGGTCTGCAATCTCATTAGATATCCCAAGTCAAGCATGATGTTGACTCTGGATGTAAAACTATCCATATTAAACGTTGAAATGTCTTTTCTGTGCCCTCTTTCTCTACCTTTCTACAGATTATTGCTCCTTCAGTGCCTTGTTTCAGCCCCTTTCAATTTTCCCATTTATTAGTCAAATTATATTCACTGTTCATGCCATGAAGTTCATCATTTTTGGCATAGTGTCTCCCTCTTTAGTTATTCTGTGGACATAAAAAGCATGTTTTATTGTCCAGTGAGTGTGTCTCATCAATTAGTTAATAAGCCAATATTCATTTAGCATCTTCTTTATGTCCATCATGTTGAAGATAAGTGTCTCAAGAGACATTATTAGAGAAGGGCATGATCCTTGTACTCAGAGAGGGTGTTTATTTGTTCAAATTATATAACTGTTATAGCAACTCTTCTTTCTTAGAAACTTGAAAGTACAATACTCATATTTCTATGAATCCCTTCTGCTAGCTAAGTTCACCATCCTAGCTTCCACAAAGACAAATGGATGTTGGTTTCCAAACCAGGCACCAAGCAGAACATCTGAGGAAATAGCCAATATTTGAGATAGATGGCTTGCCAAGCAACTTACAAACTCACCAAATACATATAGATTATAAAAGATTCAATGGAATGCCTAAGGATGTGACCAAGACAGTGTTTGCTAACGTGCTCTCTCTCTCTCTTTCTCTCTCTCTCTCTCTCTCTCTCTCAGTACTGGCATATCATTTTAATGTGATTTTATCAGCAGGTGGATCTCTACTACTTAAAGTATGGCTTATGAACTGGCAATATCAGCGTTACCTAGGGTCTTCCTGGAAGTGCAAATCTTGAGTTCCATTCAGTTATTCTGAATCGTGATCTACAATTTAACAAAATGCCCAAGTTCTTCTTATGTATAGTAACGTTTGAGAAGCACTGAACTATGTTGGCTTGAATAAGGCAGACAGTTTTCTTGCATTAAGGAAAGGGGAGGTGATGGTGATTCTGCTCAGGTTACAACAAGAGTACAATGTTTATCTGAGCGCAATAATTTAGGCAGTTCTTTAGGAATAAAGTAATCAACATAAGGAAAAAAAATTGAAAGTATTTACCTACAGTGGTCCTCAACCCTGGCTGTGCATTCAGAATTCCCTGGGGAGCTTCTAAAAATACCAATTCCTGGGCCCAACCCCCAGAGATTCCGATTGAACTTTTCTGGTGAGTTTCCTCTGCATCAGAATTTTTTTAAAAAGTTCTCAGATGACTTCTATATGCAGCCAGGGTTGGGAACCACTGATAATATGAGAAATGGTTGAGGGAATTTGGGTTAATTAGTTTGAGGTGGAAACTTATGTGGATGATCATAGAACAGATTGATTTTGTGTAGTCCAGGAAACAGGGTTGGACTAGGGAGAGACACTTAATAGTTGAAGAACAATATAAGAATTTTGATACTTTGAGCTATATGAAGCAAGATCATCTTTGAATGCACATGGTGAGTTTAGGTAGAGACTTACAGCCAAAAAGCTCTCAAACACTATGGAACACACATACATTTGGCACTGGGCATTGGGTCAGTGGGGTACAGGATTGTCAGACTGCATTATAATAAAGTATAATATGAGCACTTCTGTGCTGGACACTTTACATGAATTACTAGATTTCATTCTGATCACAGCTATGAGGACAGATTCTTGGACACCAAGGTTTAGAGAGTTGCAATAATTACTTGAGATTACAAGTTCTTGAGTAGCTGGACAGGCTTCCAGCTGAGGTTTGTCAGTCCCCAAATCCTGTGATCTTAACCTAATTCAGATCTACCATGAATGATCCGTGATACTCAGTTCTTTGACTCTTAGACGTGCCATGCAGCAATCACTGTGCTGTTTACTTGAAAATCAAGTTTAATGGCCAGGGTGGCTTATCTAAGCAAACTTCCATAAACATTAAAGAATATTTTTTAAAATCACTGTTTCAAAACTTAGAGAATAGAATGTCATTGAAAGACTAAGCCTGGATTAAAGGACCTAGAATCTTAATTTAAATAAATAAATAAATAAGAGAACAAGTAATAAAACCAGGTAATTTACAATACCAACACATTTTGTTACAATTCCTTTTTTTCCCCCTCTGCTGTGATTGAAAGCATGTTTGTTTTCACTCTTTCTTTTTTCAAATTGTAATCTATGTTAGTATTGCAGAACTAATTATGAGTCACCCAAGTGTAACCAAGGAGTGCTGAGGGCTCCTGAAATAGGACAAAGGAAATTCATTAAGAAATAATGTTGAGCTTATGGTTTCAAAAGGTCATTAGAAATGCTAAACCAGGGAACACTGTTGTCTGAACTGATACCAAATCTAATCATTTATCATTCCCAGGGCTCTGAACAAGTGGTCATCATTTGGCTCCTTAACCTCCAAGCAGAACGTCAGCTGAGTTCTACAACTTGAGTCTAGGGTTAGTATGCTATCTTTTATCTAGGACACACCAGCCTTTTCCTCTATCTTGAGATACCATACTCAGTATGCAGTATAGGAGCTTGGCAGCCTGGGGACCTGCACTTTTCAGCTCAACTATACATACCTTAGATTTGAACCCAATTCATTACCTCCACTCTATTTTCTCTGTGAAAGGAGACTGGACTGGTTTTTGGCAGCCTTTTACATGAGAACTTCTTAATAACAGGGAGAGTGTAAAGATCTGTAATCAAAAGGTGAATATTTCAACGTTGTATTCCAATAACTTCAGGTACTATTATTCGGAGACACAGCATAGCGTTGACAACCATTATTGTAGGGCATTTGCTGGGTGTATGGTTGCGGGGGGAGGTCAGAGGACATTTGTTTCAGCATCATTTTCATAAAAATAGTTTCTTCTCAACAGTCTAGTACCACTAGGATGCAGAGGGAAGGATAGCAGTCAACTTTTTCTGTAAAGAGCCAGATAGTAAATGTTTTAGACTTTGTGGGCCACACAGTTTCTGTCTCAGATCCAACTCTGTCATTGTAGCACAAAGCAGCCACAGACACTATGTAGACTAACAGACGTGGCTGTCTTCCAATAAGTTTATTTATGGATAATGAATTTTGAATTTTTTATAATTTTTACATGGCACAAGATAGTCTTCTTCTCCTTTTTTTCTCCCAACCATTTAAAATGTAAAAACCATTCTCAGCTCACAGGCTATATAAAACTAGTTGGCTGGCTGCATTTGTCTGGAGGTCCATAGTTTAACCTACGCTTACTCCACTCTCCTAATTGCTCTTTGATTTCTAGAAGAGAAGTGGAATTCTGAATCTAACTCTTTAGATTGACTGATTGGTTTGCTTATTTATTTATTTGCTTATATCAAGCTGGTACCCATATTTCCTTCCAAAAGACCTTAGAGGTAAGGATTTGTGGTAAAATTCTCACCTTCCAAGATAGTGACCTAGTTTAGATTCCTAGCCAAAGCAATAAGGACATATAATGTAGTAAATGACTTTGGGTATGAGGGCTTGAGTTTGAGGCATTGCCTACCCATGTGACTTTGAAAAATTACTTTATGTTTCTGACTCTTAGATTCCTCATCGGCAAAATAGGAATAATGATTTTAGTAATGTGAGAAGCAAAGAAGATTTTCTGAGTAGATTCATTGTCATTTCTGGAGTGCTGTACAAAATATGTTATTTTTAAATGTGGAAATGGTATTAGCTTACACTTGTAATAATAATAGTAATAGCAGTTTCTCCTGTGGGTTAGGCATTGTTTTAAGGACTTTGCATGTATTGATCTACTTAATCCTTACAGCAACAATATGAAATTGGTACTTTTATTATCATAAATGCATATCAGGACACAAAGATGTTAAGTGATTTGACCATGGTCTCACAGCTAGTAAGTGGCAGAGGTAGGTGTGAACCCTACACTCTTCACTGCTACCTATTGTGTTTCATACCATGGTCTACTCACGTGCCACACACTGTACTAACATATGCTATGTAACTGAATGCCCGCAAATATCTGATAATGTGGACGTGGCAGCTTAGCTGTTATGTGTATGGCCTCTGGAATTGGGCTTTTTCTGTGACCTTGAGCAAGTTACTTATTTCTAAGTCTGCTTTCACTGGGAATGATAATAATAATAGGTACCTTATTGAGTTTTGTGAAGATAAGATGAAATAATGCATGAGACACAGTTAACGTAATCCTGGCTTACAGTTTTTTATCTCCTCAATCACTCACTTGCTCACTCACTCATTCATGCATTTGTTTCTCCCTCACCATCCTAAAGATAAATTTTTGAGCATATTGCCAAATAGTGGAGTTAAAAATTCAAATAATGCAAGCATATATTTTCTTCCCCAAAGTGTGTGTTACATGAAATAACTGTATGTGGGTTCATTCAGTGTCATTCAATTAATAATATATGAATATGGAGACTGACATAGATTTTCTTTTAAATAGCTAATTTCATAGTGTGATACATGCCTGAAAATACAGTGACAGCATTCATGATAGCTAAAACAGTTTCCTGATTTTGACCTTGACAGAACACTTGGAAGATGTCTACCTTCAAGTTGAACACTGAATGTATTGGTAGAAACTTTCATTGTTTGGCTTATACTTGATGATGTTATTTGAAAAAAAATCTGTTACGTAATAAGAGTTTTAGTATCTTGCATTTTGACAAGGTTTCTATGAAAAGACAAGTAATGAAATATATAGGAAGGCTGAAATGTGTTTCTCAACATTTTTCCATAGATTATTCTTTAAAATGATTAGAATTTGATACATCTTGGAAAAACATTTGGGGTAAAATATTTGAAAGACAGATCTTGTTAGGTAATTAGAGAAGCATTAGCTATATGATCTAGCTAACACTATAGTAATATTTTGCATAATTTCATTTGAGTCACAGAATGGGAAGTACACTTAGAAGGATATGACTTATATCTCTCATTTTACAAATGAAGAAATAAATATAGGAAATAGCTTGTGTAAGGTCAAACAGGCAGAAAAAGAGTAGGGCTAGAATCTAAGAATATAATCTCCTAATCCCAGTTGTTTTCTGCTACCACGTGCTGTCTTCTCCTGGTGATTCCACTTCCTTGCAAGCCCTCAGTATTTCAAATAAAAGATCAAACTAAATGTACAGTCATCCCTGGGTATCAGGGGTGGTTGGTTCCAGGAGCCCCACAGATACCAAAATCGGCAGATGCTCAAATCCCTTATGTAAAATGGTGTAGTTAAGTCAGTCCTTGGTATTCGTGGGTTCTGCATCTGTGGTTATGGAAGTCTGACCATATACATCATTAAAATATTATAGGGTCCCTGATAAAAACAGACCCATGACATTTATCTTTTTATAATATTTTTTAAAGCCTTTATGAACTTTAAAGCAGGTGTCAGCCCTTTTTATGAGCTGCAGTTTATCAAAGGAATTAAATCCTATCTTTTACTTATGTGATCTGCTAATTGATAAGAAAGATCGACTATTTCAACTACTAGATTTGGCTTCATAAAACTGATGCTTGTAAAGAATACTAATCAAATATTATCCCATATTGGCATTCTGCACTTGGCAACTGGCTCTATATCGGACAGTTTTAATTCTATTTATAGGAAATAAATTTTTAAAAACCTAAATACCAATTTGACTATCTGACCTCTTTGAGATCAGCTTCTACCAATTGCAGATCTCCTATCCAATAGTAGTGCTAATGCCAAATTGGATAAGGGAGTAACAAGGGAGGTCTCTGAAATGTGAGAAAGAAAAGTATTTTGCCAAGACAGTGGATAGTGAGAGAGAAAGGAGGACTTTAGACAGAAAATTGCAGACATTTACAGGTTATTCCTCAAGGGAGTGGTGGAAGTTATTGTCAAGGAAAGACTGCAGACTTTGGACAAGATCCAAATATTGATCCTTTAACTGAAATAGTGACTGAACCTGTAGCCTTGCTCACTACAGCAGTCACTCTGAGCGTTCAAAATTTCGATGCTGTGCCTGGTGTTGTAATTTCAGATTCTGAAACTGCAAGTGGAAGTATCATCAAGAAATATAAAAGTGAGACAGAGTAAAGGAAACTAAATTGGGAGGCTGAAGTTAAAACCAGAATGCATAATGCTTCTTTGGTGATATCACCCCCAATTTTTTTTTTCTTTTTATAAATGTGGTTTTGGTGTCTAGATTTTAAAAGTCAGTTGATTTGATTTGTTCATCTCTGTGCCTCTTTATGCACAACATAAACTGAAGTAGAGTTATGGCCATATTACCAATTAATTTGGTCAAAATGTGTAGCTGAGTTGGATCATCGTTTAGGCTGGAATAAACAAAGCCCTAGCTAGCTTGTTTACTGATGACACAAGTAACAGTGCAAATGTGTTAATATCTTATAGAGGAGACATACCCATTTTGTTGTTGTTATGTTAGCCAATTGGAAAGACATGGGTGCATTTCTGATCAGTACATGTCCATTCCTTCTTTCACACAGTACTTGTTAGAAGGATATTATGTCCATAGCTCTGAGTTACATTCTGTGGAAGGTGCAGTGTTGAACCTAACGATGAATGGGGTGACAGATAAAATCCTGCACTCTGATTTAAGTGAAATATGGTAAAGACAAATATGCTATTGTTGTCATAAGTACAGTAAATGTTATGTGGGAGGAAGTCCAGGTTGCTATGAGATGAGTTTGTGGCTCACCAGGGGCTTATAGGAGGAAATTAATTTCTACTCTGCTGCTCTTTTTAGTGAAGACACCTTGACTTTTCACATTCTGCATATCTTGGAGCTGGTAGGCGATGCTGACCTTCTTTAATTCCCCATTTCCACGGCCAAACTAGTATTTATTCACCCTTTTGAGAAAGCCATTCTCAGATGAGGCACATGCCACCTGGCTGGTCTCTTACTTCCCTCTGCTCCCCAAACCTGATGTATTTTGTGAATTGGCTCCTGTCTCAGTCTCCCCTTCTATTCCAACTGCTGTCAGACACCTCAGGGGCTTCAAACATTTATACGGCCACCTACCCAAATTTCTCACCATTTCTTTTCCAGTGACCTTCATTTCCATTCTCTCTAGGCCAAATGCCTAGATAGTGTAATTGCTTAGAAATGTCTCGTCTCTGGAATCTTAAAGGTTAGTGGCACCTTTTTTTCCGCCATAACCTGTCAGTCTTACAGGTTCCTCAGAACCTTGATGCTAATACTTCAACTCTTTAAATTCATCACAACCTCCAGTTCTTAGGCTCCGCCTAGCTTTCTTTGTTGTTTTAATTTTTTTTTTTCTTTTTTAAATTAAATTTCTTCCCTAGCCCACCTGGACCTCATGGTGTATCACTTCATCCCTTCTATTTTCTAGGCACTCAAATATCTTTCTCCTCTAATTGTACTCTAACTTCTGCATACAACTCAACCAAATTTTCTCCTTCTAGGGCCACATTTGGTAGATACATCTAACTTACACTCTCTGCAGTGTCTCTGATAATATTGCCTATACTCCAGAAGTACCTCTTCCACATATTTTTCTGCTTCTGTCTCTCTTCACTGGTGTTTCTTCGCAGCCTGTCTCATGGGATCCTATTTTTCTTGATGTCTAGGCCACTTTATGTTCCATTTCTACCTACTCCCTTGCTTGATCTTGCCAATTGCCACAACGTCCATAGCCTGTGAATTTGTTACACACGCATGCATATTTGGCTCCAACCTCTCTCTGCATCTAAGATCCTTCTGGTCAATTGCCATGATATTCTCTATAAGTTTACCACCCACATTATTCCCCAAAGAGGATCCATCATTTTCCTCATGTTATCCCTAAATGTGTCTTCTTTCTATATTTTCTATCAGCAGAAGTCAGTACCATCCAAATTTTATTACTCAAACTAGAAATGTGAGAGTCACTGCAGATTTTGCCTTTTTCTCCCCTTCTCCACCATCTAATCCATCAAAAAAAAGCCCTGCAGCTTCTTCCTTTTCAGTGTCTCCTGAATTTGTCCACTTTTCTTCAACTCCCTCTCACTCAGTTCAAGTTATCATCTCCTGCTTGAAATGTTGCCATAGTTTCTTACTTCCTAACTTTAATCATTACTTCCCCTGTCTTCCGTACTGAATACTATAAAACTAATAAATAACTAGCTATCATAAAAGTAATACGTAATTCTATCCTTTCCGTAAATCCTGCAATTGTACCACATAGTCAATAGGATAAAGTCCAAACATGTATTTTCACATAAAAGACCATCTCTTTCACACTTCCGTTTCTGATTTTGTGGTATCTCTTGTAGCTCCCTCCACTATCAGATACCAGATTCTAGTATGTTCCTAGACGTCCCATGCTGTCTTGGCAGCTGTACCATATGAGCTCTGGAATCAGACTGTCTGATATAAAATCCAGTGTGGTTGACTTTGGACAAATTGTTTACTTTTTTTATATAAAGATGATAATAGTAAATGTCTCACGGTTGGTCGGGAGAATTAAAGGAAGTGTCCTCCTTAAAGCACATAGCATAAAGGCTTCACTTGTAGATGCTCAATTAGGGCAAAACTAATAAACCAGGAAATATCCTCATGTCTTAATCCAAAATGCTCTTTCATCCTGGAGTGTCCTAACCAAATTCTGGGAAACTCAACTCAAATTAGCTTTTTCTCTAGGAAGTCTTCCATTACCACTCCCTGATGCCTAGATTCTCTTCCTTTTTATTCCCAAATTCATAATCAATCTCCCTCTGTTTCTCTCTCTCTCATGCACACAAACACAAACACACACACATCTATTATTGTACTTGTCGCACTATATTATAAATATTTGCTTTGTCTTCACACACATTCAACTAGACATTTGCCTTAGAGTGGAGATCTGTATCCCAGTTGTCCAGCACTTTACCAAGCATTTTGTAGGAGGCTGAATACATGAATATGAGCACAAAAAATAGAGCAGTTCTTTTAGATAATCAAAATCCACCTGTACATATGGCCTACAACTTGAATATAAATATAATAAACATAATATTTGTTCTTACCTTCATGCTGTCATGTATGTGATCCTAAATTCTTACACATTCTTTATTAAAAAAAGATGAACCTCAATTAAATACACTCTGTTTCCATCTGGGATATTTTAGGTTTAATGAAACCTTGAGAAATCATACTCAATTGACAGTAATAAAACTGCCTGAATTATTAGAAAATGAAAGAATAACAAGGGGTTCTGTGTTAATATGGAATTACATTAACAAAATATTTGTGTTATTTTGTGGTTGACTAGTAGTTTTCTTGGGTATTTCTTTCTTGGCCAAACGATAATACTTGCTGAATCCTTCTCTTTTATGCCTTGATGATGCTGAGACTTTATGGGAAGCACAAGAACCAAGGTCATTGAAAATGAAATGAGGTAGGGGGAATGAAATATTTTTAATACCTTCGTGTTCTTGCCTTTATACTGGTTCTTCCATTATATAACTTTTTATAAATTGTCTGTAGAAGAGCAGATGCCAACTAAAAGGCAGGCTTAGATTTAATGTCCTCTTGTCATTCCATTTTCTTTTGTTTAATTGAGAAGGAAGATGAGAAAACAGGACAGGTTCTCTATTATGTCATATGGTTTATCTGGCAGCTGGGGAATAGTGGTGGTTGACAAAATGTTCAGTTAATTGAAGCCATGTAGTGGATATTGATGATCTTTCTACATTTAATGGACAAATAAATCTGCTGCTAGAGAAAAAAAATACAATGGCACTTTGGCTGATGTATGTCCGCACTATCCTCTTCAAGCAAATCAAAAAATAATAATTACTTTTCCAGATGCAATATGTTAATGCTTAATTGTGCTCTACAGAGCATCTCAAGTTTAAGTAACAGTATAGCTTATTCCTTGATTTTTAACTGTTAGATAAAATGAACACATACTGAGATGAAAACATTTAATTCACGCAGAAACCTGTTGGTGACAGCAAAGTTACACAAATTCTAGCTTGGAAACATGCATTCAAATGAGACCATTCAAGCTTTCAAGATATTTGTAAAATAATGGACAATACAAGAGATAATTTATTAAATGGGGCTATTATAAATACATTTAAAGCTCTCTGGTTACTCCTGTTTGTAAACTTCTTTGGACCTATTGAGGTTTCAAACGTATAATGTTTTGGATACAT
Source organism: Balaenoptera musculus (assembly GCF_009873245.2). Taxonomy (NCBI): domain Eukaryota; kingdom Metazoa; phylum Chordata; class Mammalia; order Artiodactyla; family Balaenopteridae; genus Balaenoptera; species Balaenoptera musculus. Next base: position 139,653,791 of record NC_045787.1, on the reverse strand, counting down.
AAAAATTGCCCTGTTCCCGTAAAATGTTCTGTTCCTCTCAAAAATGGGAAGCATTTAGTAGCTCATAGGTAATACCATTTGTCAAAGAAAAAGACTTTCTAATGGCAATAAAATAAGTGGGGCTGAAAGGCCTTAGAATTAACTGTATTAAACTCATTACAGTGACATTTTAAAAACTCAAAAATTCTCAAAATTGTCTTTAATTTCTTAAATTTAGCCTATTTGGAAATAGTGCCTTAAATTTAACTACTTTGAAAGTATTTATTTGCCTCCTCTTTCCCATTCAATAAAGACCAGTTAGGAAAATTTCTGCCATTATACAATATCAAAACCAAGCTCTAAGCCCTCAGTTACAGGGCTCAATACAGTTTGTGAATATAAATTAATATTGTATTTAAAAGTTAGAGTATCTAAAACTCTCTCCATTCTGGTCTCCAGTCCATTCTATTTTGCCCTGTTAAAATTCCCCTTTACCTGGTTTCCCCTCAACTGTCGCCTCCAACACTTTCCCCTACATTTAGAGAATCTCTCCTCCATACCATTTCTTTTCTTCTTTCTTTTCTCAAGGGTATCTTAAAGTTCATATCTTCATGCCCACCCCTCTCTCCTCTATTGCGCAGGCCTATGTCCTAAACAATTTCCTATGCACTGAGAAGTAGTATGAATCCTGTAGGAGATTACAGTAAGAATCACAGAAATATTTCAACTCAAGGTATAACTGTGACTGATTGCCAAAACTTCTTGTATCTCTCTGTTGAGATGGGTTCTGAGAACATGGCCTGGTCTCACAGGGGAAGGCTTCTATAATCAAATACCAAATTATGCTCTGTATGCATAATGTAGGGTGAGGAATACATCCTTATCATAAGATTAACCTAAGGCAATGGTCCTCAAATATTAGTTTGTATCAAAAACACCTAAAGGGCTTGGGAAAATGCAAATTGCTGGGCCCCACTACCCAGTAGTTTCTGATTCAGTATATCTTGGGTGTGGTCCAAGAGTTGGTGCTTTTATCAAGTGTCCAAGTGATGCGGATGCTTCTGGTTCAGGGATCACACTACTGAAATCACTGATCAAGTACACTTTTCTTGTGTGAGTGTGTGTGTGCGTGCACACGCACAGTGTTTCATAACCAGGAATGAATATCAAAATATGTTGAGAAGTTTTAAAAACCTACAACTGGTTTCTGCCTCAGAAATTCTGATTTTATATATCTGGGGTTAGGCATTCATATAGGCACCTATACTTTTAAAATTGTCACAGGTAAATCTGCACGCCACTGGTTAAGACCTATTTCCCTGAAGGCAGATATCCTATTTACAGTGATATGCACAATGGCTGGCATATACAAGGGTTTTGTATGAGTATGATTTGATAATGTTAGTATAAGAAAAATTGTAAATGTGAATGGCATGCCATGGAGAGCACTGAGGAAGGGAAAAAACACAAATACAGTGAGTGGGTGAGTAATGGATTGCTTCCTAGAAGAAGTGAGCAGCTAGATCAAGAAGGAGGGTGGGTGTTTCATGAAGAAAAAGTAGTGAGTCTCCGTGAGAAATAGCGTTGTGACTTACAGAAATTGAAAGTATGGCTGGATTATATTGTCCAAGTTAATAGGGAAACTGTGGAGGGAGTGTTAGTGACATAGGTCCAGAAATACGAGCTGGGACCAAATCATTCTGAGTGTTGTAGGTTAGATTAAGGAGCCTAGAATTTTTCTTAAGAGCATTAGCGAGCAACTGAAAGGTTTAGTATGAGGAGTATCATAGCTGAAATTTCATGTTAGGAAAACAGTGATCTAGCCTCAGCATTTAAAAAAAAAGATTTGAAAGCTGACATGTCTGGAGAAAAAGAGACAAATTACGAGGCTACTGCAATAATTCAGAAAAGGTGACAGAGTCTCTATGAAGGCTCAAATAATGTTTGGTTTGATCAGCAATGTTTCCCTAATGCTTACAGCACAATGCTTGGCATGGAGTGAGCCTTTCAACAGTTTTGTTGAATGAGTGACTGACTGAATTGGAGAAGTATAAGTGGGTGTGGAGAAGACTGGACAGATTTGGATCCAATAATATTTATTGAGTAAAATTAAGTCAACCTGGTGATTGATTGGTTTGAGGAATGAGGGAGAGGGAAGAGCTGTGGGAAAGTGAAGACATATATATTAGATGACTAGAGGGTAGTATTGAACACTGACAGGGAGTATAGGCGAGCAAGTCCATTTCAGGGCAGTGGGATTGGTTGGGGATGGGGGAGTCAAGAACATTTGTGATGCAGAAGATACGAAAAAAACACAGAAGAGGAGGGTATTACAGAAACAAATAGATGAGTGTTTAGTGAAGGAGCAAGTGGCCAACATTTTGCAGTGGTACTAAGATGTACTAAGATAAATAGTGAAAGTGTCTAATGGGTTTTGGAACCAAGATATTGATGACTTTGGCAGAGATTCACTTTGCATAGCCGTGAGGTCATTCTGCAGAGATAAAGCCATAGTTGTAGGGTCATATAGTCAAGAGAACTTTTTTTTTTTAAACTCAAGATGAATTTAACTTAATTATGTTTAAATACTTTTTCCAGTTTTATTGAGATATAATTGACATATAACATTGTATAAGTTTACGGTATGCAACATGATGATTGGACACATGTATATATTGAGAAATGATTATCACAAAAAGCTTAGATAACAGATCATTACCGTACATAATTACAATTTGTGTGTGGGTGGTGAGAACATTTGAGTTCTACTCTCTTAGCAACTTTCAAGTAAAATATGCAGTACCGTTAACTATACTGTACATTAGATTCCCAGAACTTATTAATTTTATAACTGGAAGTTTGTATCCTTTCAACATCTCCATATCTTCCAAGCCCTAGCAGTCATCATTCTATTCTCTGTATCTGTAAGTGTGGCTTTTTTTTTTAAGATTCCACCTGTAAGTGAGATCATACGTGTCTTTCTCTAACTTATTTCATTTAACATTATAGGTCCATCCAAATCCAAAAGGCAAAATTTCTTCTTTTTTTTTTATGGCTGACTGATATTCCATTGTATATATACAACACTTTTTTTATCCATTCATCCAACTTAAATTTTTTGCATGTCTTGACTATTGTGAATAATGCTGCAATGAATGTGGGGACAGTACAGATATTTACTTGAGATAGTGATTTTATTTCCTTCATATATGTACCCAGAAGTAGGATTTCTAGATCATATGATAGTTTATTTTTAATTTCTTTCCCATAGTGGCTGCACCAATTTACCTTCCCATCAGCAGGGCACTAGGGTTCCCTTTTCTCCACATCCTTGCCAACAGTTGTTATATCTTGTTTTTTTGATAATAGCCATACTAACAGGTGTGAGGTGATACCTCATTGTGGCCTTGATTTGCATTTCCTTGATAATTAGTGATGTTAAGCATCTTTTTATGTACCTGTTGGCAATTTGGATGTCTTCTTTGGAAAAATGTCTATTCAGGTCCTTGCTCATTTTAAAGTCAGATTATTTCATTTTTTTGCTATGAAATTGTCTGAGTTTCTTATACATTTGGATAATAACCCCTTGTTTGATATATGGTTTGCAAATATTTTCTCCCATTCCGTAGGCTGTCACTTTATTCTGTTGATTCTTTCTTTTGCTGTGCAGAAGCTTTTTAGTTTAATGTAATCCCACTTGTTTATTTTTGCTTTTGTTGACTGTGCTTTTTGTGTTATAGCCAAAAACATTACTGCCAAGACCAAGACTTCTAGGAGTTTTATGGTTTCATGTCTTACCTTTAAATCTTTAATCCTTTTCTAGTTAATTTTTGTGGGTGGTTTAAGATGGGGTCCAATTTCATTGTTTTGCTTGTTAATATTCAGTTTTCTGAGCAGGATTTATTGAAAAATTATCTTTTGCCAGCTGAGTATTCTTGGTTTGCTTGTCAAATATGACTTGACTGTATATACGTATGTTTATTTCTGGGCTGTCTCTTCTGTTGATATGTGTGTCTGTGTGTATGGCAGTGCCCTACTGTTTTGATTACTGTAGCTTTGTAGTATACTTTGAAGTCAGCTTTTTTCTTCTTTCTTCTTTCTCAAGATTGCTTTAGCTATTCAGGATCTTTTGTGGTGTCATATGAATTTTAGGATCATATTTTCTGTTTCTGTGAAAAATGCCATTAGGCTTTTAATAGAGATTACATTGAAAATGTAAATGGCTTTGGGTAGTATGGACATTTTAACAATATTAATATTTCCAGTCTATAAACATGGGATTCTTTTCATTTATTTGTGTCGTTTTCAATTTCTTTTTCCAATGTCAAAAAGTTTTCAGTGTACAGATCTTTCACCTCCATGGTTAAATCTATCCCTATGCATTTTATTGTTTTTGATGCCATTGTAATTGGCATTGTTTTCTTTCTCTTTCAGATATTTTGTTGTTAGTGTATAGACATGTAACTAATTTTTGAATGCTGATTTTGTATCCTGCAACTTTATTGAATCCACTTATTATTTCTAACAGTTTTTGGTGGAGGCTTTGGGGTCTTCTATATATAAGATTATGTCATCTGCAAACAGAGACAATTTTACTTCTTTCCAATCTGGATGCCTTTTATTTGTTTTTCGTTCCTGATTGCTCTGGCTTGGACTTCCATACTATGCTGAATAGGAGTGGTGAGAGTGGGCACCCTTGTCTTGTTTCTGATCTTGGAGGGAAAGCTTTCAGCTTTTCATTGTTGAATATGATGTTAGATTTGGATTTATCATATATGACCTTTATTATGTTGAGTTATGTTCCTTCTATGCCCAATTTGTCGAGAGCTTTTATCATGAAAGGATGTTGAATTTTGGTAAATGCTTTTTCTGCATCTATGAAAAGGATCATGTGATTTTTATCCTTCATTCTATTAATGTGGTGTATCACATTAATTGATTTATGTATGTTGAACCATCCTTTCATCCCAGGAGTAAATCCCACTTGATCGTGGTGTATAATCCCTTTAATGTGCTGTTGAATTTAGTTTGCTAGAATTTTTTTTAGAATTCTTATGCCTGTATTCATCAGGAATATGGTTGGAACTAATTCTTTAAATGTTTGGTAGAGTTCACCAGTGAAACCATTTGATCCTGGGCTTGTCTTTGTTTGAAGGTTTTTGATTACTGCTTCAATCTCTTTACTGGTTATTGGTCTCTCAGATTTTCTCTTTCTTCATGATTCAGTCTTGGTATGTTGTATGTTTCCAGGAATTTATCCATTTCTTATAGGTTATCAAGTTTATTGGCATGTAATTGTTCAGCTATCTCTTATGATCCTTCACATTTCTGTGGCATCAGTGGTAATGTTTTCTTTTTTATTTATAATGTTGTTTATTTGAGTCTTCTTTTTTTCATTGGTTAGTCTAGCTAAATATTTGTCAATGTTGTGTATCTTTTCAAAAAACTAACTTTTAGTTATATTGATACTTTTCTATTGTATGTCTAGTCTCTATTTCATTTATTTCTGCTCTAATCTTTATTATTTTCTTCCTTCTGCTAACTTTGGGCTTAGTTTATTCTTTCTTTTATAGTTCCTTCAGATGTAAAGTTAGGTTTATTTGTTGTAGATCTTCCTTTTTTCTTAACATAGGCATTTTTCACTATAAAATTCTCTCTTAGAAAGGCTTTTGCATGTAGCCTTGCTTTGGTGCCTGTGCATTCAAATGAGTCAACACATTTTCCAATCTTCACAGAGGGTTTCAACAGGTAAAGACCACCTGTCTTTTTCCTGGCCTGATGTGGTCACCTCCAGAATCACAATCATGCTGGGCTGGATGCAGTTATGAGGCTGTTGCTGGGTCTGTAGTAGGGTCTGCAGTTGGCAGGCTCTTTACCAGAGTTTTGGGCAGGCATGGATTCTGTTGGGTCCCTGGGTAGATGGGACTGCCTCCAGTACCTTGTTCAGTAGGGCAATGCTGGGACAAGAATCCACTTCAGGGTCCACAGTTCGCTCTTCAGACAGCAGGTCTTCTACCCAGTGTGGTGGATGTGACTCCCACCAAGTCCCTGGGGGGGGGGCTGCTGCCTTGTCACTGGATGGGTACCTGGGTGAGCATCACTTGCTCTGGACCATGGTTGAGAGGGGCTGGAACTGAGCCCCAGGGCTGTTTCACATTCCACAGCCAAGTTTGAGGTCTTCACACGTGGCTCTTGAGGCATGGCTCAGTGTGTCTCCCACCAGAGCACTGGGCAGATAGACTGATCCCTGATCATAACCATGGAGCGGCTGGAGCTGAGGTTAGCCAGTCTCAGTGCTGTCAGGATGCTTGTGAACTTTGGCTGTGAGGGCTTGGAACTCAGTATAGGGCACTTGAGGATCTCTGGGGATGCAGACGAGAGTTCTCTGGAAGCATTCCTGTGCCAGCAAAACTATTTGCAGACTGGTTAGACAGGCTGGAGCCCAGTCACAGGGCACTTTCAGAATCTACAGTCTGACCAGATCTGGTGGCCTTACCTTTAGAAACTCCTGAACAGTGGTCCAGAGAGGCTGGAGCCAGTTCACAAGTCAATTCAGGGTCTACAGCCAGGACCAAGTTCTGTCTATTACCTGATACATGGGTGGGTGTGACTCCTCTCAGGTCCCTTGGCATATGGTACTGGTAACAGACCCAAAGTCATATGGGGCTGTAGCCAAGTTCTCAAGAGTATGGAGCTGTTTCTATTTTTGTATCTGGAACCATAGTCAGAAAGTCAGACACCTGGATGTGGGCCCACCTTCTAAAAATGGCTTTCCTGGGTCTTGGACTACACTGGGGTCTCACAATCTCCTATCTGGATTCTGAAGCTCACAGGTAGGCACTTTTGTCTGGATACCAAATTATTGTTGGTAGGGGTGGGGGGTGGGGGACACCCTAGTGATGTCTTAGGTGGCCATTTTGGTGACATCACTCAATCATGTTTAAAAATTAATGGGAACAGCCAGTAAAGAAGCAATGTTTGGCAGTTCAAAAGAGACAGTTATATGTGTAGAATTACAGCAAACATTGACATAATTCTCCTCTAAAGTGGTCTATTTCTATTGTGGTAGTAGAGAAAGATCAGAGTGTATAGAATAGATTTGAAATGAACAAGAAAGTTGGTAATTGTTACTTTGGGGAATGGATGAGAGAGCTAAGGAAACATAGAAAGATAGGGGTGGGGGCAGTGTTGAAGATTCAGCTGGGATCGAAGACGAGCATTCCAATATGTTACAGTTTCCTCCATTGACCCAGGCCATCTTCTCTGAGTCTGAAGACAATTTGACGTAAACACTGTAAATACCACAGTTAAAATGAGTTGAGAATATTTTAAGGGGGAGTCCAACTGGTTAGTGTGAAATCTAAGTTGGATAGGGAAGGAAGAGGAAGGTCTTAGATAGAGCTGACAGAGAAGGAGAAGTATAGGGATTAAAGGTACAGGCAATCTCAGTGGGGTCAGAACAAGTGTTTTATGCGTGATCGCCACAGTTGGAAGGAGAAAACACAAAGCCTAGGAGAATATGGAGAGCGAGGACTCTTGAATTTATAAATTTGGAGGATATTTTAGTGAAAGATAAAAGTTTAACTTTTATACACATAAATCAGCAAAACTCTAAACTCCTTGAAGGCAAGGGATAGTATTATAGTCAGTATTCACTGTATATCTTGAGTCATTTCTCTTGTTCATCTCTACTAAAGCACTTAACTAGTTCAACTAGTTTTTTCTCTTTCACGATCCTGAGTTACTCAGCATCAAGGGAATCCAAAAAATCTGAGAGCTATTCTTTGCTCTTTGGGAGATCATAACTGAACTATGAGTAGTTACCAAATGGAGCTTGAGTAGCCCTGATGATTTTGTCTGCCTGAGTAATTTCTCTATAAGATATAGCACACTGCTCTGTGTGCATGAAAGGGTCTGTGTGATAACAAATATTTGTGCATTGCATAATACTTTCTTAGGCATTTTCTCATGTATTATCAGACTTGATTTTCCTTGAAAACTCTGTAGAGGTATGTAAAATATCATCGCTATTCGACAGATAAAGAAAATGAAATACGCACTATTCAAGGACCTTATCCACAGTCTCAGAGTTAGATAATGGCCTATTGCAAGGCAAACAAACCAGATCTCACAGATTATAATCCAAAGCTCTACCCACAAATGTGCCTTTTAACATTGTAAAATAAGCATCTGCTTTTGCTAGTTCCATAGGAAATTTTTGTTTAGTTATTCATGTTCCTGCTTTTGAACTAATTGAAAATTAATTAAAATTAACATACTCTCCTAAAGCTGACTATACAAGATGCTTTGGGGGGAAAAAAGTGTGATTAAATCTTGGTGCCTGGATTTCTTCCTGTCTGCAGCAATAATAGAAGAATTTATGAATACTGTAATTCCTTGGTCACAAATGCCATGTGAAGGTAATGTAAAGGGGATCTAGAATTTACTATTGTTCTCCATTCATATGATGTGAATGCAGAAAACAAAAAGATAAACGCACAGAAAAGCCTGTGACAAAATGCCAGACGTGAGCTGGACTGATTCACTAGCTCTTGCTTTACTAGCAAATCTAACCCATCATCTCGTGTACAATTATGTTGAACCTCCTCTCATTCTTCTGTGATGGGTACCTTACAATAGATACCACACAATATAATCATACCTGTTGAATTGGGAAGTGTTGACATAAACATTTCCTGTCATTTTGGATTGTAAGACGTTTAACAGCTGTAAAGCATTTGCAGGCAGGTTGCAGGGTAAGTGTCCATGATTTATCAGTTCAATATGCCTCTGATGATAACACAAACTAGGTTACCTATATGAAACAGATATAGACTTTTCGCAGACACTCAGATATTAAGGAACTAGAGACTAGATGACGTCCTTGAATAAACATCAAGAAAATTCAGATTGCTTAAATATACAAGTATTTTTGTGATTCTCACCTATAATCTGAACTGTAATAGGCTCATAAATGTAATATATAATTGTAATATTTACGATATTACATATCGTAAATATATATATATGTGTGTGTGTGTATATATGTGTGTGTGTGTGTGTGTATATATATATATATATATATATATATATTCTAATCTCCTCATTAGAAGGTTAAAGTGGAAATTACCAGAGAAAAAGAAAAAGCTCACGGTTGGGGTCACTGATCTACAGATACTCTTCTTGGCTCTGAAGGGACCGCAAGGGTAATAAGTTGTCAGAACATGATTTCATATTTATTCAACAACAAAAATATCTACTGAACATTTACCATATCTCAGACACTGCAGTATACAGTATGCAGTATACAAAACAAATAAGATCCTTCCATTAATAGAAGTTAATGCCAATCTGTAGCCCTTGGACCTTCTAAAATTAACCAAATGCTACATCTTTGAAAACAGATTACAAGCACCCTATTACGGTAAATTTCACTTTCTGGAAAACACCTTTTATTTCATTGTAAGAGCTAAATTGATAATTTTTTCCAAGCATTTCAGTAGTGATACAGAAGATGAGTCCAAAACCAGAAAATACAAATTTGGGGTAGTAACCATATTATCAGATAGTTTACAAATGTTTTGAAATTTAACAGAGCATATGCTTTCACTGGTTAGGAAAAGCACACAAAACCTACCTTTTGTTTTAATGACATGACATTAAATTTAATAGTTCTAGTAGTTTTGTACATGCTTATTCCTCTGCCTGGTGAAATTCTTTATTGAGACTTTGGTCAGAAATCACCTCTAAGAAGTCTTTTCCGAGACCTTGGAGAGAATTAGTTATTAACCTGCTCTGTTTCCCAGATCTTAAGTTCTATGAGGACAGTTGTCATTGCAGTGCTTAGTTTGGTCCCAGGCTCATAACTACCAGTTGAATAAATAGAGTATTTGTACATACTTTCTGATGTAACACTGTTCATACTATTATTATTATGATTGTTGCTTTCTAGCCTCTTTCCCTTGAAGCTTAGGCCAAAGAATATTCATTTAAAAATTCATATTTATTGAGGCATAATTTCCATGTAATACTGATAACACTGATGGATTTTGACAAATGAATGCAATCATGTAGCCACACCACAAATACGAGATTCAAAGTTTCCATTATCCCAAAGAGTACATTTGTCCTCCTTTTCCGTAAAATCCCCTACTTTCATTGTCATCCTGGCAACCACTTACCTTTATTTTGTTGTTATACTTTCTGAGAATTTCATGCAAGTTCTATTATATGAAAAGATAATATGTAATTATTTATAATAAAATATAATAAATTATATTAATATATATTAAATTTAATAAAAATGAATCATACAGCATATATTCTTTTGTGCCTGGCTTCTTTCACTTAATATTATGCATGAAGATTTGTTCGTATTGTTGCATGTACCAGTAGTTTGTTCCCTTTCATTGCTTGGTACTTTTCCCTGGTATGGATATGTAACAGTTTGTTTATTCATTCATCAGTTGATGGACCTTTTCTTTTCTTTTTTTTTAAAAAATTCATTTATTTATTTATTTTTTGGTTGTGTTGGATCTTCGTTGCTGCACGCAGTCTTTCTCTAGTTGCAGTGAATGGGGCTACTCTTCATTGCAGTGTGCAGGCTTCTCATTGCAGTGGCTACTCTTGTTGCGGAGCACGGGCTCTAGGTGCACGGGCTTCAGTAGTTGTGGCGCACGGGCTCAGTAGTTGTGGCGCACGGGCTCTAGAGCGCAGCCTCAGTAGTTGTGGCGCGTGGGCTTAGTTGCTCCACAGCATGTGGGATCTTCCCGGACCAGGGATCGAACCCGTGTCCCCTGCATTGGCAGGCAGATTCTTTTTTTTTTTTTAACGTCTTTATTGGAGTATAATTGCTTTACAATGGTGTGTTAGTTTCTGCTGTATAACAAAGTGAATCAGCTATACATAAACATATATCCCCATATCTCCTCCCTCTCGCGTCTCCCTCCCACCCTCCCTATCCCACCCCTCTAGGTGGACACAAAGCACCGAGCTGATCTCCCTGTGCTATGCGGCTGCTTCCCACTAGCTATCTATTTTACATTTGGTAGTGTATATATGTCCATGCCACTCTCTCACTTCGTCCCAGCTTACCCTTCCCCCTCCCCACGTCCTCAAGTCCATTCTCTACGTCTGCGTCTTTATTCCACAGGTGGATTCTTAACCACTGCACCACCAGGGAAGTCTGATGAACATTTTCTTGCTTTAATTTTGGCTGTAATGAATAGAGCTGCTATAAACATCCACATACAAATCTTTAGGCACACATATGTTATCATATGGTAAGTGTATAATTAACTTTATGAGAAACTACTTGTTTACAAAGTGGCTTACCGCTTTTCATCAGTATCAACGGTGTATCAGAGATCCAACTACTTTCCATGCTCTTCAACCCTTGGGTGGTTATTTCTTTGTACACATTTTTCTAGCCCCTCCCCTTTTCCAGTAATTTATTTATATATATGTTAGATAGTTTGATTTTTTTTTAGTCCTTTTTCTCTCTCACCTTTATTTTGAAAAGTGTTAATTGCTATATCTTCAAGTTCACAGAATTTTTTCCTTGGCAGTGTCTAATTTGTATTATTTTTTAAGTTTTATATACTATATTTTTCATCTCTATGAGGCCCATTTGGGTTTCTTTGAGATCTTTTTCCTTTTTATATTTATGATAAAGAACATTGTGAACATATTAAGTATATTTATAATATATTTATAGAATATAATATATAATGTATATTAAATATAAGTAGTATACACATATGTATTTCCTAGTTCTATCTGCTGAGAGGGCTAGATGAAGCAACATCCCATTCACAATGAGCACACCCAGTTCCCAGACCTTAGTTTCTAATACCCTTCTCTATTAAAAGGAACCAGGGCTCCTTGGAAAAATGGCTGATCTTAGGACCAGGGGAGTGGATATACAAGATGAGCGTGGAGCATTCTGTGGTTCCAGAAAGTAGGAAGTGCTCAAAAAACAAAATGATGGAGGTATGTCAAAGGGATATAGGAGCCAACTAAAAGATCTCCCAATGATCAAAGCTGGAACAATTTGAGCAAAATCTAAATAACATAGTATCAGATTATAACCCAAAATATAAAATAAATGTCCCTGAGTTCATACTGACATAACTAAATGATTGAATAAATAAATAAATGAAGAATAATAGACAAATCTCTCACACAGAAAGATACCAAGTAATTTATGTGGATACTCTGCCCTTAAGGAGGGGGAATATAACTTCCCATCCTTTAAGTGTACAATGAACACAGTGATTTCTTTCAAAAATATACAGTATGGAAAGGTGGGGGAGGGGAGAGAAACTTGATAGTGGAGAAACCTGGCAAACACTACCCCAGTTAAATGATCAAGTCATGTTGATAGTATATATCCTTGATATGATGCAATGAGAATGGCACTGTACTTCTGTAGTCTATCTCCCAAAACCCATGTTCCTGTCTAACAGGAGAAAAATATCAGACAAAACCAAATTGAAGGAATGTTCCACAAAATACCTGAACAGTAGTTATTAAAATGTTAATGTCAATAAAAACAAGGAAAGTCTGACAAACTGTTGGTTCAAAGAATTCTAAGGAGACATGATGACTAAATGTAATGTTGTATCCTAGATGGGATTCTGGGTCTGAAAAAACCCATTAGGTAAAAACTAAGGAAATCTGAATAAAGTATGACTTCAGGTGTTAATCATATACCGAAATTGGTTCATTAGTTGCGACAAATGTGCCATCATAATGTAAGGTGCTAACAATAGGGGAAAAAGGGTGAGGAAACATGGAACTCTGTAATATCTTCGCAGTTTTCCTGTAAAATGAAACTATTCTAAAATAAACATTTATTAGATGCTAAAAATAAAAACATTTCAAACTAATCAACCAAACAAAATTTGTAGAGTTTATTTGGATTCAGATTCATAAAACAGTGTATATATAAATGCATGAGTATATATATGTGTTTATATATATGTATAAATATAAAACACAAAATGTATAAATACATAACAAGTATATATATGCACAAAAGTGCTTATTAGACAAAAAGACACGTAATATTCCTCAAATAAGTATTCAAAAGTTTTATTGTGCATGCATATTCACATATACATATATATCATACATTAGAAATATAAACATAAAATGTATATATGTACATATATTAACAGAATATATACACAGACGTATATATACATACATATAAACTATATTTCTACATAAAATGTATATTGGTAAAATATATATTATGTGTAATATATATATACACACATAAAAAGTGCATACACATACACATACATCTACCTCTGCCTGTTATATTATCAGAGAAATTTGAACACTGACTTGAGGAATTATCATCAATTATTATCCTTATTTCTATACTGATAATCAAGATACTGGTTATCTATAGGTGGGAGGAAAAGCATTACAATCAGAGGGCATGTAGAAGATTCTGGGCTATAGGGATTAATCCGTACATTTATATTTTGTACACTTTCATATGTGAGTCTTATTTTGCGATCATAAAGTGGAAAAAAATGAGAATGGCAAAAGACAAATTAGAGACAGACAGTTTAAGGAGGTTTTCTGTAAAGGATAGTAGAGAAATGGGATGGTACCTGAAGGAGTAAATGGTATCCAGAGAGATTATTTTTTTAGGATGGGAGAAATTATATCACTATTATACATACTCTATTAGGCTACAGAATATGGAAATCATATGGCATTCTGAAGCTGGTATTGACATAGTCTTCTAAACTAACTTTTTAGATGAATAGTATTTTAGTATAAATTGTCACTAATAATTTTTCTTTTTATATTTCCTTTCCACAATATGGGGAACCCAGAAATATAAGTAATTGATGATTATAAATCATACATATACATATAAAACTATATATAGTTCTATAGCTTTAGCATGTTGTATCACTTAACAGCTGAGTAGATCAAGTGAGGTGGTATTGGGTTGGTCAAAAAGTACCTTCGGTTTTTAAGTAAAAATAAGACTCATTTTTCATTTTCACCTAGAACTTTATTGAACAACATATTCACCTTTTTGTTCCACTACGTTCTGCCAGTTTTCAGGCAACTTCATAATTCCAGCTTCCCAAAACTTTTTATCGTTTTGAGCAAAGAACTGTTCCAGGTGCGTTTTATAGTCTTCCAGGGAATTGAAATTTTTTCCACTAAGAGAGTTTTGTAGAGACCAGAATAAATGGAAATCTGAAGGTGCAATGTCTGGTGAATACGGCGGATGAGTCAGAACTTCCCAGCCAAGCTGTAACAGTTTTTGCCTGGTCATCAAAGAAACATGCGTTCTTGTGTTATCCTGATGGAAGATTATGCGTTTTCTGTTGACTAATTCTGGACGCTTTTCGACGAGTGTCGCTTTCAGTTGGTCTAATTGGTAGCAGTACTTGTTGGAATTAATCATTTGGTTTTCCAGAAGGAGCTCATGATAGAAGACTCCCTTCCAATCCCACCATATACACAACATCACCATCTTTGGATAAAGACCGGCTTTTGGTGTGGTTCATGGTGGTTCATTTCGCTTGCCCCATGATCTCTTCTGTTCCACGTTATTGTACAGTAACTGCTTTTCATTGCCCGTCACAATCTGTCTTAAAAATGGAACATTTGCATTACATTTAAGTAGAGAATCTCATGCAGAAATATGATCAAGAAGGTTTTTTTCAGTTAACTTATGTGGATCCAAACATCAAAGCCAGTAACATAACCAAGCTGGTGCAAATGATTTTCAGTGCTTGATTTGGATATTTTGAGTATGTCGGCTACCTCCCATGTGGTATAATATTGATTGTTCTCAATTAATGTCTCTATTTGATCGCTATCAACTTCAACTGGTCTACCCGACTATGGAGCATCATCCAGTGAGAAATCTTCAGCACGAAACTTCGCAAACCACTTTTGACATTTTCGATCAGTCATAGCACCTTCTCCATACACTGCACAAATCTTTTTTTGTGTTTCAGTTGCGTTTTTACCTTTCTTGAAATAATAAAGCATAATATGCCAAAATGTCGCTTTTTTTCTTCTATCTTCAATATTAAAATGGCTACACAAAAATTCACCAATTTTGATGTCTTTTTTAAATGCACACTGATATGACAGCTGTCACATACAATCTAACAAAATTGTTTCGAGTGAAATTAAAGACAACTGAGTGCTACTAGAGCCATCTTATGGAAAAAAACGAAGGAACCTTTTGGCCAACCCAATAGTAGAGCACATGAAATTAATTTCCCGTGGCAGGAAATGCAACCCCTTTGCCTATTAATGTATCTCCATTCCATCCCCTCCCTCAAAAAAAAAAAAAAAAAAAAAGAATCGGGAGTTTCCACATGACCTCTTTTCATGTCTATTAGCAAGATGAGCTTGTAAAACCTTTCCAAATGAGGAGAAAAAAAATGATTCACATAAAAAAGCAAAATTTTTTTAAAAATGGAAATGTGAAGCTTTCTCATTTATGCTCAAATAAATACTTGGTGATGGACAGAGTATTTGCTGTATTCTTCCGGTGTTGTTCTTTTATTCTGCTGTAGCAGCTCACCCCACACAATTTTTATGGGCTTGTAATTCTCTGCCTACCTCATTGTAACCTCCTCCTTATTGTCGTCTCTTTCTTGAGCATTCTTTCTTTAAATAGTCAAAAATACATCCTTTACTGGTGGCTGTACATCCATTTTTCCTTTACTAACTTGACTCCACATGTATTCAGTGCCTCGACAGTTCTTAATATTTATTGGGTATTATTTAAACATTGCAAAATTTCTAACATCTCCCAATCTTCATAATCCAAAAATAAAGATGGGTCTGTATTTGGAATTGTCTCTTACTAGGGCCTCCTGCCATCAACATCTTTGACTCTATTTTAACCTGTGTTTTATAATATTTTTTCCCATATACTATATCCCTCTCGATGTAATATTTGGAGAAATAATACCACATTGCATCTTTCTCCTCCAATATACCCACACACTGTTTCCTTTTATTGCAATAGAAGGGCTGAATATTTTGATTTGGTTACAATGACCACGTGGAACAGCAAATCTTTATTAGGGTAGCAAGTGTATTTTAATCTTACTCGCATGGACAGTTGTGAATTCATGAAATAGTGGGGAGATAAAATTTCTTTAAAGAAGGAAAAATATAAACTTCTTGAGAATGAAAGGATTACTCACAAAGGCATTGAGAATATGAATTGACTTTTACAAAGAACCAAAGAGCATTTCTAGTACACTGACTGTCATATACGTTTGTTTATACTTGGGCAGCTGCGTGTTTTTAGTCAGGGTATAAACAGAGCAAAACTTGATATGATAAAGAGAATTCTGCAACCTAGTCATGTTGAGTTGTTTAAGAAATCAATAGGTCTTTCCTGAAAATAGCACAGGGACTGGAAATGGGTGAAAACATTACCCAAAGATAACCACAGCAAAGGAACACATTAGTTCCCTCTCTTATGTTAATATTATTTTTTTACATAAGATCTTCAAGCAAACACAAGTGAAACAGAAGTAGATTTTAAAAGAATTTCCTCCTTTTAGCCTCTTCTTGGCTCTATAATGAGCTGACTAGTAAAATCTAAGCATTGGAAAAAATTCCAGTGGGGATGAATTGATCCACTCCTGACTGAGACTAAAGTCACTTTCACCATTTCAGCAGATTAAATGACTGTTTATTGAATTCGGGGTCACTTTACAGAAGCTGTTTGACCTCAGGTCTTCTCCATCAGCCTCTCTAGCTGGCTGACAGAAACATGGAGAACGTCAGGGTGGGATCTGTGCAATTGGGTGATACTTTTGGGGAGGTAGGTCTTATTTTACCTGATGGCACATGCTGGGTAAACCAAGGCTGTAACTTTTAAAAAGCATAGGTTTTAGAATTAGACAGCTGGTTTTAAATCCAGGTTAATCGTTTCCAACAAGGCTGACCTGGAGCAGAGACATAATCTGCCTAAAATCTGTTTACTTATCCATCAAATTTGAGCCATCCTCAGCCTGAGTGGTTAGCAGGATCACACGAAATGCTATATGTAAAGCTTCTAATCCAGTGCCTGGCCCAATACTAACACTGGATTCCATTTTCTTGAGGGTTTTTTTGCCCCATTTCCTTAATACAAAATGTATATCCCTTGTGTTTCTGTGCTAAACAGTGTCCCTTTCAGTAATAAACATGGCTCTTTCTTTCTGTAATTAATGCTCTGACACACTTTCAACATTCAATCTAAACTTCTAGCTTCTCACCTTATCCAAAAAGACTAGAATTAAGTCTAACTACTTCCATCTGCCACTGGTTCTCTATGTTAGCACGTGTGTTGCTATCTGTTGTGTGAGAGCCAGGCTAACAAATCCAAATACTGCCCTACTATAGTCTCGGCTGGCTCTGCTTCTAATTACATCTATGCTCAAAAGGAAGAAGTTGTTTTTTTCCTTAAGGCTTCCTGTATGAGTTTATTGGCAATTATTCCCCGTTATGCAGTGGGCTTGATCAGCTTCCTGTGACCCAATCCAATAATTATTGTCATAGATCAATACATTAGAAAATTTCCTTACAAGGAACAATCAGATATCTGCTTACAATGGCATTATCTCCAGCCTCAATTTAGTGTGGGTGGGATACTTTCCCATATACATTGCAGCATGAAAATACGTATCACTGATGTGGCCAAAACCAAAACACTGCTAAACACATTTATTGCATTCTACTAATGTCAGTACATCATCTATATATGCAAAATGAAACTACAGATTCCCAAGTGATTAGCATGTACTTCCCTTCTTCCCATTTCTATTTAGCTGGAAATGGAAACCATTCCAATAATAATCAGTTGCATAAAAGCACAGAGTACATTCCATAGCTGCAAATCAAAGTTACCACCCTCTTCTTCCTATATCATTTGACCCAGGCAAATGTAAGTAGGGGGTGCTTTGCCAATTCTTCTTCATTTGAATTTCCCTTCTTTGGGATGGACTCTATCATCCACTCTTCTTCCCATTTAAACTCTCTTGGGATGCGTTGCTTGTGAAGAAAATTACTCCGTGACTGCTAGAAATAAATAGTTTTAATTTTACCTTTTAATCTTCACTTTAACTTTCATCTTGAATTTCCCATTTTCAAGTATCTGACTAAATTGATTTGATGCTTAATGCTTGCCAAATAAATAATGAGGCTCTGAACGAGTCCATATGTAATAAGGCGAGGATTTCATTACTCCTAACATCACTATAATCAGGCAATGATTAAATTATTTCTAACATTCTTAACACCAATGTGAAATTATACTAAAGACCCAGAACAATTTAAGCCTTCCCACCATGTTTTGTATCAAGCATTTCTATTTCCAGCAGTTTATCACAATGTTGCAGGAATTGGCCTGTAAGGGTTTATGCTAATGCTAATGGAAAGAACTCA
Organism: Balaenoptera musculus; assembly: GCF_009873245.2. Lineage (NCBI taxonomy): Eukaryota > Metazoa > Chordata > Mammalia > Artiodactyla > Balaenopteridae > Balaenoptera > Balaenoptera musculus. Next base: position 139,635,368 of record NC_045787.1, on the reverse strand, counting down.
TCCACAGGTGTCCCCCTTTATCTCAGCTACATCTTTGAAATCATTTACAAGTTCCATGGTAACAACCCTAAGGCCCACCAGCAGGAATGCTGATTAACACTTACGAGGGGAAAAAAGACTTAAATAATCAAACACTTTACAAATTGTAGAAACCTAGACAGATGTTCGACTCATGGTTATTTTGTGGAGGGGCAGTGGGGCAGCTCTGAACTGACGAGTGTCTGCCTGCTCTTCTTCATTCAGGGTAGAGAGAGAGAGACTCAGGCCTGTCCTCCAATCAAGGGCATTCGTATCTCTCTCTGGCATAACTGGCATTCCTTCCAGTCTGTAGAAATCAGATTATACCCATTGCATCCAAGGGAGATGCTTCACTCAGATCTTTGAGTTATGTTTATAGTACATTTGGAGGCTGACAGCAGCACCACCCAAGCAATGATTTGCAGCTTTAATGAGTGCCTGCAGGATGGTGATATTGATAAGAAATCTGTATTAGAGCACTGTGAATCATCATTAAAAGGCATTTAAAATTGGCTTGTAAAATATGGCTTTTGCTGCCCTCTACGCACTCTCCTGGAAAGATGAAGTAGTGTATTAAAATGATGATGTGGATGTTAATAAATACGAAGTCATGGCTACGCTATTAGATCTGAATGTGGCAACAAGAGCCCCTGCAATTTACTCTCAAAGTTAGAGGTTCTGTTTTTATTATTGAATCTATAGGAGGCATCTTACGATGGTCTGGAGCCAAAACCTAACTTTCCTGGCCACTAAGCTGGCCACTGGTCCAGAACTTTAGTTTAAAAGGACAAAATGTCCTATTATTGTTGATGTTGTTTGTAAATTCCATTGTGGATTTATTATAGGCTGGGGGGATTGTTGAATCTGGACATCAAGTAATTTCAAGCTGAATTCATAATGTGAGGACTTTTTGAACTGCAAACAATCCTGGGTTTTTCAGTGCAAAAACAGCTTGGAGGTGTGAGGGTGGGGTTGAGTTGAGGAGAGTGGTACAAGCCTGGTGTTATTCTGGGGGATAGATCCAGTGCATCAAGGTGTACCAAATTCTCACTGCAGTCATTGTACATCAAGATAATTTATATTTATTGATCAACCTAGCATTTAGTATGTAGCATTTATCTTACTAGAGTTATCAATTTAATTATATATGAAAACATTCAAATTAGCAAACGCACAAAGGAAAACTGCTTGTGCATGGAAGAAGATAAGCCTATATTATGGTTAATGTATTTATCCATTAATATAATCATTATCTAATTTAAGACATTTTCGTTCTACCGAAGTATCTTGCTAATGTGGGTTATAATGCCTGTGGTTTTCATAACAGTTTCTGAACTTAATCCTGTTCTCTTTCCATGGTTTACAGTATCCAGTTCTTCTCATTCACAGTTGTTTAAACATTTTCGACTTCCTCTAGAGTTATCTATTTTGAAATTATATTCAGCTAGAATATGTTTCTGATTGTCATTAAAATATTTATTTACTTTTCTAGAATAAAGGGTATTTTTAACATGTATAATAGCCTTAAAGGATGCTGGGTGTCAACTTTCTAACTCTAATCTGGCGTCAACATGCAGTAATCTGAGTAAATACTTCAGATAACATTTCATATTGCGCTCCCTTCAAATCGTTGTTTAGAGAATTTTTTCTCGTCCTTACAGAGTATATCCATTCCTTTTGTCTATCACCCTAGCTTTTCCTCATCGTGTCACTAAAGAAGCACTTTGACAATGAACTTCACCAAGACTAAAACCTTAAAGTCCTGCCAGAGATATTCATATATATCCTCTTTATCTACATCTATTAATTTTTTAACTCTAGTGTCCTGGGTGTTTACAGGGGTATTCTATTCTTTGTAGCTTCACACTGTTAAGTGTCTAGAATAAGAACTGGATTTCCTTGACTCTGTCCAGGAGAACTCTCCCATGTAATTGAAGCTATCTGCAGCATTTGATATTGTGGCAACTCCTTTTCCTGTTTCTCTTAGTTTGGACAACACCCTGTTCTCTTGGCTCTCTTCCTACCTCAGTGGGTGCACCTTTGGGCTTTACTTCTGCTCCTTGTATAGCATGACATTCCCAGAATTCTCTCCTTCTGTCTGTCCCCTTCTCACTCTGCACACACTTCTCACTCATGGGGATAATTGGCAATACTCTACTGGATCTCTCTTTTTCTTACTCCTGATCTGAAGATCATTTTTCTTTACTTAGTATACTACTTGGAAATGTCAATAGTTCCTCAAATTCAACAATAGTAATTATTGCTAATAATCCCATTACTATTGAACCAGTCCAGATCTCATCATCTCTTGCTTGGACGACTGTATCAATTTGCTAACTGATTTTCTAAACTTTATTCTTAATATTTTCTTGACTTTTATTCATATGTATCTACAATTATATGTCTAAAATGATTTTTTTAGTCCTTATTTTAACTATCTGTAACTCATGATAATATTGACTTTTCTCTTTCTGTTACCCTTTTCTTAGTTAATGTAATAATACTCTCACCTGGTTTTCTTCCTACCTTTTTGCCTATCCCTGCCAGGTCTTTTTTGTACATTCTTCTGTATTTTCCAGTTCCATAGATGGTGGTTTCTCACAGGCTCCATCTGTATCTCATTTTCCTTTCATTTTATTTCCTCTACCTTGGGCAATCTCAAATATTCCCAAGGCTTCTGTGACCATCTCTTTGCTGGTAAATCCCAAATTTGTATTTCTAGTCCATATTGAATATCAACTCCCTCCTAGTTATTGATCTCTATTAAATATTCCATAGGAATATTCCTTTCAGTTTAACATGTTCAAAATTGAACTCATAATTTTCTCCCAAAGCATAACTCCTCCTTCTGAGATCCTCATCAGAATGAAAATATAGTCAGCCACTAGGCTGCCATACCAGAAATCTTGATATTATTCTAAATTCCTCCTTATACTTCTTCACTTCTCACATCAGCATGTCCAGCCACTTCTAGCTCCTAAATGTCTCTCCAAACTATACCCACTACCACTATCCTATTTAAGATACTCTTATCTTTTACCAGGATTATTGTACCAGCCTCTGGTCTCCTTATTTTTTACCCCTTAAGCGCTTCTCTATAATAGCCAGAATGATTTTTCTAAGGTACAAATATGATTTGCTATTTTTTAAACTATATAAATATTTACTTACTTATTTTTTAAAAAAATTTATTGGAGTATAGTTGATTTACAATGCTGTGTTAGTTTCAGGTGTGTAGCAAAGTGCATCAGTTATACATATACAGATATCCACTCTTTTTTAGATTCTTCTCCCATCTAGGCCATTACAGAGTATTGAGTAGAGTTCCCTGTGCTATACAGTGGGTTCTTACATACACATTACTATATATAAAACAAATAACTAATGATTTGCTTTTTTTTTTTTAACATCTTTATTGGAGTATAATTGCTTACAATGGTGTGTTAGTTTCTGCTTTATAACAAAGTGAATCAGTTATACATATACATATGTTCCCATATCTCTTCCCTCTTGCGTCTCCCTCCCTCCCACCCTCCCTATCCCAGCCCTCCAGGTGTTCACAAAGCACCGAGCTGATCTCCCTGTGCTATGCGGCTGCTTCCCACTAGCTATCTATTTTACGTTTGGTAGTGTATATATGTCCATGCCACTCTCTCACCCTGTCACATCTTACCCCTCCCCCTCCCCATATCCTCAAGTCCGTTCTCTAGTAGGTCTGTGTCTTTATTCCCGTCTTGCCACTAGGTTCTTCATGACCTTTTTTTTTTTTTTTTAATGCACAGACCTTTTTAAGACATCCATTGCCCTCAGAATAATGTCCAAACTGCCTAATATGGCTTAGAGAGCCCGTCCCAGAATGACTCCATCTCTCTCTCTGCAGCCCAGTTTCTTCCCATCTCCAGTTCTTACCTTCCAGTGTAAGCCCTAGTCAGACGGAATTACTCTTGGTCCCCTGAATTTCATGTGCTCTCTCTTGCCTTGGTACAATAGATTTGTATGTGCAACTTCCTCTCCTACAGCATTCTTCCACCTCCTCTTTGTGAACATTCTACTCTGCTGATCTTTCAAGGCTTAGTTTAGAGAATACTTCTTCCGGAGCTCTTTCCTTGACCTTGCCAAGACTTGGTTAGGTGCCTTTTTGCTGTTCTCACAAAGCAACTTCTACTTACCTCTGTCACTTAGTGTACCATGGTGTGACTGCCTGCTACCCACCACCCTATACTCAACTGTGAATTCTTTGAGACCCAGGGCTGTGCCATTCATCACACAAAGCCCCTGACACAAAATGGGTACTCTATAGGTGTCTGTGGAAAGAAAGAGGTAAGATAGGTAGGAAGTATGATTCAGGTTTCTAATTATTAAAAAAATTACAGTTGTTCCCCATTACCTTTGAGAAAGAAGCCAAAGACCTTAGATCTAGGTTGGCTTTTGTCATTCTCAGCTCTGGCCACACTCCCAGGGGTATCTGGCTCTCACACATAAACCAAACATACAAGTCCCTAACCATGCTATGCCCTCTCTTGTGCCTTGATCCTTATCTTTCATTTCTTCCTACTTGCCTATATATATAATTTCAGACTCCTCTGAAATGTCACTTCCTCTGCCTTTGCAAGGTGGAGTTAAGTGCCAATTTCTTTCCCTAGTGCTCTGCACACAACTCCTAATATAACCTTTATTCTATCATTTAATAATTTGTTCATATATGTTCATATATACCACTACCACAAACTTATGGGACATAGCACAGAACCTAGCACCCTGAAGATGGTGAGTGTTTAGTAAATGCTCATAGGATCAGTGGATGAGGAGGGCACTATTTTGCTGAGGGAATAGCTATGTATTGGGTTGGCCAAAAAGTTCGTTCGGGTTTTTCTGTGACAGCATATGGGAAAACCTGAATGAACTTTTTGGCCAACCCAATATTAGTTTCCTGGGGCTGCTGTAATCAATTAGGACATACTGGGTGGCTTCAAAGAACAGAAATTTATTATCTCACAGTTCTGGAGGCCAGAAGTCAAATTAAGATGTCAACAAGATCATGTTCCCTCTGACATGATTTAGGGGTCCTAGTTTCTGGTGGTACCTGACATTCTTTGGCTTGTAGTTGTATCACTCCAATCTCTGCCTCCATCTTTATGTTGTCTTCTCTTCTATCTTTTATAATGACAATTTATTTGATTTAGGGATTAAATTACATCTGCAAAGACTCTTTTTGCAAATATTGTCACATTCACAGGATCTAGAGCATGGATATGTTTTTTGGGGGCCTACCATTCAATCTCCTACAAGCTCCTACCCTCAACAGGCACTAACTGTGTGACAGGCACGCACTTACTTGCTAGGCATTTCTACCTCAACTATTTAATTTTCAAAACAACCCTAAGTAAAGTAAGTACGATTATTATATACACTTAACAGATGGTGTAACTGAGACTCAGAGAGGCTTAATAATTTGTTCATGGTCGCACTGATAAGAACTAGAGTTGAGATGAAACACAGAGGGTGATTCCAGAGTTTGCCCTCCTAGCCCAGCTATTCGAGTCTCCTTTGACAAAAGAGAGTACACTGTGACGGGGGGTGAGAAGCTGATTTCTGTATGGTGTTTTTTCTCCCACTTGTCTTCTTTCTGTAAGGGTCTGTAATTATTGTAGCAAACAGGAAGGCCCTCTTTCTATTTCATCTGCTAAGACAAGCTTTCTCATATGCTATAAATTGTGGTTTTTCTCCAAGAGATAATAGATTAGATTTGGATTTGTCCAACTTTGATCTGAACCTCTCCCTGAACGTCTGTCTTGTGAAGATCATAAATGTCATAAACTGAAATCCATAGAAGATGTGTAAACAGCACTAATTATACAATTCAAGGCGGGGGGCTTGTATTAGAACCCTCAACCAAGTACAAACCTCCCACTTGTTAGTTCACCTTTAAATGACATAGCAGCTCTGTGCCTCTAAAAAGAAGTTCAAAATCAAATATATCTAAGTGAACACTGTGAAAAAAAAAATAACTGGAGTTGGGTACTATTTTTTTTTTCTAAATCACTTTTTATTAAGACAGCTTTTGAAAGCCATTTCCGCTAAAATTTACTGCAGTGGAGAAACACGATACAATAATTACTGCATATAGAAGTCATCTTCAATCCTGAAGATAATACAGGATATTCAGGGCTTGGGACCATCACAATTTGGTTACTCCAAAGTGTCTTGTCACATAAGATTAATGATAGCTCTGCTTATCGATAAAGCACTTAGGCGCTCAGTTTCTACCATGCTAATATCCAAAGGAGCAGTCCTTCATACTGTGGTTTTTGTATTTCCTCTGTAAGTTTCATTTCCTTGCCTTTTCAATTTTACTTTCTGGACTGTCTAAGTTAATTTTCATTGCTTCCTTTGGTCTTTTCCAGTTTAAATCTCAATTTAATGATCTATCTCATGTCACAGTCTACTGGAGCATTATTTAGTAACCAGCTTTTTCTCCCGTAGTTCATGGGCACAGAACTAGTGACAAAATATCCTTATTCCCTTACAGAATATAAAATGTTTGCTAGAGAGCATTCTTCACTTACCTAGTTTTAAAATCTTTTCCTGAATATTTCATATGTAAAACTACGAATTTCTTTCTTCAAATTTAGAAGACCATTACTTATGAAGAAAACAAACAAAGAGAAAAAAAAAAGAAAGAGAAACAAATGTATTTCAGAGTAAGGATAAGGGACTAGTTTAATGATTCAGGCATTAGAGATTTTGCTGTGGCAGACCTACATGTGTAATCTAGAGGATATGAAACTTTCCTTGATGATCCATGTGTTACTGATAAGATAATTCCAGCTTCTTAGATTTTGAAAGGCTGTTGGAAAATAAAGCATCTTTTTTCATGTTTTACAGGGAAAACTATTTGCAGGAGAAGTTCTGATTTTAGGCTTCCTAACATTGGTTGAATACATTTATCTGAATTAATAAGAAGGCCAACTAATAGTAACCATACCTTATATTTATTGATAGAATGTGCCAGAAATTCTGTTGAGTGTTTTATGTACATTATTTCATTTTTATCCTCCAAGTAAGCACTATTAATATTCTTTCTTTTATGTGTGAAAAAACTGAGGTGCAAAGAAGTTAAGTAAGTAACTTGCCTTAAGTGACATAGCTGGTAGGTCACAGAGCAGTAATTAGAGCCTTGTTCTGACTCCCCAGCTTAGCTATTTAACCATTTACAGTAGCCCCTCCCTGGTAGCCTGCAGTTTTCCAGATTGTGAACACATTATTTGGATGGCTACAATTAATAGGTTGCTGGCTGCAGGTTACATCCCTCTGTGGACCAAGATTTGCTCTGTCTCTTGGTCCCTGAATATCTCCTCCTTTATTTCTTTCAAAATGGACACCCTTAAACATTTTTCTATGACAATTCTGTGACACTGTCACATTTGCTAACAGGATAACACAGATTAGTGTTTACAATTCCATGGCTGGCGATCCCACTGCCATGAGACAAAACCAGTGTTTCTGCAAACCCTCTTCTCCCTCCGGCCTCGGTGCAACAGTCCTTCCTCGGGCTAATCTCCAGTCACACACCCTCAGCTGCTAAGGACAAAGAGAATTTTTGCCTGGGTAAGAGTGATGACATTGGGTCTGCCAACAGTGAAAAATGAATCCTTCATGATTAAAGAATCCTGGATCTCAGTAAGATCCTTCACATAGACCTCAAAAGAGAATTTTGCCTCAAATAAACTCTTTCCTCTCCAAGTCTCTTAAGTTCTAAGACCTTGGGCTCTAGTTTATGAAACTGTCCCACAAGATTTATTATTTGATAGGCTGAGAAAATCAGAAAGATTTTGCTCTGTTCTAATGCTTATGTTTGGCTGACCTACAAAGCGAGCAAGTGTCTCCTAACAATGAGATCTGATTTGAATTGGAGCCAAAGGATGACAAACCTGTGGAATGAAAAAACAACTCAAGAATCCAATCCAGTTATAGACAAAGAAAACAGCTTACTGCAAGGTTATAGCTGAAATGTTCATACTATAGGTAGTATAACTTAGTGGCTAAGAGATATCTGTCCTTTTTGCTTTTGATTGATCTCAAGTGTCCCAGATAACTGCCTAGCACACAGTAAATACTTAATATTTCTGTTAAATGAATTTTGAATCTGAGTTTCAGAGATTTGTGAACAGGGTTTGAATCCCTCCTCTTTCATTAAGTATCAGTGTGAACTTGGACAGCCTAAATCCTTTCCTTTGGCTTCCATAACCTCATCCATAAGATGGGAATTACAATACTTGCCTAATAAAATGGATAAAGTGTAAAGTAAGGCACATTGGTAGCATGGCGTCCAGCTTGTAAGACAGTGATCCTTGAGCAGTAGATAGCGATCATCATTATCCTCACCCCCGCTATTACTGTTGACATTATTATGTAGCACCACCACGCTCGCTTCTTCTGCCTTCTAGACAAAAATAAAAACAAAGAAAATGTAATATTAATGCCCCAAAACATTTGGACTGAAATTTTGGTTTCTTCAATGGTGAGGACGGATAGTTTACTGAGGTCTTAATACTTGATATGCTCTCAGCGTTGCAAGCTTCTGAAGACTGGGATGCAGATATTCCCATCTCTGCTCACATACCATCCCTTCTGGAAGGTCTGCCAGGTTTCAGTTTTGGGCTCATTTGCTTCACCAGGAATGAACAGGTCTGTATATTTCATGAGCTGTTCTGAAAGCAACCCCCATGTAGATTTTTATTTGAGAGGGAAAGGAAAGCTTGGGATAGGATGGAGAGAATATTCTGAAAGGAAATAGAGAAGTGGCCTGTCCTGAAGAAGACTTGGAGGATAGGGTTTCACCAGTTTCCAGGGCCTGCCCCGCCCCCAACCCCCCCCCCCCGCCCCCCGTAATATCTTTTTTTCCTTTTGTGAAAGGATTCTGTCTATCTGGTTAATTAACACATCCGTCACCTCACATATTTATTGGGCGGGGGGGTGGAGAATGAGAACATTTAAGTTCTACTCTCCTAGCAAATTTCAACTATACAATACAGTGTTATCAACTATAGTCACCATCTTGTACATTATATCTTTTACAGGTATATCTTTAGTACAGGATTTCTCAACATCAGCACCATTGACACTTGGGATTGGATATTTCTTTGTTGGAAAGGAGGCTGCTATACTATACATAGTGGGTTGTTTAGCAGCATACCTGCCCTCTACTCACCAGATAGATACTAGTAACACCCCTGCATCCAATTAGGACAACCGAAATGTATCCAGACATTGTCAAATATTGCCTGGGCAACAAAGTCACCATAGCAGTAAAGTGGCAGGATTTGGATAAGGGATGCCTTCAAGTGTGTGTATCTATGGAGGTTGGAATTTCTGGATTGCAGGCAAATGTCAGTTAGCTTTCACAGCTGGTCAAGTTCTTTTTGTACGTATTGGTCACTTCCCACAGTTAGAGGTAAGTAGGAACTAAGTTAGTCCAGCAACCCTATCAGGTATGATGTTCCACAGAGATCCAGTCTCAAGTCAAATCTGGCACACAAGCAAACATTATTAATACCTAGGTGCATAAACAATCATGCAGTTTGTTCCTTATGTTCAGTAAAGACTTTCCATCCTTTTAGACCCTCTTAAAAAATCCCACTGTATGAAAGATTCATTTCTATGAACATGTGTCAGGTTTAGCAAGATTACTGGTTGGATCAGGCCACACATTCCTCCATTTTGGGGGGAAACAGACTCTCAGGGACTTATAGATGTGTAGTAAAAATAGAAAGGCATTAAAGCATTGAGCTCATCAACAATGCTTTTCACCAAAGTGTTGTACACAAAGCCACTTTTGTGGATTTTCAACAACAAAAACTCATTTTTAATATCCTTTGTGCTAACTCATAAACGCTGTGGCAAACTTATATTGTGGTGCTTGAAGCACTAATGCCGCCACCTCTGGAGCATACACAACTTAATGAAACACCTGGAGTATGGATTCCTGATTAAGGTACTTCAAATGTATTCAACTGCTCTTACGGTGTGGACAAAAGTTATTTTAAGTAAATGCTCATCACACAGTTGGTACTGATGCACTGGAAAGAAAATTAAATCCTTGGACCCAAGCTTGAATAAAAAGAGTAGGACTGGGCATATTGAGCCAGGGAGATCTGAAGACCAGAGGCCATTCCTTGAATTTTTTTAGAATGAATAAATCCTGGGATTCAAACATGTCCAGATTTCTTTTCAAGCCTGGAAGGTAGGATCTAAGTTATATTTGAAATAATTAAGAAAAAGAAGTGTCTTTACGTAAGGGAGACATATGACATTTCTCATCTCTCCAGGGTTGTACAAGAAATCTGCACTGTTTGTTACATGGGTCTTCTCTGAGTTCTGTGTTATTAAGTCTTAGGTTCTTTTTGGACCTTGATAACCTCTAACTTCATGCTCTCTTTCTTCTCTTTATGATATTTATATTCTCTTGACTAATTTTGGAATGGAAATTTTAGTCTCAGCTATAAAATTCTATTTTCTTTGCAATGAGTAACTTAGAATGACAGAGACTAGAAAAATTACCCCCAAAAGGCACAATGCAACAATGGATATATTTTTGTTTTGTCTCTGATTTTAGCATCCAAGACTGCATCTACATATGCCTTAGAAAGCCCTATATATTGTGGTTCCTGAACAGAGTATGAAAGGTTCATACTTTTTCAGTAGCAAATGTTTTATATGTCACCTCTGCAGATATCAAGAGTTCATAAAGATCATATGAGTATTGGTCCAATCTATTACAAGATATTGTGAGAATAAGCCTCAAATTTTTTCTTTAGCATCTTTATTGGAGTATAATTGCTTTACAGTGGTGTGTTAGTTTCTGCTGTGTAACAAAGTGAATCAGCTATATGTGTACATATATTCCCATATCTCCTCCCTCTTGCGTCTCCCTCCCACCCTCCCTATCCCACCCCTCTAGGTGGTCACAAAGCACCGAGCTGATCTCCCTGTGCTATGCGGCTGCTTCCACCACACTGAGTGATTTTCTGTTACCCTAACATACCTTTGCTTCTAAATTTTTTGTCTGTTTGCAATGGCTTTTTCTGCAATGAGCTTCCTTTTATCTTTTTTTTTTTTTTTCCCCCTTGGGTTATCTTGTCTTCTCCATACAGATCTTATTATCCTGCTGTGCCTTTTTCACCTTCTCCAGAAGCGGGGGCTCCACCCATTGTCGTTTCATTGCCCCTCATAAACCCTCCTGTTCATTGATGAAGGTGGCCTGAAACCATTTGTTTCCCTGGCTCTTTCTGCACCTGGCTGCCAGCCCTCTGGAAGCAGGAAATATGCTTTAGTCATTGTTGCATTCTTAGAAACCAGCATAGTCTACGGCCTAGAATGAGCATCAATAAATATATCCTGAATTGACTTGGAATTAAAATTCCAATTTTCTTATAATTTGCATATCCTGAGACTTTGAAATTACTTGGTGCTTTTTAGTTTACAAAGGAAGATATCTGGGTGGAAGGGGGAGGGGGAGAGTACCATTAGAAAAGCAGTCACAGTAAAGGCAGTAGACTACCTTCCCCAGCCAGCTCCGTGTGACAGGGGGGCTGGCATATGGTCGGACAGGCTTTGGGAATGCTGACACGGGGGAGTGTGGCAGAACAGAAGCTAGGGGAGCACAACAATAAGAGTAGATTGTACGATCTTCTGTAAAGTTACTAAATGTATGCGTGCTCAACGTGATGGCACCTCTTAGGAGAATAGAATGAGGACAGAGCCTTGTGTCCAGATTTGATGTGGGAGTGTCAGCAGATGCCCATGAAAACTCAGGCCTGGAGATAAGGGGACAGTGAGAAAGTAAGATGGGATATTTGCAGAAACTCTTTAGAGTGTGAGAGAGTGTGTGTGTGTGTGTGTGTGTGTGTGTGTGTGTGTGTGTGTTTCTGTCTGTGTCTGTGTGTTAGTAAACACTGGGAACACAAAAATTTTTAAATTTAGAATATTTAAGCCAATTTTACTTAAATCTCCAAGGGACAGAGAGGCTCCCATGTGACATGAGGTTACAGATACTTCACCTCCATTATCTGTTTTGATTGTCACATGAACGTAATGAAGTATGCACAAAGTAGTTACTGTTATTTTACAGTTGAGGAAATGCAACTTGAGAGGTTAAATTAAACTAATAATAATAATAATAATAATAACCGAGACAGAATTGTCTCAGGCATAGTATGCTTCACTGCATTATTTCATTTAATTCTCTCAAATAAAACAAGAGGTTGCTACTATTACTATACTCACTTCACAGCTAAGGAAACTGAGAGGTTATTTCCTCAATGTCACATAGGAAGTAGTGGGCTGAGACCCAGATCTGTCCAGTTCTAAAGCCTCTATAATTAGTCACTATGCTATTCCACAGTTCTTGCTCATGTGTCTTGAAAGCCAGTCATCTTCAACAATACTTTTTTCCTAACACATTTTAAAAAAACAAGTAAACCAAAAAAAGAAAAGAAAAATCCAGGAAATGACTTTACCCCCAAGATTAACATTTTCTCATTCATTTTAATCGAATTGAGCTCTATTACAACATGGGAGTGTGGGGTTTCCAAGTACAGCCCATACCTTCCTCCATATTCAGAAGGCGCCCTTGCATTCCATCAACTAGCCACCTGCTCTGTTCATTCTGTGCGATCACAGAAGCAGCCAGAAACCCTGCTGTTCCTTCACCTCCTCCTCTTCACATTTCAGGAGTTTCAGGGTGCCAGCAGACAGGAATTCATTCCTCCCACCGTGTGCTGAGAAGGTCACCATCCCATCCCTCCCAAATGGTGAAAGCAAGGTACAGGGAGGAGAAACAGTTTTCTAAAGGTCAGACTGAGGTGGGAGAGGAACCCTGGTGAATGGATACCCCTCCCACCAGCCCCCCTGCCTCTTCCTCAGCTCACCTTTTGATTTTCTAGATCTGAGAGCCAATCACAGAGCACAGGGAAGATGGGTTGTAGCATTTGATGATAATGGTTAGCACTAGGGGAAACTTAGAAAATGTTTATCAGCTAGTCAATTCAGGACTAAAAATATTTCAGAATGATCAGATTTTCTGAGTTCAGTTAGAAAGAATTCTGCTTTCCTTCCCCCTGGAAATTCCTCAATTTAGAAGTTTTTAAATAAATAAAAACCCAAGTTGAACATGGCTAGATTTCCATTTCAGAAACTGATTTTCTGACAGCCGTAGAATTAAAATGCTTTTTTATTTAGGGAGGTTAAGATAAAATCTGTATCGTACTAATCCATGATTTTCTAAACTTCAGTTATTTTCTTTTCCTTCCTTCCTTTTGTCATATACTGAGTATGGCTTCTCCTGTTAATTTTTTTAGTTACTTGATATTTTCCTTTAAATCTACAATTTTAAAAGTTTATAATACTTTCTTTAGCGTGTTTCCAACATATTTATAATAAAACTTTCTAATAGACATTGAATAAAACATAGTTATTAAAATAAAACCTGTTTCTTTAAGTAACATCTAAAACCATCTCATACCACCAGCAGTGTGCTTCCAGCTTTTTAGACACTCTTTTAATTGCTAGGCTGGGACAACAATAGGGATAATGTTCTACACATCCTAAGGAAATACATTAAGGATTATGGAACAACTATGGTCTCTGAAAGATTTATGAATAATATATGGATGTGTATGCATCTTCTTTGATCTCTTTACTTCAGTTCTGATTCTTTTTACAATAAGGCATCTTTCACCAAAGCAGAGAGGTGGATTTAGGAAGGAAATCAGGCTGCACCCAAAGGTTCGGTACTCTCTTTCCTATTGGCAGTCCTGAAACTGAGAAGGAAAGTCATTTGTCAGCTCAGAATTCTTTTCCATATGTATTCATTCTCCTAAATATATAGTGTAGCTGATCCTTAAATATAATTTCATGTAATCATGTTACTTAAGGCATATCTTCCCTGCCAGAAAGAGGTGTCTGTATTCTTATTCATACCCCTGCTTCTCTCCTGCTCATGGTGCTGACATATGATGTAGTAAAGAATTAACGTTTTCCAAAGGGAGGTCTGCCTTTGCCCTGGGATCCTGGGAGGTGATATCTAGGCCATTGGAATGTCCTGCCTGATAACAGTATCTTTGTTTACCTTGGACCTTGCGCCCCCCTGGACAGTCTCATATTGTGACTAATGATAAAGGTTTTGGGCTATGTGGCATCTGCTCTACTTCTGGAGGGGCAGGAGACCAAAGGTCAGGCACACAGGCTGTCAGCCATGTCTACGTGATGCAGTTCCAATAAAAACTCTGGACATGAGGGCTGGTGAGCTTCCCTGGTTGACAATACTCTGTGCATACTGTCACACATCATTGCTGGGAGAGGTCAATCTGTCCATGACTCCACTGGGAGAGAATAATTAGAAGTTCCACATTTGGAAACTTCCAGGACTCTGCCCCATGCATCGCTCCCCTCGGCTGACTTTAATCTGTATCCTTTCATTGTCATAAAATATGACCACGAGTCTAACAGCTTTTAATGAGAACTGCGAGCCCTTCTAATGGACTGTCCACCTCCAGTTGGGCACTGTAGCCCCTAACATCACACACATTAAAAGCACTCAGTAAATACCGATAGGCACTGCAACAGCGTAGTTGAAGAGCTGTGAAGTCAGATACACTGGCTCTACCATTAACCAACTGTGTGGTCTTGGACAGGTTACTTAACTTCTCTGTGGTTCTTTTCACAAAATGAGAATAGTACTATTTTGTACCTTGTAGGGTTGTAGTGAGAAATCAGTACAAATGCTATGCTGAGCCGTTTTAGAACCTGAGGTAAAAGGAAAAATCAGTAATGCTGATCTAGTCTTTATTTAAAATTTTAATATTTTGTTTATCATGAATCTTTCATTAGTATTCATTTTCAAGAAATGTTACATTAAAATATTATTAATCTTGATTACTAAGTCTTTGATGGCCCTTCAGATTTTGCACCCAAGGTGAGACCTTCACTCACCTCACCTTAAGTCTTGGCCCTGGTGAGGATTAACAGTAATAATTAAAGTAAATTACATAGCACAGAGCCAGTACCATAGGGAACACTCAATAAAGAATATGTAACATATAACTTGGAGAAAACTTTGGAAATTTGTGTTAGTGGGGATAAAAATATCATAACTATGACAAGGGATTGGGGAATATTTTCAGCTTAAAAGGAAACAACAGGAGTTTATTCTCATATGCAGACTGTGAAGATTGGACAGAGTATGAGAGTGTGAGGGCTTATGCATTGGTTTTCTAATTTATTATATGAGAAATGGCAAATGAATAAGTTGGAGGTTCTTTATGAATGTTAGCATTTATAAACAGATGTTGAATTTGTAAAGATTATCTTTCAACAAAGAGCACATTCAACATTCAATAAATTGAAACGCTCACAAAGTATGATACTCTAGTTAAATGGATTCATCCTGAGAATTTCTTTTAGTTTCAGCTTTGGCTTTTGAAAGGTCTCTGTAATATGTATTTGCTGACTTCCTTACCACAGTGGCTAGAGTAGATGGGGCCTAATAACCCTGTGGCATTTCTGTGGCATTCATGCTGTTTGGTTCAAACCATGTTTATGGGTGTTAAAGACACAGCTGTGACTTTTGAAACTGAATATCTGACAAGAGATAGCCTTTTCTCTCATGACTTATATCTTAGCTTTTGGGGGAGATAAATTTAAAACAATTTTCTGCCACAGTATAAAAAATAAATATATGGTCTTTGTTACAGGTTCCTGACACAGCTCCTAAAATGCTTTGAATTTACTCTTTTGTATGCTAATGACATGATTCATGACCGGGCTGGGCGTGCTCTGGATAGCTTTGGGATGTAGATGCTGGTCACCAGAAAAACCAAACAAGTGCTTAGAAAGTTAGAACTTTCAGCATCTTGTTCCCCAAACCAGGAGAAGGGCTGGTGATTAAGTTCAATCACAAATGGCCGATGATTCAATGAGGCATGTCTACACAATGAAACTTTGATAAAACTCTCTGGATGACAGTGTTTGGGGAGCTTCTGAGTTGATGAATACTTCAAGGTGCTGGGAGGGTAGCATATCTGGAGAGGACATGAAGGCTCTGCATGGCCCCCCAGCCTATAACTTGTTTTATCCATCTCTTCTACTTGGCTGCTCCTGATTTATATCCTTTATAAACCAGTAAATGTGAGTGCAATGTTTTCCTGGGTCTGTGGGTCATTCTAGCAATTTCAGAAACCTAAGGAAAGGGTCATGGGAACCCCCAGATGGTTGGTCAGAAGTGTAGGTTGCCCCTGGGACTTCTGACTGGCATCTGAAGAGGGGATAGTCTTGTGGGACTGAGCCCTTACCTGTTTTGGTGTGCACTAGCTCCGGACAGTCGGTGTCAAAATTTAATTCTTAGACACCCAGTTGGTGTTGGAGAATCATCGACCTGCCAGTATAATTTAGTTGAGGTTTCCCTTACAAATCCTTGCTGACCTTCTTCAAATAGTTTGTGATTATACTAGTTTTACAGCAGCATATTCACATTGGCTATGGCCAAGGCTTATCTCTGTTTTCCTGTTATTTCTATGAATTCCCAAAAGTGAATTAGCATTCTAGTAAGGCTTTACAAAGGGAATAATTTATGAAATTCATAGAAATAAAATCATCACATCTTTTAATGATGTATAAATACCCAGTTTATTAGATAAGTTTTCCATCAGTTATATTGGCATCATTTCTGCCAAGATGAGGTATTTCTCTTTCTGAAAGACCCATACAATCTGTTCATGCATAAGTACCCTTGAAAAGTAAACTCAAGGACATAGGAAGGAAAATTGGGAAATGAAAGGGGTATATGTAGTTTGAACCAGTGTTACTCAAAATATGGCACTTGAACCAGCAGCCCTATCAGTTGTGAGCTTGGTAGAAATGCAAATTCATTGGCGCCACTTCAGTTTACCAAATCAGAAACTGAGGGATGGGGCCCAGGACGCCATGCATTAACCGATTTCCAGGTGATCCTTATGCAGAGTAAATCTGAGAATCACTCTTCTCTATATCTTTAAATCAAAACTAAGTTCAGGTGAGTAAGTCAGCTGTCATGAGAAGCTCAGATTAAAAGGGAGGGTGATGAACTTTCCCAGTTTGCTTGGGACTTCGAGGTTTTCTAGGATGCAGGACTCTCAGAGCTAACACCAGGTAAGTCCCTGGCAAACCAGGGTAAGTTGGTCGTTACGGTCAAATGATTCTGTGCTTATTTCACAAGCAAGACTACCTTGCATTTCATTTTATCTCTGTCAGATATCCTTTATTCCCTGACTGATTTCCCTCAGGCTCTGGGCATGACCAAATTAATATGACTATCTTGTGGGTCATAGATTTGGGGAATTCAATAAGGTAGTTAGTTAGAGTTGACATTTTGTTCTTACCGTAGCTGCTGGAGTGTGATTACACTAGAGTGTATGATCCATAACTTGCCTCTGTGCTTAATTTTTTCTCACTTCAATGTTACGTGTGCAATAGGACTCGGAAAAGGTGGAAGCATGGAATCATTTTAAAGTTCTTGAAAGTCACTTAAATTTGTTTACTTTATTTTTCTTTGTTGTCTGTTCCTGTTGGTTCTCATCCAGGTTATTATGAATCTCTTCTTTTGTTCCCTGACTTGTTTCCAGATATCTTCATTAACAGTATAAATTTGCACTTATGTCCGTGACTTTCAACTTTTCAAAGTGTTTGTTGGTCATTGCTTTTGATTGTAGAGGGTCGTGACAGTACTGTAAATGTCACTGAGAGTTGATTAATAGAATTAACAGCTACTAGTAATTATGAGTGCCATGTGTACTTTAAGTGCGGCTTTATTTTAATGCATACTTTGAAAGCTTACTTCTAAGGAAATAGAGTAGGAAATGCTCCAAAGAAATGAGTTTCATCTTTTGTGAAGTTCAAAGCAGAAACAAAATGAAACTAAACATTTAACAGTCTGTGTCTGTCTCTAATGAAATCTAATGGGTTGGTGGGTGTGTGTTTCTTCAAACATAATAACTCTACACAAATTATTTGTTTTTAATGTCATAAAAACTCATGTTCTATTCCTTGCTTTTCTTAAAGCTCCACAATGAAGGCTCAATTATGTTGTTACATTCACAAACAATTAGGTTTGACTATTTGAATGCAATCTATTGTTGCCAACATTTTGCAGCATTTTTTAACCAGTAAAAACATTCTGCTTTGTCTATTAAAATGCTCATTTCGTAAATTGTTTTTCATGTGGTTTAGGCTGTAGCACAAATGTTTTCTCTCCTCTCTTTGCAGCTAATTTTTTCCCTGTTTATCCACACAATTAGCTAGGTAAGTACTATGAGTTATCTCTGAAATATGGGCTTTCTCTACTGAATCAATGACTCAATTTCAAGTATCAGAGAACTTTAGAGCTCAGTTAAATAGAAGAGTCATTTCCCAAGGCTCTCATATACCCATTTAGGAGTCCCTAAGTAACTTTAATCCTCACGTGTGGCAGTTTGCATGCTCTGATCCATGAATGTCAGTGGCGCACTCTATTTAGTATTTGGGCTGGCCTAGAAAGCAGGGTTCTGTGTTATTCTGGGTAACGTTTTAAAGTCATGACCTATAATGAAAATTAGGTGTAATCAATTAACTACCAAAAACCTCTTAGGAAGGTGTTATGCTTGAGACCAACATACTATTGTTTCACGTAAAACACAGTCAGTTTTTCTCCTAATGATGGAACAGATCACTTGCTTTTGATTGGGCACCAGATAAAATACTTGGATCATGTTCGCTGGTCATCATGAACAATACGTATCCTCAAATATTAGGATCAAACTCAGCATGGTGAGCTGGGCCAACAGCATAAGAGGCATGTATATTTGGACCACCAAAGGAAACAAGAGATTCCAGTCTCCCACAGCCCATCTCCCTCCCACTCTTTGCCTACCTGCCTTGAGAGCAAAGGCAGACAGACCTGCCTCCTACTTAAATTGTCATTCATTCTCTCCCCTTCCTTTTTGTCTCCATCCCTTTCTCCCTCATTTGATTCTCACTATAAGCCTTTAAGAATTAGGTCTTTTTAAAATTCCCATTTGACAAATAAGGTTTAATGACTGTCCCATGGTCACTCAGAATATAAGTAGCCGATATTTGAACCTCGGCTTCCTAACACTGAAACTTTTCCTTGGCCTCTGTGCTATGACATAAAACATGCCTGATGGGGGGAAAAGGCTAAATACCTTAGGTAGGCTTGCACCCTGAAAGGTACACCCAGTGGGAATTACATCACTAACAGTCTTGTCACTCCTTTTGCTGCAATGGACTTAAATATATCTGCTTAAGCATATACCTTGACTGCTTTTTATTCTATTTCCTAAACCCCTGGAACTGGGTTTCCAATGTCACACCTTTCCAGTAGAGAGCAAGTTTTGATGCTCCTATGGCTTTGATATTGACTGAAATTGTTTGACAGCTCTTCCCAAGTTCAAACCAATGACTGAATGAAGGTCTTATCTGCAGTGCGATAGACTATTGATACATTCCATTGGTAGTTTGGGAATTGGAGGGATTAACTCACTTGTAGTTTATGTGAACTGGAACAAATTGGACTTGACCAAGGTCTTTCAGATGTGTCTACTTTAGCTACAGTCATCTTTAGGTGTCTTATTAATTCTGTAAACCCACTGTGAAGTTTTCCACGCCACAGTTCAGCATGTGTGTCTTTCGTTCCTTATCTAAGGTCTGCTTTCTAAGTTAGAATCCAAATACAAATGTACTGGGCTGTATATTACATGTGGGGGCTCATAATGTAAGGGGTATGAATGCAGTGTCTATAAACTGCAATATAAGCTTCTAAGCCATCAGTGAGGTTTGAGGGTATTGCAGTAGGCACTCAAACAAAATCTTAGGGCTTCATGATATACCAGCTTCTTGCTGCATTTCAAAATCATTTTTTTTAAAGAAATGAAAATTTACTGACCTTTCACTCAACGCCAGTAATGATGGGATCCTAGTTCATTTATATTCAGCTGGGGTAACATATTTATTCAGGTGCCAGATGTAGAGTGTTAATGGATTAAAGTAGACGGACAAAGTGGGCAATTGTACTGTAAATGTTACTTAAGTGAATTTGGCCTGCAAGGGTATTATCGATTTATTTTATCTAATTTGGTTTGTATTGCAATTCAAGCTCAAGATTGAGGGTTGAAGCCATCTGTCTTCTACAGGTGCAATGGCTTCAGGTCACAAGGGAACTAAACTAAGTGAATAGGAAGTCTGTTCCTTTGAGGAAGCAAAGAGAGTGGAAATATTTTCCAGTGGGGTGGGGGTGTGGAGAGGGGAGTGTTGCTCTCCTCCCAAGGACACTAAGAAATCCTATTCCAGCAGGAAGAAAACATGCAGCCACCACTCAGTGAAACATTTTGATTTCCCTGTCAATATTAAAACAATATCCTCTTAATGGCTGAGGAGTGGTACTTTGCAGAGCTAGGCATGGAGCTCAGTGGTGTTACCCATCATCGATCATTTTGTAAATCAGCGGAACAGGAAGAAAGGTGCCTTTTTAGCTGATACACAAAGCACCCTACTGAGTGATTCATGTTCACTCCCTCAGTTCTCCATGTATCCAGGCTTATGAAGAAAAGAGAGCGGCCGGTGAGAGCAGGAGAGCAAGAGTTCTCAATTATGTTTTGAAACTGTTATGAAATTGCTTAATACTAAATTTGTTGTTGAATGATTGAACATAAATGATAAAAATATAAACTGTTTAGTGCCATTAAACTAATATGAGAATATCATATTATGTAGCTCTCATCCCCCAAATTATTATAGCCTAAATTTATCATGATTATAAAGAAAAAGAAGGCAATAAAGTTTTTAAAAAATAGGGTTGTCAGAAGCAGACAACTTTTGTACAATTCATTAGGTCCTCTGACACAGCCTTGTGAAACAAGGAAGGATTCATATCCTCTTCAATTAAGGATAGGGAATTGAGACCTCGGGAGGCCTGGTGGCCAGTCCAAGGCCGCCTGGGGCAACCATAAGAGCTTTTCAGGTGGAAAAGCAATACTGCACACCTATATTTGTCCCCTGGCTCCTCTGCTTCTAGAGTTGCAAAGAGATCTATTAATTAAACAAAACAGTTAGCTCCCCAGGAGCCTTTGGATATGAAGTCTCTAATGACTCCATGCAAAATGTCCCAGACCCGAAACATCTGTTCTAGAGATACAGTCAAGTTCCACTCCAGAGTCCCAAGTTAACAACTTATCTCCTTTCCTTTTATTTTTTTAAGTGCATAGCAGCTGTCCACGTATTTCAGAGGACAGACCTTGGTTTTAAACTTCAGCCAGAGACAGTTCCATAGAAAACTCTCCACACTTCACTGTATGTGCTAATTAGAAGCTTCTTACAACAAGCACATAAATTCATTTATACACTGATGAATTTTCAGTTGCCAAATAGCTCCAGTGAAAAGGCCAGAAAAGTAAAAATAGTCAGTCTAATGAATTTAACATTTATTTTTGTGCAAGCTTGGGTAATTTTTAGAATTGTTTTGTTTTTGGAGGAATGATTTGCATGTGCAAGGCATTTGTTTTTTGAGACTCTTGAAATACTGTTTCCTGGAAAAGGAAGGCAAATTCTCTTGATGGAGAGGCATGCAGCCAGATACCCGAAGTTAAACCCAAAGCCCAGAAGTGAAAGGAAGAGAGATAATCTCTAGGTCACACATTTACAAGGCCTGAGGGAAAGAATGAAGAGCATCAAGGAAAAAATAAAGGTGACTTATGATTTCACTGCAGCATGGGGTAAATATGTCTCTGATGTGAGCCCTAGAGCTAACAAAGAACAGTTGCCACTTCCCTTCCCGTTGCATCCCTCCAACGAGGGACAGCAGGTGAATGTCAGTCTCATTTCTAACATGGAAATACAATTTCATATGCTGTTTGTTTTAAATCTTTTAATTTTTTTACTTTCCCCTTATGAGACACACAGAAACACGCATACATATTTATCCATTCATCCATCAATCAGATACATAGTGAGGGCCTACTATTCTTCTGGCCCAGAATAAGACAGAAGATCACTGTCTAATGCAGCTCACAATTTTGTGGGGGGGAACCACATAATTAAAAAGTAAATGAATCTATAGTAAAGATAATTATGAGTCAAAAAAATTATTAGATTATAAATATGATAACATGATAGACAATTAGGAGGAACAAAGGTCTTTGGAATAAGAGGTTGATCATGAAAAGGCCTCCCCAAGGAGATGAGTTAAATTATCTGAGTGATGGGAAGGAGGTAATTGTGCAATGCTTTGAAGAAAGGATCTTCCAGGAAGAGAGAGAACAAATACAACAGTCTTGAGGCCAGGACAATTTCCAAAAAAATGGAAAGAAGGCCATAGAGTTTAGAGAATAGTGATTGTAAGTAGACTTAGTGTTGTATGGTACAAGATGAAGCCAGGGAGGTGAACAGGGGTAAATCATGATCTCATAAACCATAAAACAAGCACTTGCATTTCATTCTTTTTAAAACTTTGATGCAATTTTCTACATAACCTCTACATGGTGAGTATTGCCCAAGCTCTTTATAGAAGCTATTTCATGAAATACCTATGAAAGCTATTTCAACAACCCTATAAGGAATGCAACAGTATTTCCACTTTGTGGATAAGAAAATGAAGACTCAAAGAAGTTGAATAAATTTTCCAAGGTTATTCAGACAGTAAGAGGTGAAGCCAAGTTTCCAAGCAAGATCTAACTCCACAGTCTGAGCCCTTGTCTATTCTCCCCCTTTGCTCCACATCTTTGTAATCTTATTTTCCAGAACTAGCTGGCATGTTGTGCGCATAATGCAGGTTAAACATACACAAAAGCAAATACCATCTGAAATAGGAGGGCTAAGACCCTGTTGGCCAGAAGAAACTGCATGGGAGGAAAAGCAGTCATTAAGAACGGCAGTTAAGGGTAGCTGGATTCTGAATGGCCTCTGCTAAATTACCTTCCTCATTAGATTCTGCATTCCCCGTCATAGCTAGATTAAAGATTTTCATGATGTCAGGAAGTCACCATTACACACACACACACGTCTATATATTCACATATATATTCATATATATGAATTATATGAGTATGTAACTCATATTAATATATATTCTTATATATGAGTTACATATTGAGGAAGGTTGCATTAAAAATGGCCAAACAGATATTTCTGGGCCCACATGCTCTTCCAGAACCTTGCCATTCTCCATCAAGTGAGGGAGTCTATTTCTCCTCCTCCTGAATCAATCTGGCAAGGCCTTTGAGCGTCTCTCAGCGAACAGAATGGAGCAGAAGAGCTTCTGTAAGACTTCTGAAGCTAGGCTATAAAATATGATGCATCTGTCTCTGTCTCTCTTGGGATGTTTGCCCCTAGAACTCAGCAGTCATGTTGTAAAAACCCCAGGCCACATGGAGAAGCCAGGTATAGTTGTTTCTGCTAACAGCCATGCTTAAGGACTCAGTCCACAGATCACTGCCAGAAATGTGAGTGAATGAGTCTTGAGATGATTCCAGCTTCCTGCCTTCAAGCCACCCTAGGTGATGTTGAGTGCAGTAAAGACAAACTATCCCCACTAGGTTTTGCCCAAATTGCAGATTCATGAGCAAAATAAACGTGACTATTGTTTTAAGCCACTAATTTTTAGGGTAACTTGATATACAACCAAAGCAACTGAAACACAATACACAGATTATTTGAATATGCCATATATATATATATATACACACCCACACAGTTTATATTTTACACACAAATGTCTGTACATATATACATATACATATACATAATCTAAACATACCAAAAACTAAAAGTGGCTTTTAGGAGACTATTCACTTAACATGTGGAGATGATATAGTTATTTGATTAAAAGGAATAGTGTTGAAGTTAGACCTTGATTTGAACTAAGATCCATTTCTTAGTTTTTCTTTCTAGGTGTGGCCTTCAGCAGGCTAGTTAACCTTTCTAATATTTGCTTTCTTTGTCTATTAGGTAGAGATATAATGGCTCCTATTACATAGGACTGTTGTGCAAGATAAATAGGATCATATTTTATATCTCTTAGCATAATGGCTGGTACATAATAGGTACTCAGTAATTGGCACTACAAAATAAAATTTTAAATTATTATTGTTATTACTCTAGCATTGGGCATGGTCCTAGTTTACAATTTACATCTTTTCCCCCAGGAGTTCACTTAAAAAGATTTCAAATCTAAGTGCCACCCAGGCAGTACCATTATCTAAATAGTTTCTGAAGCATGTGAAAAAATCAGAGCTGTGGATAATTAGAGGTCAGCTGACAGGACCCAAGAAAAGATCTTTTAAAACATCTTAAGGGGGAAAGAGAGAAAAAGGCATAGAAACTAGAAAATGTTCAAGGGAGAGTGAATATGTATTTTTCCTTGAACTTCATCCAGTTGTGGAATTCAATATGAAACCTTAGAAATATGAGTGTCAATGACATTTCCCACCAATTAAATTTCATCCTAGCACAAATCAGATGGGATATATCAAAGACTTTAAGAAAAAGAAGGTCATTTTGTCCATGAAAATGTCTTCCTCTCTGTACAAACACCACCTTTCAGGGTTGTAGCTTTATTTCGTAACAGTGGGGCTCATTGTTGTGAAGTATCAGAGCTTAGCCTTTTTTATAAAAGAGCTGTTGCTGATGATTCAGTATTATTCTTTCCCAGTTATACTGCTTTGACTTAACGCGTCATTTCTTACAAAAATGAAGGTAACTCCAGATGGTTCTGGAAACTCTGATTGGTTTAGTGGTATCCTGTTGGATTGGGTAGACCCCTGACTGTGTTGTGTGTGACACTTGCTCTCACCTGTCACTTGCTGAAAGCAGAAAGTTCTTGGACTATGTTCTACCAACCTCTATGAATCAAAGGTGCTACCATGTTTTGGCCTTAACACTCTGCATCATTCCTCTATGGTAAGTAAAAGAAAAATCCTGAGTCTTCTGTTGAATCACTGGTGCCAGTTGATGCAACATTTGGTGCAGACACTTGATTAGTAAGTTCTGTCATAAAAAGTTTGGGAGGAAGGAACCGGGGGAGCCTAAGCCACCATCTTTAACTTAGCCTTGGAACTGTGGCGCAGAGCCCACCACTCTGTTACCACCCTGTGCAACTGACCGCTGTTGTCCACTGAGATGCCGTTGGTATCCTGAGCAGCTAACCCACCACCTAAAGCTTCGTTGAGTAGAAGTCCAGTTCTTCACCAGTGGATTCAGGAAAAGCCTGAAATCCAATCAGATTTTCCAGCTTTGGGGAAACTTCTCACCTCTAGTTAGCTAGCTGATGCTTGATAGATACTTCATCTTTGTTTTTTTCTTTTGTTCTTGTTGTTTTTTAATATTTTGGCCACGCCACGTGGCATGAGGGGATCTTAATACTGTGCCCCCTGCCATGGAAGCACGGAGCCCTAACCACTGGACCGCCAGGGAAGTCCCCTACTTCATCTTTCTTATGAACACTCTTGTTGACTCCTACTCATTCTCCAAGGAACATTCTCCCCCCCTTATACATCCTCCTCCCCCCCCCCTTTTTTTTTTCTTTTTCTAGGTGTGAAATCCTGGGACCTTTGAAAGGAAATTTGAGTTCCTATGATTATTTCTGTCATTTTTAAGCTCCCTGTTGTCTCAGGTCTTACTTCCTTTCTGTGCGAGTTAAATTAGAAGTGATTTCTTTTTCCCTATTGAAGATCCTGCAGGTGAATTTGAGATCTAATGAATTTTTTTTTTAACTTTTTTTTTTTTTTTTTTTATGGCTGTGTTGGGTCCTCGTTTCTGTGCGAGGGCTTCCTCTAGCTGCGGCAAGCGGGGGCTACCCCTCATCGTGGTGCGCGGGCCTCTCACTGTCGCGGCCTCTCTTGTTGCGGAGCACAAGCTCCAGACGCGCAGGCTCAGTAGCTGTGGCTCACGGACCTAGTTGCTCCGCGGCATGTGGGATCTTCCCAGACCAGGGCTCGAACCCATGTCCCCTGCATTAGCAGGCAGATTCTCAACCACTGCGCCACCAGGGAAGCCCCCTCCTCCCCTTTTTAAACCTGATCTTCCACCAAGTTAGATGACTGTGTTGTGAGGGACCATAGCACCTTCTATTTCTCTATATTTATCACAAATATCCCAATTTTATTGTTGTTCTTATCTGTCTTCCTCACTACTCTGCACTCCACAGTGAGAAAGACCATATCTGTTACAGCACCCACAGTATCCCCTAACACACAGCTCTGCTCCTCTTATGAAATGTCAGTATCAGGAGGAAAAAATAGCAATATGAGGAGGCAGTACAGAGAGTAATGCATTCTATTCTCTAGTCTTACTGTTTGGTGCTAAGAATGGAAAATTTTATAGAAGACAGGGAACAGGGGAGAAGGAAGATACCAGCATCATAAGGATAAGCTCGGTTGTCTCAGAATTGTGGATGCAGGAAATAAAAAAGAAGTGTATGTTTCTGTTAAATAGCATTAACTCAAATGTATAATTCACACATCCAGATGCAGCTGCTGCTTCTTGGCTGGAAAAAAAAGAAGTCAGAATGCATGAATTGGGACAGCTTAAGAGTTCAGGAATTTAAAGCCACACACACAAAAAATCCTTCCATATTCCACTTGTACACTCAGAAACAGATGTTCACCTCTCTGCAGTTCATGTTTTAAAACACAAATAAGAAAGCTGCCAGACAAGGACACAAACCCAAACTAAAAAGTCATTTCCCAGCAAGTGACGCAGCAATCTCTACTTTGACTTTGACTTTAGCTCCACAGCTGTGGTGAAACTCAAATTATGGCTGCAGGAAGGAAATTGTTCCCAGGTGAGAAGTAAATTATCTGGCTCCGCACAAAAATGTTCAAAAGGCAAATTCTACCTCCTTTTCTCTAGGCAAGATATTTTTGCTCAAATATCTCCCTGCCACATAGTCAAGCAATTGCCCCCTTGTCCAATTTATATCCTGATTCTGGAAATGATTCCAATTTTGCATTCTGCATATACATAGCATTTTTGTGTGAAAATACACAGGTAACCTAGGGCTGAATCACACACTTTCTAATCCACTAAAGAGGGAGTTTTAAGAAACTTCAAATATGGATGTCTTGATTTACTGATTGGTCCATTCATTGATTCATTCACTCATTTCTTTTTTCATTTAAAAAAATGTTTCCTGTTTTGTATCAAGCACCGTTTCAAGCTCTGGGACTATATCAGTGACAGATAAGGTGAATGCTCTTGTTCTCACACAAGAAGACAATGAAAAAGTAAACCAATTAGACATGCATTCTTTATATTTTCTTTGAATTTTTAAATTTTATTTTATTTATTTTGTTATACAGCTGGTTCTTATTAGTCATCCATTTTATATACATCAGTGTATACATCTCAATCTGAATCTCCCAATTCACACCACCACCCCCCCTCCCCCCGCCACTTTCCCCCCTTGGTGTCCATACATTTGTTCTCTACATCTGTGTCTCTATTTCTGCCCTGCAAACCGGTTCATCTGTACCATTTTTCTAGGTTTCACATATATGTGTTAATATATGATATTTGTTTTTCTCTTTCTGGCTTACTTCACTCTGTATGACAGTCTCTAGATCCATCCACAACTCAACAAATGACCCAATTTCGTTCCTTTTTATGGCTGAGTAATATTCCATTGTATATATGTACCACATCTTCTTTATCCATTCGTCTGTCGATGGGCATTTAGGTGGCTTCCATGACCTGGCTATTGTAAATAGTGCTGCAATGAACATTGGGGTGCATGTGTCTTTTTGAATTATGGTTTTCTCAGGGTATATGCCCAGTAGTGGGATTGCTGGGTCATATGGTAGTTCTATGTTTAGTTTTTTAAGGAACCTCCAAACTGTTCTCCATAGTGGCTGTATCAATTTACATTCCCACCAACAGTGCAAGAGGGTTCCCTTTTCTCTGCACCCTCTCCAGCATTTATTGTTTGTAGATTTTTTGATGATGGCCATTCTGACCGGTGTGAGGTGATACCTAATTGTGGTTTTGATTTGCATTTGTTGTAAAGCTGGTTTGCTGGTGTTGAATTCTCTTAGCTTTTGCTTGTCTGTAAAGGTTTTAATTTCTCCATCGAATCTGAATGAGATCATTGCTGGGTAGAGTAATCTTGGTTGTAGGTTTTCTCCTTTCATCACTTTAAATATGTCCTGCCACTCCCTTCTGGCTTGCAGAGTTTCTGCTGAAAGATCAGCTGTTAACCTTATGGGGATTCCCTTGTATGTTATTTGTTGCTTTTCCCTTGCTGCTTTTAATATGTTTTCTTTATATTTAATTTTTGATAGTTTGATTAATATGTGTCTTGGTGTGTTTCTCCTTGGACTTACCCTGTATGGGACTCTCTGCACTTCCTGGACTTGAGTGACTATTTCCTTTCCCATTTTAGGGAAGTTTTCAACTATAATCTCTTCAAATATTTTCTCAGTCCCTTTCTTTTTCTCTTCTTCTTCTGGGACCCCTATAATTCGAATGTTGGTGTGTTTAATGTTGTCCCAGAGGTCTCTGATACTGTCCTCAGTTCTTCCCATTGTTTTTTCTTTATTCTGCTCTGTGGTAGTTATTTCCACTATCTTATCTTCCAGGTCACTTATCCGTTCTTCTGCCTCAGTTATTCTGCTACTGATTCCTTCCAGAGAATTTTAAATTTCATTTTGTGTTGTTCATCATTGTTTGTTTGCTCCTTAGTTCTTCTAGGTCCTTGTTAAATGTTTCTTGTATTTTCTCCATTCTATTTACAAGATTTTGGATTATGTTTACTATCTTTACTCTGAATTCTTTTTCAGGTAGACTGCCTATTTCCTCTTCATTTGTTTGGTCTGGTAGGTTTTTGCCTTTCTCCTTCATCTGCTGTGTGCTTCTCTGTCTTCTCATTTTGCTTAACTTACTATGTTTAGGGTCTCCTTTTCACAGGCTGCAGGTTCATAGTTCCCATTGTTTTTGGTTTCAGCCCCCCAGTGTCGAAGGTTGGTTCAGTGGGTTGTGTAGGCTTCCTGGTGGAGGGGACTGGTGCCTGTGTTCTGGTGGATGAGGCTGGATCTTGTCTTCTGGTGGGCAGGACCGCATCCGGTGGTGTATTTTGGGGTGTCTGTGACCTTATTATGATTTTAGGCAGCCTCTCTGCTAATGGGTGGGGTTGTGTTCCTGTCTTGCTAGTTGTTTGGCATAGGGTGTCCAGCACTGTAGCTTGTTGGTCATTGAGTGGAGCTGGGTATTTGCATTGAGGTGGAGATCTCTGGGAGAGCCTTTACCATTTGATACTGCCTGGAGCCGGGAGGTCTCTGGTGGACCAATGTCCTGAACTCAGCTCTCCCATCTCAGAGGCACAGGCCTGACACCCGGCTGGAGCACCAAGACCCTGTCAGCCACACGGCTCAGAAGAAAAGCGAGAAGAAAGGAAAGAAAGAAAGAAAGAAAAGAAAAAGTTATTTTAAAACATTATTAAAAATTAAAAAGTAATAAAAAAAAAGAAAGAAGAGAGCAACCAAACCAAAAAACAAATCCACCAATGATAACAAGTGCTAAAAACTATACTAAGAAACAAAAACAAAAACAAACAAAAAAACGGACAGACAGAACCCTAGGACAAATGGTAAAAGCAAAGCTATACAGACAAAATCACACAAAGAAGCACACACATATACACTCACAAAAAGAGAAAAAGGGAAAACTATATATATATCTATATATCTATATAAAAAAAAAAAGAAAAGCAAGAGAGCAACCAAATCAATAAACAAATCTACCAATGATAATAAACTCTAAATACTAAACTAAGATCAACATAAAACCAGAAACAAATTAGATGCAGAAAGCAAACCCCAAGTCTACAGTTGCTCCCAAAGTCCACCACCTCAATTTTGGAATGATTCATTGTCTATTCAGGTATTACAGAGATGCAGTGTACATCAAGTTGATTGTGGATATTTAATCCGCTGCTCCTGAGGCTGCTGGGAGAAATTTCCCTTTCTCTTCTTTGTTGGCACAGCTTCTGGGGTTCAGCTTTGGATCTGGCCCTGCTTCTGTGTGTAGGTCGCCTGAGGGCATCTGTTCTTTGTGCAGACAGGACAGGATTAAAGTAGCAGCTGATTAGGGGGCTCTGGCTCACTCAGGCTGCAGGGAGGGAGGGATATGGTATGCGGGGAGAGCCTGCGGCGGCAGAGGCCAGTGTGACGTTGCAGCAGCCTGAGGCGCGCCGTGTGTTCTCCCGGGGAAGTTGTCCCTGGATCACAGGACCCTGTCAGAGGTAGGCTGCACAGGCTCCCAGGAGGGGCGGTGTGGATAGTGACCTGTGCTCGCACACAGGCTTCTTGGTCCTGCAGCAGCAGCCTTAGCGTTTCACGCCCATCTCTGGTGTCTGCACTGATAGCCGCAGCTCACGCCCGTCTCTGGAGCTCATTTAGGTGGTGCTCTGAATCCCCTCTTCTTGCGCACCCTGAAACAATGGTCTCTTGCCTCTTAGGCAGTTCTAGACTTTTTCCTGGACTCCCTCCTGGCTAGCTGTGGTGCTCTAGCCCCCTTCAGGCTGTGTTCACGCCGCCAACCCCAGTCCTCTCCCTGGGATCCTACCGAAGCCCGAGCCTCAGCTCCCAGCCCCCGCCCGCCCCGGCGGGGGAGCAGACAAGCCTCTCGGGCTGGTGAGTGCTGGTCGGCACTGATCCTCTGTGTGGGAATCTCTCCGCTTTGCCCTCTGCACCCCTGTTGCTGCACTCCCCTCCGTGGCTCCGAAGCTTCCCCCCTCCGCCACCCGCAGTCTCCGCCCGCGAAGGGGCTTCCTAGTGTGTGGAAACCTTTCCTCCTTCACAGCTCCCTCCAACTGGTGCAGGTCCCGTCCCTATTCTTTTGTCTCTGTTATTTCTTTTTTCTTTTGCCCTACCCAGGTACGTGGGGTGTTTCTTGCCTTTTGGGAAGTCTGAGGTGTTCTGCCAACGTTCAGTAGGTGTTCTGTAGGAGTTGTTCCACATGTAGATGTATTTCTGATGTATTTGTGGGGAAGATCCACGTAAGGTGATCTCCACGTCTTACTCCTCCTCCATCTTGAAGGTCTCCCCATAGTTTCTTTTTCTTACTGTAATCACCAAATTAAATATCAGTCAACTCTCCCAGACTCAATTAATACTAATTGAGATCTTTTCTTATATTTTACTTCTATCAGTCTCTTTCTGATGACATTTAGCCATTTGTTCTTCCACCATTTTCTTAAACTCTTTGAGCTGCTGCAAACATCTCATTTCAAAATGTATGGGAGTATAGCTGACTTACAATGTTGTGTTAGTTTCAGGTGTAAATCAATGATACTCCAATATGAAATAAAAATTAAATTAAAAAAATTTTTTAAATAAATTAAGACTTTCTGAAAAAAAAAGTACAATGAGATATTCTCTCTTTTATATGTGCAGAGGGGCCAACTATCGTATACCTTTTGGTATTGACACATGAGTCAACTTCACCAGGATGTAAAATAAATGGCTCTCATTGGCTGAAGGCAGATGACATGCTGAGATCATGAAAATAATACACTTTGATAAGGTGTGTGTGAGTGACTGAAGAGAGACTATTTATATATTCAAGAGTAGTCATGTGATAATGATACATAGGATACTCAATGCACTGGGGTTTTGAAGGAACGTAGACTTTGAAAAGTTTTGCTGTAATGTGTCAGTGGGATTATTTCTTTAGTATTTCACAGTTTGAAATGGTTTTTAAATTATTTTGGTGATTGGGCTGCAACCATTTGAATACGTTCCATACACCAACAAGGCAACAAGTTAGCTCAGCTTTCTGTCGATTGCCTGTGTCAAATGTGGATAAGGTCTATATATACAAGGTTGTTAGGAGAACCACCTCAGATAATATATGTGAAAGCAGTAAAAAACTCTGATTTTTCTTAAGTGTCTGTTCTTACCATTTCTACATTTACTATGTTGTCATGGCTAACAGTTGGAAACTTTCCAATATAACCTTGAATTAACCTGATGTGACTGAGTCTTATTTCAATCATCTCCTCATACAAAAGACCATTGAGAGTGTTCTGAGCAAAAGTTTTGTCACTCATAGAGCCAGGACTTGAAAAATCACACACTTTTAGGCACATAAAGAGAAAAGGGCAGCATTTCCCATTTCTGACATGACTTCACATTGTCTTTTGAAAATTTAAGCCTCGGGATCTTTGCACCTGGTCATACACCTTTTTAACAGTAAATGCTTGCTGTTAAAATGATAAATGGATGCTATTAAAACACTTTAATCCATAGTGCACCAAATGTGTCTACTTAAAGAATAGTTTCCCTTCAGAATTTCGAAGAAGATGCCTTTTCAGCTTTTCTTTCTTGGCACAATTCTTAAGAGAATGGGAATATCTATATGCCCGTGTTCCTCTAAGCGTACACCAGAGATAATTTTATATTCCTGTAAAAGCTTCAAGTGACTTTAATTAGATGTTCTTAGATCGTAAATAGCTCACCTCGTCCTCTTCTTCCATCCTTCCCAGGGGGTTGTGAGTTTTGCAGAAGGTGAAATGGCATGGATTGTTTGTCTCTCAAGCTCCCTACTTTGCCTTTTCCTGCCCAGTGTTCTCAGAGATGAGATTTTGCAGTACATGTGATTTCTGGGTGAAAAAAATGTGTTACTTCACGCATTTAAAAAATTTTTAAAACTTTGTTAGAAACAAAACAAATTTTTGGAAAAGTCAATAAACAAAGCAAAAACAAAGCAAAACAAAAGAATGATTAACTCACATTTTCCTTTTTTTTAAAATACACACAAGTCCAGCTCTCTGCAATGATATGAGGATAAAGGTGTTGTAAAGATCCACAGATCTACTTGTGTGTTCTCCTTGAATTTCCTTGCCTCTTGATACTGTAGGTGCTTAAATGTATTCATCATATCAAGTTATAAGGTAATGAATCAAATATTGGAATTTTATAAAATTTTAAATTTTACTAAATTTGCTTTGAAGGCATAGCCATTTCCCTTGAATTGCAAAATAATTTTGTCGATGTTAATGAAATACAGTTTTGGAAGCCCCAGATGAAGAGACCATAATTTTAGGCTAAGTTACTATGTGAAACATATAAAGCAAATGCTCATTAGAGACACGCTAGTTAATAGTCTTAATTAGTCATTTAAAAGCTGTTGGGTATTTGGATCTAACATTTGCTCTGGAATGCTATTCCAGAATCTATGTATAATTCTCAGACTACAATGATATAATACTAAGATAAACTGAGTCCAAAGTGGTGATTCATGTATAAAGTATAGCCACTTTATTTCACTTTTTTCACTCTGCTGAGGCAAATATACAGGAAGCATCCCTAAAAAAAAAAATGGCAACAATTAATTTTCCTCACCAAAGGCCTGAACTTCATACTGGTTTTGCTTTCTCTTCAAATTTATACTTCTCAACTTCAGTTTTAATTTGCTAGAACAACAAAGGAGCTAAATCCTCTACTTTTAACAAGTTCTTCCTATGTGCCTGAATAGCAGTGAGCTAGCAATAACTTCTGACTTTTTTGACAACTCCCATTGCCAAATGCAGGCTATTTAGAAGTGGCTACAAAGTGAAAATAAATACCTGGTTTCCCGTCCTCTGAAATGCCGTCTATCATTTGTAATTTCTGTGATGGTATTTGCTGGTTATGATTTATCACCTTGTGACTGCATGAGTCAGCCGTAAAATGTCCATGACTCAATGGCACGTAACAAAAGCAATCAGGAAAGTGACATTTGAGTGAAGGGTTGGTGGATGGGTTTGAACAAGATTTCACTAACTTAAAGAACAAAGGCAAAGTAACTCCCCCAACTTTTTGAAATCTTAGGAAGTCAGCATTTCAGTTCTTTCTCTTCATTAGTTAATACCTCTAAACTTGTGGAAAAATAACTATCAATTGAAATAAACAACAAATATGGATTTATAGAGGGTCACAGTATGGATTTATTCTTATTCTGCACTTAATCTTAATTTTTTCCATGTGTTCAGAATAGCCTTTTCCTAATCTTGCAAATAAATTTCCTACTGCTTTTAAATTTCCTTGCTACCTACCTGTTCTTTCCTAGGTGGTAAATTGGTAGCAAAATGAACTTATTCTTTCATTGAATATTTATTGAATCACCTGTGTTAGGCATGTATAAGACAGTGAGGTTGAAGCAATGAGCAAAATATGCCCTCTTTCTTAAGGAGATTTCAGTCTGATGAAATGAGTAAAATGGGTCATATTTACTTTTCTAGGTTAAGTGCTATTAACCTTGAATGAGAAAATGTCCATTTTCAAGTCTCACAGAATATTTCATATACAAGCAACTTGACTTTGCAACACTTGAATATTTATTTCAAACCACAGCTATCCTCATATGGAAAAGTGGGACAAAGATCGGCCTGGTGACAGGAATATGACTGGCCATCTGGGCATCTGCTCCTCTTAGCCCTGTGGACTCTCTAGTTTGACAGTTTATGTTAGATTCTTATTAGTTTCTTGTTTTGCAAATGATATTTAACCTCCTTTGAGCCTAGAAGAGAAATAATGGATGAAGTTCTCGAAAGTTTTACCACAGGAGCTCAGTTCATTGGTTATAAGTATTATCCAACAGCATTAGCCAAAAATTGTGGTATGCTGCTCATGGCATCCAAGGGAAATTGGGAAAGAAAAGATAGAGTTCTCAGGGAAAAGTTACTGTCATTAATGGAGACATAATTTAAGCAAAACTTCAAAATGAAGATGAACTCTGCAAATAATAACGATGGTTATTCACTTTGGTGTTGGCAACACTCAGGATAGTGTCTGGAACAGAATGGTAATAATGATACTGTCTGTCCTTTATTGAACCCTTCCTGGGTGTCAGCCATTGTGCTAAGTATTGAGTGAGAAGTATTAATGGCCTGAGTCTATCTTACAGAAAGATTAGAGAGGCGTAAAGATGAGCTGATAGAACCTGCAGAAGTTGATATAATAATTTTGGAAGAACTTGTGCCAGCCTTCCAGTCCTCAGGAGGGAAGGACGCTGAACAAGAAGAGAGTAGAGACAGTACTTTGGAATGGTGTGCATCATTTCAACTGTAAGAGTAAGTGTAGCCAAGAACGCAACAAGAATTTGATTAAGAAGAATGATTAACTCCAGGCACAGCTAGGCCAAGCATACTTCATTCTTGATTGGCTTGAGAATAGGACACCACCTCATGACAGCAACAATATAATGAAAACACAAGCAGATTAAATAATCAGTTTGAGTATAGATACATCTTCATCTATCTTTAGGAAAGGTCTGGAAAAGAATTTAGAACACAGGTTAAGAATGAGGTCATGAAGAGAAAATATGACCTATGTATACAAGTATTAACCTGAGCCTAAACACTAGAGGAATATTTTTAGTACTGATCAATTACTGCTTTTATCACTGGCTTGGCTGAAGTCCATATGGGACATTAAATCATGCAACTACTTTTTCAAGTAGACTAACCCAATCTACTCTTGGATTGGAGCTTAGGAAGAAACCTTAGGAAATAGAAACTCAAGATCGGAAAAGTTTGATGTGCTTGCTTTCTCTGTTGGAACAGGTTTCAAGTAATCTAAGTCTCTTGAAACATTCTCTCTGGCATCACATCTAAGGGCTGGGCCTACCTGTAGGAGGCACAATGTTTAGGAAACCAACACCAAAGGCTTCACATAGAAGATTCTGTGTAGTCCTCAAATCAACTGTACCATGTATAAGTTATAATTCCCATTTTATTGATGGGCTAACCAAGGTTTAGAGAAGTTAGGTGACTTGTTCAGGGTCACAATAACTAGATTAGTAGCACCAACTTCGTATACTTCAGACCTGATTTTAAAGTGGGGAGAGAGGGATAAAGTAGGAGACTGGGATTGACATATGTACACTACTATACATAAAATAGATAACTAATAAGGACCTACTGTATAGCACAGGGAACTTGTCTCAATAGTCTGTAATGACCTGTATGGGAAAAGCATCTAAAAAATTAGTGTAGGTGTGTATATGTATAACTGACACACTTTGCTATACAGCAGAAACTAACACAGCATTGTAAATCAACTGTACTCGGATAAAAAATTTTCTAAAAAGTGAACCATGAACAAATGGCCATAAATAAGCAATGTCTTAAGAGACTCTGACTGGTTTTCAAAGGAGTCAAATTAATTTTTATCAAAGGTAGGGAAGGGGTAAGAGAAGATCAAGGTAGGTTATCAGATGATTTTGGTTAGATAGAAGTTCTGGCATTAAAGATAAAGTGATTGAAGACTGACACAGAAATTCTAGGGAGAAATTCTTGACCACACTAGAGGAACAGAGCTGTCAGGGTAAATAAGGATCTATGGCTTCCAGGCAACTGGCTAGCGAATACAAAGAGATCACACCCTTAAAATCTAACATGTTAGCTGTGATCTCATCCAACATCCCACCCCCCTCACTGTGAAAGATGTCCTGCTAATGTAAACGTAAATGAGACTGAAGAATTGGTTCCACAAATCGAGCTCCTGATGAATTAACCCCTCTTACCTTCCACAGTACATTGTGCTCAAGCCCAAGGGTCCATTCACTGAACACATAAATGGAGCTTCACAACCCTCACAATCTTCTCTGTATGCTGCGCCCAGATGCTCACAGTGTTCTTCCCCTGTGACCACGTGGAAAATCCTCCTGGCATTTAAGATCATCATCTCCCTCAAGCCTTCCTGTCAGAAAGAGAACAGCCCTAAGTGAAATGCTGCAGATCAATGAGTTGGTAAACCAGCTATGGAAACAGTGTGTTACAGCCCATCAGACCTCTGAGAGTCTCCCACTTTGAAGATGTAAGAATGAAAGAGACACATCTGAATTAAAACCTAGAGAAGCATTTGCTATGCAGGCAAGTTCAGATGACCTTTTTAAATGACAAGAATATTTCACTTCTGATTCTGACCTCAGAAACAGATTTCAAGCTGAGTTCCAGTAAAGAGGCTATAAATTATAGTAATAAAATACAACAGAGCCAACAATTATTGAGAACTTGGGTGCCTGGCACTGAGCTAAGTGTATAACATGCATGGTATCATTTAATCCCTTAAACCTTCCTAATAGGTTGGTATTATTTTTAATGTCATTTTACAGAAGTGGAAGGAGGCATTCCTCTGCTTCTGTAGTGAAGTGACACATTCTCCCCAAGATAACAGAATTAGTTTTACAGCCAGATTCAAACGCAGATCCATATGGGTCCAAAGTCTTTGTTCTTCAAACACTAGACCACTCTGCTTCAAAACGAAGACCAGAAACCAACACAGAGACTGTGGGTCACTTCTCAGTACCTACTGTATGTTGGGTACTCTATCAAGAAAAATATTCATAATAGTAAGGATACTCTAGTGTCAGCAAGGCCTGTCTAGGACATGTTGGAACTCAACTCATGAGAGAGTCTGATTAACTTCTCTGAGGTAAGAGTTGTTCTAGGAGGCAGGATCCAATTCTGATTGTTTAATAAGGACTAAATTTATCCAGAGACAAAGCATAAATCAGAAAGGTGAAATGGGAAATGTTCTGTACAAGAAATGACAGCTGCTGCTTGAAGGGAGAAAACAGAGGAGTTGTGTATAATCTCCTGTGGGTTTTCAAAGAAACCACTGGGCTAAAAGTATGCTTGGAATAGATCAGATGGAGAAAAGCATCTTGGATCTTGGAAACCACTAAACAGTCGTGGGCTGGAGGAGTGTGGGCTGGTAGGCTTGCTTGCAGCACCAATACATTGAAATATTTATGTTATTTAATAGGAGACTGTTATTCTTTCACTTTTTATAGGAGAAATACGATTGACCTTTGGGAAGTCTGATGACAGGAAAAACAAGTATAAACTGATGGTTGGCCTTATCAAGTTTAAATATTTGAAAAGGTATAATTCATGTAAATGTTTAGCCTTTTTTTAATTGTGCAAGGGCAAAACCTGCCTAGGTTGGTATTTACTTTTCTAATTAGAAAAGCTTGAGTGATGTGAACAATTAAGATAATACAATACCTTTACAAGATAATTAATCTTTTCTTTGGGATTCATCCTACCACATCCCAAGCTGATGTTATTTACCTCCCAGTTAAGGATATGTTCGAATGTAATTGGAGCCATTTGCTTTGACTATCAGAGAAGAAAAGATCATGCAATTTGCATCTCATATATCTAGAAATTAAAACTGAAGGACTGACCACTTGACACCACAGAAGTTCCTGAAATGAAGCCTGCTGAGCTCAATTCGTTGTGGTGGCTAAATGGATCCTCTATTCAATTTGAATGCATGATGAAACTCCTATTAGAACATTGCACTGTAATAATAGACAACATAATGAAACTGCCAAAGACAAAATGCAAATACCTCTCTACTGACCCTTCAGAACTATACTCTGTACTTAGAAAGAAGCAATACCATTGCCAGACAAGTAGCATTCCCCTTTATTCTACCTCCTCTCTACCCATCAGGGAATGCTGAGACATTCTTTTGGATACCCATTCCTTTAGAATCAAACACTTGAAATTCAGCAGCAATGGTAGGTTGCAGAATTTGGAATGGTATATAGATTCAACTAGCAAGAGTATTTGAAAATAACTACTATCTCCTATCACTCTCACTTTATAACAGAAATGTATTTTTAGTATTAAAAATTTGGAAGGATATTATCCTAGGGTAACAATTTCATAGAGTCATTTAGCTCCAGCAAACAAAACTGATGCTTTTAGTTTTGGGGGTTTGCTTCTGATCTGTGAAAACTTGATTAGGCATCAGCACTGATCTTTGGAAATTACTAATCTACATACACTGGCTTTTTAAAATAATTAACCTCTCAATCCATTATAATTTGGCCTCTAATCCTTTTAGGATGTATGACTAGTAATGTCTTCAGTTGCTGACTCAGTGGTCTCTCGTCGCCTTAATCTAACTGGAGCTCTCATCAGCGTTTGTTATAGGTTGTCACTTCTTCCGTCTTGAAAAACCTCTCTTTTTAATTTCAAGTACCCCACACACAAGAGTATGTTTCCTCTCTGGTGTCATTTTTTCTAATTCCCCTCTGTAGCGTCCTCTTCCTTTATTGCGGAAAGGCTTTTGTTTTTTCAGGGTTTTGTCTTAATTCTCCCTTCCTTTCTTACCGTGCACACTCATCCTGGATAATCTTTCATATTCCCATGGCTTTAATCACAAATCTTGACACCTAGGCCACACCTCACTTCTGAGTATTATATCTGTATCTCCAACCATTAGATATGTCTACTTGAATGCCACAAAAGCACTTCAAACTTATCAAGTCCCCAAATGAACTCATCATTTCTCCCTATCCTTTTGAGATCCCTGACTCTATAAGTAGAATTACTGTCTCCCATTGTCCAAGTCACAAACCTAGATATCGTCTGACTCAATTACCAAGGCCCATTATTTCTGCTTCTTAAAGTCAGGCCACCATCACCTTGAACTTGGATTCCTTCTATAGCTGGCTAGTGTTCCCCGCCACCACGTTCATCCAGCCGTTCTCTGCACCGTAACCAGAGCATGCTTTTAAAGCACACGTGATTATTCCACTTACTGTCGATGCTCCAATGGCGCCCCCATTATCCTCCAGATAAGGTCCAGGCTCCTTGACCGGGCTTATAAAACCCTGTGCCACTCAGGAGCTGTTCCTTGCTTATAGCTCCAGCTGACTCATCATTCTACAGTCTCTTTTATCCCTCCTTCTACCTGCATTCAGCATTAGAGAAGGTTCAACTTGTTCCATATACATATGTGATTCTAATCAATGCAATGTTTTTTATTTCTCTTTACTGAAATACTTGCAGAGACCAGGGATTTGTATTTTACAAAATTATAATGATGCAATGAAATACAGCAGTCAGGAGCATGGGCTTTAAAAATCACAAACCTGGGTTTTAATCCTGACTTTTCTAAATTATATCCATGTTATCAATCATATTAGTCGACTACTTCAAGCCTTCATTTCCTCATATGTAAAATGGGGATAATATTACTACTACCTGTGTTTCTAGAGTTACTATTTGGATAACATGAGGTAATGCTAGTTAAATGTTTAATAAAATTGGTCCCCTAGTGTTGTTGTAGTTTTTGTTTTTGTGTGTAAAGCATTTAAACTACTTATTCTAATATTCTCCGTAATTTTTATTTAACCTCATCTCTCCTCACATATTAAAGTAAACCTTTTCTACTATTACCTATCCTGGACAATCTCAGGCCCCAAATAGACAATATTAGTTCCTTCCTGTTTGGGCTATTTTCCCATCTGGAACTCATTCTTCTCTTCCTCCAACTTGCTGATTGAAATTCCACTTTTCTCATTTAGGTTAGTTTAGGGTCCTCCTTCTCCGTGAAGCCTTCTCAGATGTCTGTTATTCATCTGGATCTTTCCTTTCTCAGAGGTCCCCTGATAATTGATGCTATAGTACATACGTTGTCTTAGTTCTTCAATCACTTCACATGCACAAAAAATCAACCTCCTCCACCTCTCTCAGCAGCATCTTGTGCCTGGATGAATACATATTTGAACTGAATTTCTGAGTGGCCTCTACAATGCATCATCCTTTTCCTATCCCCCACCCCCTTTGGCAGGTACTTTCAACTACTATTTCTAGATCCTTATATTAAATGTTCCTTGTTAATGATGATACTGAAATTTCTTCTTTTTTTTAAGCACACACACACAAAAAGAAATGGCACTTTTAAGTTTGCTTGTTTTCTTTTACTTACAATTGAAACTCTAGCTTCTGCAGTTTACCCCAAAACAAAACTTTCACACTGATTTATGAATCTTACCCTCTTTGGATGTCTTCTAGGTTTATGATTACTTTGCATTTTCAAAATTTTTAACCTGCCTGGAACAGTTTTACAGGTGTCATTCTTTCTCAGGAAAGGTAGATTTTTATTACCTTACAAGGATGACAAATGCAAGTCCGCAGCATAATATAATTTTATTAAACACATTAAATGCTCAGCATCTCTCCTCTGCACCATTTGCTGTGGCGGATAGATACCCTTACTAAGGAAGGGAGGGCTATTGAGGTGATGGAATGGGAATTTTTTTCCTGTACTATTTTCTCTTAAAATTCTAGCTTTAGATAGCAGATCACATCTCCACAGAGGAATGCAGGCCTCCTTTTACATTCTTTCTATACAAGTCAGACACTATAAATTTCTTATTTCTTTCTCTAAACTTCCTCATCCTCTTATTCACCATTAAAAGTTTCTTTCCAGAAAACTGTCTTTTAGGTAGCATTTTGCTTTGCATCAAAACCAGAAATCTAATCATAGTGTGTCTTGAAAACCATGCAAATATTCACTTGAATATAGACATTTCTCTCTTGCCTTTTGCCAGGACTGTTTATGGTTGGTTTCAAAAAAGATTTGGAACTTCTCAGGCTATGGACTAAAAAGCATTTTCATTTTCTGGCTCCTTCCTTTATGTGGAAAGAATTGATATCTTTGAAAATAAAAAAGGAGGTGTGCCATTTTGGTATAGGTTTTATATTATACAGTTCTAGATTTTGCACTATGTCCAAAATGACAAGTTGTTTTAAAAGTTAGCTTCCATGAAGTACCTTGGAGAAGTGTGTGTGTGTGTGTGTGTGTGTGTGTGTGTGTGTGTGTGTGTGTCTGCTTCTCATGGAAGCAGAGAACAGGTAGGGCTTTACTTTCTACCCAACAATAAACAAAGCAACGTTAAGTCTGATAAATTTTACTCTTTTACTGACTCCCTCTTTAAGATGGTCAAAAAGAAGAATTCTGTAGCAAATGGTTTAAAAAGCCCAAAACAGTAAGAATAATTTCAATTGATCAAAACAGCATGGGACATGTTATATGTGACCGAGCATGCTTTTGATACCAGTTCCCTAAAAGGAATTTGCATTTTGAATTTTTCAGACTG
This sequence comes from Balaenoptera musculus, assembly GCF_009873245.2. Taxonomy (NCBI): domain Eukaryota; kingdom Metazoa; phylum Chordata; class Mammalia; order Artiodactyla; family Balaenopteridae; genus Balaenoptera; species Balaenoptera musculus. Next base: position 139,593,389 of record NC_045787.1, on the reverse strand, counting down.
AACTACTTAAAATGTGAACTGAGTCTGTTATTCCTGTGGGCATCTCCTCTGTCGTTGGTTTTAGTGATTACTCTGTCACTTCTTCTTTAATTTCTATACTTTAATGAGGACATGCAAGTGTGCCTATGGAATTTTCCTATTAATGTCAGAGTGATTTAAGAATTGACCATAGTGTAAGAGAAAAAAACCTCTCTTCCAGGTTCAGCCTTCTATTTAATTCTGTAGCTGGTGACAGAGCTGAGAGCCACTTGATAGGGAGATACAGCTTCTGCTCCAGGCGTTTCCTCTGGGACCTTTGGGATAGAACTAAGCACAGCTATCTATAAATCAGCTTGTCCATTTCTGGGCCACCCAGCATAATTGGAAGCACTGACTCTAGGCCATTTCCCCCTTGGGTAGGAATGATGAAGTCAGGGTTTCTAATAATTGCATCTGATTACTGTCTCCAGTTTGAAGATAGAGAAAGAAGCAAAAATGAATGAGCATGTCCATCCCATGTGAGGTTATTCGGGGGCAGTTACCATGGAGGAAGGAATCTTTGGTTTGGCTTGAGATTCCTCTTTAATTTCTTTTTTAAAAAAAATAGGTGAAACGTTTAATTTTCAGAGTAGGAAATCATACTTAGCATCTTTGTTATAGGATTCCCCTGTACAAACAATGCAACGGACAGAAACCGCATAGGTGATGGTCTTCAGGCCATCAACATGCTCTTACACTTGTCACGAGAAGGGTTAGCCAATCTTATACTGATAAATATCAGGAAGATCTCAGATGAATGATAGAATTCAATACAGATGACTACAATGTTCAAGTATATGTGTTCCATTTGTGTTAAAATAATCTTTAATGTTCCAAGTGAAAACAACAAAACAACAATAAAGTTAGGCTTGGGTTTAAACCTTTTTTTTTTTTTTTAATTCATTTATTTTTGGCTGTGTTGGGTCTTCGTTTCTGTGCGAGGGCTTTCTCTAGCTGTGGCAAGTGGGGGCCACTCTTCATCGTGGTGCGCGGGCCTCTCACTATCGCGGCCTCTCTTGTTGCGGAGCACAAGCTCCAGACGCGCAGGCTCAGCAGTTGTGGCTCAAGGGCCTAGCTGCTCCGCGGCATGTGGGATCTTCCCAGACCAGGGCTCGAACCCGTGTCCCCTGTATTGGCACGCAGATTCTCAACCACTGCACCACCAGGGAAGCCCCTAAACCATTTTAATGTAAGTCTGATCCTTGTATACAATAATGATAATAGTATCCTATTGGGAAAGAGTGAATTGTATTTAAACAATAATTGCAGACAAATGACTTGTAAATCAATATGTGAAAAGGCATCAAGCTGCATAGATTATTCATTTTCTGCCATGTTCTTCTCTGGGTTAATGCTCTGAAAATATGATTTATAGTGTGGTTTTAATGAGTAACGTTCTTTTGGATATGATTGTTTCATAGAAGTTAAAAAGGTTTAATTCTAGTAGTACCGAACACTTTAAAAATGTGACTATGAAATTACCACAAAACTGAATTTGTTTTAGAGAAATGATGAAGATGCACATGTAAGAAGTTTATAAATATTAAGTTACTTTGGAAACAGTTATTAATTTGTACAAAGTGATGCATTTTTTATATGAAAAAAAGCGACGATTTTATTTTTAAAGATGACTTTAAATCCATACTCATGCTTCTCTTCATAATTGAATGAATCTTTTGCCTTTTACTAAAGATTCATGTGGGGAGGGAAAAGCATGACTGTTGCTTCAGTTTTTTGAGGCCTTGTGGGAATAAACAAGGCTGGGAAAAAAAAAGATGACTTTAAAATATACAAAAAGGACAGGTGCTGAGACACAGAAGGAACTTGGTCTAGATGCTGTAACGCTGCACCAGGGACAGAAAATAATAGAGGAACAGTTGTTTGTTCTGCACGTCAGTGGAAATCAGTGTGGAATTTGATGCAATCTGAACCCATAAACCAATTTATAAAATTCTTGGTGTAATGAATTCTCTTGTCCAATCAGGCATAAAGGCTGAGCTTTATACTAATTTTGACATGGTGGTAGAATATAATATCTGTACTTGATAGTACAGATGAAGGAACTGAACTGTGCTTTAACACCAGAGATTAGCAGAAATCTTGTGAAGTTCTCAGCCATTAAATGTGTGTATTTGAATAATTCCTACCACAATCTTAATGTCAGGAAGACCCTAGCTGACATCTGGGTTAAGTTGAGTTTAATTAAAATATGTTAATAATTCACCCTATTAAGAATTACAGACAGAAATATGTTTTTCTTTGAATCGTAAGAATGAAATTTTACCTATTTAAGGTATACAAATGAACACTCTAAATAAAGCTTAGTCTATATATAGTCTATACATATAAGAGTACAAGAAGATGATTAATATGGATTTACCATCATTTCAGTTACTAACACCTGGTCTACTTGATAACTCTGGTAATGCATGTAAAAATAAGTCTGATCAGTGGCCTCAAGGAAAAAACAGACTACAGTTAAAATCCACTTAAATTTCTTTATAATTCTGTAAATCAGTAAACTTATTTTATAATATCATGCCTTTAGGGAATCTTTATTACATTAACTATGACATAATATCTTTTTCCTTAAACCAATTTTTAATGTTTCTAGATGTGTACAGTTATAATTTCATATATTAACACTAACAGGGAGAAGAGAAAGCTATAATTATTGAAATATAAATGCATAATGAAAGATTTTAATTACAGAATAATAAAAAAATGAGTGTCCTTTTAAATCAGGCATAAGATAGAGATGTCTTCAAATTAACTACTGGGTATCCTAGAAAATGAAATAAGATAAGAAAAAAAATATATATAAGAAGTAAGAAATTGAAAAAGGAGAGACAAAGCAGTTGTTACTTGCGGATTATATGATAATCCACATATTGACTCTAAAAGAATTTTCAGATAAAATATTAGCATTAGAGAGTTCAAGGTTACAAGATCTGAGATATGAATACAAAAATCACCAACGTTCCTATATATCAGCAATAACCAATTAGAAAATAAGAGATCCTACTGGTAAAAATGTAAAATGTATGAAGAAATATATCTAACAAAATATGTACAAGAACCTTACGTAGCAAATTATAAAGCACTTGCAGAACATAGAAGTAAAACTCAAATCAATGACTAAATTCAAAGTGATTTCAGTCAAAATCACAACTGGGTTTTTCACAACACATAACAAACCAATTGCAAAGTTCATATGAAATAACAGAAGATGGAGTAGATGCAGGTCTCCCTATTTGTTCCTTTAAATACAGCTAAAACCTTGCAAATTACATATTTAAACACACACACACACACACACACACACACACACACACACACACACGAAAACTCTGAAAGAGAGAGAAGGTAGACAAGCTAGGGAATTGGGACCTGATAAGCCATATTGTAGCATGTTCCTAGAGTTTTCTTTTTGCCTCATATACCTTGGACTGAGTGAAGAAACTTTCAACCTAGAAATGCCAGTGGGTAAAGACAGATTTTAAAAAGAGCCCCACAAAAAGTTTACTCTCTCTTGCCAAAGGATTAGGAGAGGGGCACCCTAGTAAAGCAGAAAACTTTTAGACAATATTTGCCCTACTGCAGTGAAACACCCCAGAGAAAACTGTTGCCCTATTCCTACTCCCATAAGTCATCAGAAAAGTAAAAACTAAAGAGACTGTCAAGACTGGCATGTTTGTGGAACAACCAGATAGAACTTTCATCTGTTGCTGATGACAGTCTCATTTAATTTAACCACTTCAGATAGCAATTTGGGAATATTTCGTAAAGCTGAAGATGGGCATACACTTTCACATAGCAATTTTACATTTAAGTGTATCCCTAGTTAATAACTAATACATATACATAAGAAGACAAGTACAAGAATTTTTATTTTAGCACTATTGGTGTGATGGTTAATTTTCATGTGTCAATTTGACTAGACCATATTTGGCTAAACATTATTTCAGAGTGTGTCTATGAGGGTGTCTCTGGATGAGATTAGCATTTGAATCAGTAGACTGAGTAAAGCAGATAACTTCCCACAATGTGGGAGGACATCATCCAATCGGTTGAGTGCTTGAATAGAACAAAAAGGTGATAAAAGGGAGAATTCAGGCTCTTTCTCTGCCTGACCACTTGAACTAGGACATTGGTCTTCTCCTGCCCTCATAATGGGACTTATACTCTATGTGTGTGTATACTATACATCTATATCTATATCTACGTATCTATCTATGAACCTATGTATCTGTCTCCTATTGATTCTGTTTCTCTGGAGGACCCTAACAAAATTGGCTTTTTTTTTTAAAGGTGGCTATAACTATATCAATAGCCTATCAACAAGAAATAAATTTATAAAATATATTAAATAATCCTTTGTCTAAATACCAGTTACAGTAAACTAGAACTGCACAGATATATGTCTCATAAAAATATTAAGTGAAAAAAAGAAGATGAATGTATGTACAGGACAATATTATTTATGTAACCGTTTATGTTGTACAGTACGACACCACACTTTTAAGATGTCTATGGTTTACATGAACTGATACAAAATTAACTGTAGATAACATGAAAAATTTAAAAATATATTATAATCCCTGTGGCAACTACTTAAAATGAAAATAAGCATAAGTAAAGGCCAATGTAAAAATTAAAATGGAAATTAAACTGATGTCACTGAAACACAACTCTGTTTTTTCAGTGTGGATTGGGAGTCCTTCCCCAGTTTTCCAAATTTCTCCCCAGAATGTGGAGTGTAAGGTGCTGATGTGTGTGTATTAAACTGGAAAGCCTGGGGAAAAAATGGAATTTAAAAAATTAAAGTTTTAAAAAACAGGCAAGGAGAAACCAAAGAACAAAGCAACAGCAGCAACAACAAAGGAAAGGAGACGGTAGAAAACAAAGTGGTAGAAGCAAACCAAGCTTATCAATAAGCACTTTAAAGGTTAATGAACTAACTAATTAAAAGGCAGAGATTGTCAAAATGATTTTAAAAAACAGGATCTAACTACACCCTGTCACAATGTGCTCTATGTAATCATCTTGCAATCATCATTTCATAGAGTGATTGTGAATTATCTCCAACTCCCAAATACTACAAAGGCTATAATATAAATCAGTGCAATTGTACCGTAAATCTAAAAGTAACAACCACCTTCATGCTTTCTTTTATTTTTTATTTTTCTTTTTGTTTTCAGTCATCTCTAAGATGTTGTCCCCATCTCCAACTATATTCTGCTCTTTTATTCCAATTGCCAGAAGAGAGCTCTGAGTAGCCCACCTCCTGGCCAGCGTATCTTTTTTTTTCCAATTTTTTTATTGTGGTAAAATACACATAATATAAAATTTACCATTTTAGTGTTAAATAGATTCATAATGTTGTGCTGCCACCATGACCATCATCACCAGAAGTCTTTTCATTTTGTAAAACTGAAACTCTATACCCATTAAATAATAACTGTCCATTCCCATTTACCCCCAGCCCCTGGAAACCACCATTCTACTTTTAGTTTCAACGAATGACTACTCTAGGTACCTCATGTAAGTGGAATCATACAGTATTTGTCTTTTTGTGACTGGCTTACTTCACTCAGCATAATGTCCTCAAGGTTCATCCATGTTGTGCATATGTCAGAATTCCCTTCCTTTTTAAGGTTGAACAATATTCCCTTGTATGTCTAGTCATCCCTCAGTATCCTTGGAGGATTGGTTTCAGGAGTCTCTGCAAATACCAAAATCCATGGATGTTCAAGTTCCTTACATAAAATGGCATAGTACAATGAATATAGTTGGCCCTCTGTATCTGCGGATTTTGCACCCATGGATTCAATCAACAGTGCATTGAAATTTCAATTTTGGTTGGTTAAATCTGCAGAGGCAAAGCCTGCAGATACAGAGGACCAAATGTATACACCACATTTTGTTTATCCAGTCATCTGTCAATGCTACTATGAACATGAGTGTACAAATAACTCTTCCAGGCATTCTTTCAATTCTACACCTGGAATTAGAACTGCTGGACATATGATAATTCTACTTTTAATTATTTGAAGAACCACCATACTGCCTTTCACAGTAGCTTTACCATTTTACATCCCTACCAATAGTGTACTGGATTCCATTTTCTCCACATCCTTACCAACACTTGTTATTTTCTCAGTGTCAGTTCATTTGTTAGACAGTATTCATCCTAATGGATTTGAAGAAGTATCTCATTGTAGTTTTGATTTTCATTTTGGTAATGAACAGTGATGTTAAACGTCTTTTCACATATGTGTTGGCCATTTTTATGTCTTCTTTGAGAAATATCTATTCAAGTCCTTTGCCCATTTTTGAATAACATTCTTTGTTTTTTTGTTGTTGAGTATTAGGAGATCTCTATATATTCTAGACATTAATCTCTTATCAGATAAATGATTTGCAAATATTTTATCCCATTCTGTGTGTTACCTTTTTACTTGGTTGATAGTCTTTTTATACACAAAACTTTTTAGTTTTCAGCACAATTTGTCTATTTTTTCTTTTGTTGCCTGTGCCTTTGGTATCATATTCAAGGAATCATTGCCAAATCCAATGTTGTGAAATGTTTGCCCTATGTTTTCTTGAAGAGTTTGATAGTTTTAGGTTTTAAATTTAGATCTTTGATCCATTTTAAATTAATTTTATATATGGTGTTAGGTAAAGGTCCAACTTCATTCTTTTGCATGTGGATGTTCAGTTTTCCTAGCAACATTTGTTGAAAATACTGTCCTTTCTTCACTGAAAGGTCTTGGCACTTTTGTCAAAAATCATTTGATCTTATATGTGAAAGTTTATTTTTCTGGGCTCTCTATTATATTCCTTTGGTCTATATGTCTGCCTTTATGCCAGTACTGATTACTGTAGCTTTGTAGTGAGTTTTGAAATCAGGAAATGTGACTCCTCCAACTTTATTCCAAGATTGTTTTGGCTAGTCGGGGTGCTTGAGTTTCCATATGAATTTTAGAATGGGTTTTTCTATTTCTGCAAAACAAGTCATTGGGATTTTGATAGGGATTGCATTCAATCTGTATATCACTTTGGGTAGTATTGACATCTTAACAATACTGTCTTCTAACCCATGAGCATGGGATGTGTTCCATTTATTTATATCTTATCTTTAATTTCTTGATTTATAGGTTTTTGTTTTTTTAAGCACTTTGAATATATTGGCCCACTGATTTCTGGCCTCCAAAGTTTCTGATGAGAAATACACCACTAATCTTATTAAAGATCCTCCTTGTATGTAACAAGTCACTTTTCTGTTGCTGCTTTGAAGAGTCCATCTTTGTCTGTCTTTCAAAAATTTGATTATAACATGTCTTGATGCACGTGTCTTTTAGTTTTTAGTTCAAATTCTTACTTGGAGTTTGTTGAACTCCTTGGAAGTTTATGTTCATGCCTTTCATCAAATTTTGGATACTTCAGCCATTATTTCTTTAAATATTCTCTCTGCCCCTTCCTCTCTCTCTTCTTATATAACTCCCACAATGCATATATTGATCCAGTTGATGGTTTCCTACAGGTCTGTTAGGCTCTGCTATCATTTCTTTAATATTTTTTCTTTCTGTTCCTCAGTCATGATGATTTCCATTGTCCTATCTTCAAGTTCACTGATTCTTTTTTCTGCCTGGTCTAATCTGTCTTTTAATCCCTCTAGTGAGTTTTTCATTTCAATTATTGTATTTTCCAGCTCCAGAATTTCTTTTTGGTTTCTTTTTATGTTTTCTATCTCTTTATCAATCATTCCATTTTGTTCACACATTGCTCTTTGACCTCCTCCACATGTTCCTTTCATTTTTTTGAGCATCCTCAAAGCAGTTGCCTTAAAGTCTCTGTTCAGTAGGTCTGCCATTGGTCTTTTTCAGGGACAGTTTCTGTTGATTTTTTTTCCTTTGAATGTGCCATACTTTCCTGTTTCTTTGTATGCCTTGTGATTCTTTCATTGAAAACTGGACAGTTAAATCTAATGGATTTAATCCTGGAGATCACATTATCCTACTTCCCTAGGGTATGCTGTGCTTTACTTTGGGGGGGGGCAGTTGTTTGTGTGTTTATTGTTTTGTTTTGTTTTTGATTGATGTACACTGCCTCTGTGACACAGATAAGTCTGAGGTATAAATTTTAGATCTTCTTAGGTCTTTTCTGAGCCTATGCATTTCCCTGGGCAGGTGTGGTGACTTTCAAAATTTTTAAGTATGTGCAGTTGCTTTTAAGTGTCCTTTTCAGCCATTAGGACTCAGATAAAATCTCACCACATCATAGAGATTTTCTGATTACCATAACTAAAGTAAGTTTCCTGTATTCTCTGTTAGACTGTTGCTTGTTTCCTTTATAGCTCTTATAGCATTTTATAACTGTTTTGTTTGTTGAATTATATTTATTTATTTATTCATGTTTGGCCCTCTGCACAAGAATGTCAGATACATCAGGTTAGGGATCACATCTATCCAGTTTATTATTTTCATCCCCAACAACTTGTCCAGTTTCATGCATATAGAAAAATTTAAATGAATCTTTACTTAATGAGTTAGTGAGTAAAGGTGGACTAAGAAATGCAATCAACTCATTATCTAAAGAACAATTAAAGAGTAGTAGGTAAAATAGATGCTATTTTCTTTTTTGTTCAGATAAATTTACGTATTTATGTCAGTCAGGATTTGTTAGGTTATGCTACAGTAACAACCAATATCCATGGCTTAAATCTCAGTGGCTTAAAGTCCAAAGTTTATTCCTCTCTCATGCAAATTTATTTTGAATCTGGGAAACTCTCCATACACTTGTCCTCTATAAACACGTGTAGCATTAAACATTCACATCTACACATGCTCCCATGATTGCAATGGCAGAGGAAAAGAAAGGCACAGAGAACTGGCAAATTAATGCTTCTAGCTGAAAGTTATAATGCAAGTTATGTTCATATTTTATTGGTCAAAGCATGTGATAATGGCCATACTTAACTTCAGCAGAGTGAGACAGTACAGTCCTACCATATGTCTAGAAGGAGCCAGGAACCAGGTAGCAGTAGGACAGTAGTTATGTCTGCCACAATGAACAAATTGAATAACATGCTTTGTAGAGCTCATTCTTCCATTTTATTCTTGGAGAAAATGCTAGTATCAGCCCTGAGAGATGTGTGGGGAAAACAGACTTTTCATCTAACCTCATATTTTCTGTGGTCACTAGAGAGAATCACTGAGGTATTGCCAAAATAATGCTAACTTAAATTCTGCAATACATAACAATTAAGTGAAATAGAGTGGTGACAAATAAAGTAATATAAGGAATAATATCACAAGTAAGAGCTGTGTGAAATTAAACATATAGATGGCAACTCATATAGATTGGAGTTTTCATGGAAAAAGTGATCTCTACCTTCTACTTAATTTTGCTGTGAACCTAAAACAGCTCTAAAAAATACAATCTACTAAATAAAAAAAAAATTGCAAATGAAAAAAGCTAACAAGAAAAATAATGAGAGCACTTACCAAAAAACCCACATGCAGGTAAGGAAAACTGCATGAACAATAGTTTATGTAGAATAGGCTTAAACAAGGGAAGAGAGTACAATATTTAGTTTGGTGAAGATGTCAGATTACCTAGCAAGGGGTAGGTTACATGGTAGTGGAACTGACAGACTACAAGAACAATTGGGATTGCATTTTATAACCAGTGAGAAGTCATTGAAGGGAAGATGGGGTAAACATTATGCAAAACTAACTTAGAAAAGTTGAGTAATTTTCTCCAACTCACTTACCTAGAAAGTGGAAGAGTTGAGATTTGAATTAGTGGGCTCAAATGCAAACATCTGTGCCCTTAATACTACTTTATACTGTGTCTCAGATTGAAGGAGAAGGAAAGTAAAATTAGAAGAATATTCTAGGAGTGTTGTGATAAAGGATCTGAAGGCTAGACATAGGAATATAAAGAAAAAGATATCTCAAAGCAGTGTGCAACTTGATATTATGTTAAATCATTTCTAAGAAAGCAAAAGTTAACCAAACTCTGTAGTAAATAAAAATTTAAAGCAGTTCCCTGAAATTAGTCTGCCATTAACTGTAGGTGATGAATAACTTTAAACAACACTAATTCACTTCTGGATATACCTACAGGCATTAAGAACTATTTAAAATATCTTTGCCTCAAAACATTCTATACAGAATCAATTAAAAACTATCAGTACAGTTTCTTCTAGCACCTGGAGCAGGTTTCCGTGGAAGTAGCCCCTAGGCAACATTTTGTTTCTAGAGACCAAAAATGTCTTATTACTCAAATAACCAGGTCTTTGTTTTGACTTTACTTTTTTTTGAGTTCTGTTTTGAATGTATGTATGTGTTTGTATATAAACATAAACGTATCTATCTATCTAGAGGGATGGATAGATAGATGGATTATAAGGATGGATATAGATATACAGTATATATGTGTATGGATTTTGCCCTTATGTGAACATTACAATTAAAGTACCTGGACAGATTTTATTAGAAGAACAAAATGAGCCTAGTAGAAATACAATTGTTGTTGCCTTTAAAAATATCATAACTCTCAAATTGCACCCTGAATGCTGCTTCCTAAAATAATGAGATGAGAGTTTGGAGGCCTGGGTGTGCTGCTAACATTTAACTGTGTAACAGGGTAAGCAAGTTTGGGGCTTTAGATAACATATAGGAAAACCAGTTGCTGGTGAGGATAAAGTACAGTTGAACTGGGTAGTCGTTAAGAACTCTTGATAATCTAAGCTTTTATAATGTTTATGACTCTAGATGCCAAATAAAAATAATGGTTAAAAAATATGGTGATCTTAACATGTGCCAGGCATGATTCTAAGCATTTTATATTAACTGACTTATTTTACGTATGTTATGTATATAGTGATAGTCCCATTAGCTTAGCTATGTTGCCATAACAAAGTACCATAGCCGTGGTGGCTTTCACAACAGAAACTTATTTTCTTATAGTTCTGGAGACTGGAAGTCTGAGATCAGGGTGCCAGTATGGTCAGGTTCTGGTGTGAGCTTTCTTCCTGGTCTGTAGATGGTTGCTATCATACTGTGTGCTCACATGACCTTTGCTCAGTGTGTGCACTCTCGGAGAAAGACAGCAAGCTCTCTGGTGTCCCTTTTTATAAGGTCACTAACACTATCGTGAGGGCCCACCCTAATTACCTCTCAAAGGCTCTGTCTCCAAATACTATCACATTGGTGATTAGAGCTTCAACATATGAATTTTGGAGAAACACAATTCAGTGCATAGCACCTATGAACTAGATACCACTGTTATACACATTTAAAAATTAGGAAACTGACCCACGCATAGCTTAATAACGTGATCATAGGTCATACACATTTAAATGATAAAACTGAGCATTATCAGTGGTCTTTAAAAAAATGTTGTGGTACATCTCTGAACCTTTCTAGTTTCCAAAAGGTGTTCCTGACGGGGATATACTGGCAGCTTTTCACTCATATACTTTTTCTTACATCATTAGGAAAAAGTAAATAACGATAAACATTACAAGTTTACAAATCTGAACTGACATAAGAACATTTCAGATTGAATTGGCACAATCCATGATTTGAGGCTTATGAAGTTTTTGAAAAACATGAATTTGAATTTTTAGAAGACATAGAAATTTCCAAAAGAAGTAAATATTAAGGACTATAAATAGCAATAGCACCTTTTGCTAAAATTCTGTTGCTTGTTTAGAGTAAGCTGGACTATACAAAGAACCTCAGATTTTGCAACTGGAGAGGCTTTGCTTGAGAATGGCTGAATTATCAGAAGTCTAACAAGAAGAGCTGGGTTGAAAGCTGAGGAACATGATGAGGAAGTTTTCTTAGTATGATTAAAGATATTCTATAGTTTGCTATTTTGCTGAAGTTTCAATGGAACTGAAGATGTATAGTGGTGAAAAAATTTCTCTAGGGATCACCCTTCAGGATAGTTCTTTCATTAGGAAAGACTATTAAAAATTAAAATCTGAAGTATTTGTCAGGCTTTATTTAATCTGATGTAAGAAAGAGGAGAACAAGCATCTGAGAATGTTTAACTAAACTAATTATATCAATAAAAGAGCCATATTATCCAGTTTAAGGAATATGTTATATGATATGAAGTACCATGGATGCCTTCCTGTTTGGGCTTTAAAAAATGTATCTATGTATAGGAAAAATAATTTTTTTGTGACAAGAAAAGGGAGCATCTGCTAATAACTTTGAGTGAATACATTTCTCTATTAATAATAACCTACTGGGAAGTGGCAATTTCATGCTGGCTAACTGATTTTATTCATCTCTGGAAAGTCTTTGTCTTCAATCTCTGTTCATGCTCCCTGATCCTCCAATAGAACAATAATAAACAAACAATTTCAGTGTCACCTAGTCAGAGCCGAAATGATAACCAGCGTTACGAATACTTGTTTACTATGGTCTCAGAAATATTCTTCTGAAAACATTCTTTTGCCTTTGGTAGTGGACAGAAAATAGAAACTAAAATGTCTATTTTAAAAGTTTTTAAAATAAATTATACTCCTAAACAAAATGTCCAAGCATCGTAGTTTTTTTCTGAGTATAATAACTTTATAATTCAAAAAATACACTTTCACTTTATGATAGAAGCATGGTATTTTAAAAGGTCACCTAACACACCAAAATTTTCTTTCTGCTCAGTGACATGATAGACTTCTGGACTGCCTGTTTAGAATTCTGTTACACTTGTTTGTTGTAGAAAAAAAATCATAGGTTATAGGGCCTAGTTGTTTTGTGATATAAATGGGGTAGGTAAGTTTAGATTTCAGCCTCAATTCTTTGGAAGACTTATGGAGATACTTGGTTTGGCTATAAGCTGATTCTTTGTTTCCAGTTAAACATGTAAGTCAAATTTGATGAGAAATTGAGGACCTTTATGACTAGGGAATCAATTCACTCAGATTCTACTAAATAAGAGCTTCTCTCAGCTAGATTTTATGTTCATGATAATTCCTTTTGGAAATTCAGTTTGCTAAAACAGAAGCTGTTTTTAAAGGTATAGCTGATAACCTACATAGAGAACGCAAAATGGCTGTTTCCTTTTTTTTTTTTTTTTTTTATTTATTTATTTATTTTTGGCTGTGTTGGGTCTTCGTTTCTGTGCGAGGGCTTTCTCTAGTTGCAGCAAGTGGGGGCCACTCTTCATCGTGGTGCACGGGCCTCTCACTGTGGCGGCCTCTCCCGTTGCGGAGCACAGGCTCCAGACGCGCAGGCTCAGTAGTTGTGGCTCACGGGCCTAGCTGCTCCGCGGCACGTGGGATTTTCCCAGACCAGGGCTCGAACCCGTGTCCCCTGCATTGGCAGGCAGATTCTCAACCACTGCGCCACCAGGGAAGCCCCGGCTGTTTCCTTTAAGCATTAAAGATTAAGGGATTACATTCAAGGCTTTTAGTGTTATTATATATACTAAGGACAGAGGGCATTCTCTTAATCATGCATTTGAAGAAAAAAGTCAAGTTTTAATAAAATATTTCAGAGGGAGGCTGACTGACATTGTATATTTGTGCGTTGATTTTTTTCCTTCAGAAGAAATTGGCTTATCTGGAGAATATTAATCATGGGTACCAAGAAAAAAATACATTAAACATGAAATATTTGTTCTGGAGAGCTCTTACTAAAAAATATGCATGCATGCATACATGTAATATATACATGTGTATATACTTATTCATATAAATATACATGTATATATATAGTCATAAACTTAATTTGGAACTTCATGTAGAGTTTATTGTTTAGTCTTCTCTAAAGCAATAAAGAATATAAAACCTGCAGATTATAGTTCCAAAATAGTTCAAAGGAAGAGAGCATATTTAGGAGGGACTGATTCAACTGAATCATTCTTTTTGCAAATAATAATTGATACCTTTCCTAATCGAGTATCACAAAATGGATTAGCTCCTTCTACTGCACCTGATAATTATCTCCTGGAAAAATGTAAGAAAGCACTTATTCCCACCAGCACAATTTTCTTTGTACAAATAGTTTAATCAGAATATAGTTAGGAAAATAAAAAGTTCAAAATATCAAAGCATCAAAGTTCTCCCCTAAATATTGATTATTGGGACCATAGGCTACATAAAATATGCTGGAACCTAAGCTTGTAACATTAATCCCTTTTCATGATTTCCAGAAGGTGGAAGTTGTTTTCAGGGCCAACGACCAGTTTAGAGGATGTGTGTTTGCAGATTCTGGGTCTGCTGATTTAGTGATGCCCTGCTAGGGATCTCAGTGAGTTGTGGAGCCCTGGGAAACTGTCTCAACCTTGGATGTACCATTAAACCAGATGGCCATGCACAAACAGTACTTGGAGTAAGTACTTATTACTTAGTAATGCAAATGCAATTCTAGTAATAAGCTTCACTAAAACCATTCTTGGAATACATTGTAAGTAACAAACGTTATTTACAAACACACCATTCTCCTTTGAAAAAGAGCTTCAGGGAGGGATTCAAAAGAAGAGGATGGGAGTTCATGATCCAGACAGCAAACAGGGCAAAAAGAGAATACCATATTTAAACAGATTTGCATTTATTAATATGACTAAGCACTCTTATTTTTCTTCAAAATAGTTTGGCACTTAAATAAAAACAAATATTTAATTTGTTAAAAAACCTTAGACATCTTGCAAGTAGAATGTAGGGCTTGTAAAGAATCACAATATATTTTATGGAGGCAAAGCAATATTTTTAAGGACCAGATTTTTTTTTAAATGAACTGTACCTACATCAAGAAAAATACAAAAATATTCACAAAAGCCTGTTCATGTTGTTTACTTGGAGGTAGAGGAAGGGGATTCAAAAAGGAAAAAAATATAGGGAAAGAAAAAAAAGCACAAAATAGGAAAATACACATGGTGAAATGTTAACTGTGAAGATAAAAGTATAGATTATGTAATTCTATTTATAAAATTACTGCAAATATGGTATTAGACAAAATATTTACATTAGAATGGTTAGAAAGAAAATTGACAAAAATATTTGATCAGGTGATTTTATTGTAGATGATTTTTTGCCTTGAATGTCTGTGTTTTTCTTGTTTTTGTAATAAAATTAGAGTTAGTGTGATCAAGAGAAAGAGAAGATAAGCCACAGTCTGGGACCATATATTGGCAAAAGATTTCTTAGGGCAGGGAAACTACTCTGTATGATACTATAATGGTGGATACATGTCATTATATACTTGTCCAAACCTGCAGAATGCATGACATCAAGAGTGAACCATAATGTGGACTATGGACTTTTGGTGATTATGAGGTGATAACGTAGGTTCATCAATTGTAGCAAAAGTACCACTTCTGGTGGGGGCTGCTGATAATGGGAGAGGCTGTGCATGTGTGTGGATGGAGGTATATAGGAAGCCTCTTGACCTTCCTCTCACTTCTGCTGTAAACCTAAAACTATTCTAAAAATTAAGTTTAAAAAAAAAATTAACATGACATTGACATGCTTGGAATCACTTTGGTAAATGAATTATAACTACTTCCCTTTGTTATCTGGCACGTTGTAACAGCAGTCATCCCACAGAGAAACATACATATAGAACTGCCTCCTAACTGTTCTCCTGCTTCCATCCTTGTCACTCTGCAGTCTGGTTCCCTTACAGCAGGCAGTGATCCTCTTACAGTGTATGTCACAACCTGTCACTCCCCTGTTCAAAACATGCTAATGGCTTCCCACCTTGGAGTAAAATCCAGAGTCTTCCATAACCTCTAGGCAATCTGCAGCTGGCCTCCACCCACAATCTCTCTCAATTTCATCTACCCCGTACTCATTCTCCTGTCACCACTCTGTGCTCTTGGCTGCTCCTTCTACACATAACAAAGCCTCTTGCCTCAGGTCTTTGCATTTACTGTCCCCTGTGTCTGGGTCACTCTCCTTGCCAGCTAGCCCCATGGTTTCACTGCTCATTTCATTCAGGTCTCTGCTCATGCCATGTCCTAATGGACACCTTTCCTGAATACTCTTCTTCTCCAATTATTCTTTATCCCCTCACTCTGTTTTACTTTCCTTATATTTCTTCACAGGACTTAACCACCAAATGAAATAATTACATCACCATTTTTATCTTTTTTTTTTTCCCCTACTAGAATCTAAGTTTGCTGGGGGGCAGGGGCTTTGGTGCTTTTGTTGCCTGCTACATTACCAGACACCAGCACAGTACCTGGCCCTTCGCCGCATAGAAGTGTATTTCTCCCCTGCCACATCTTCCCCGGACTTAGACGTATACTTTGCAAACAAACCACACAGGCTTCCCATTCAGCTCCTTGTCCTCTTGTTCATCCTTGAATCAGCCTTTTCCACTGGACTCATACCATTTAAGGAAAGGGTTTTCTCTCCTCCCATTTCTCTCCTAGATTCCATCCTTTCTTCTTTCCTTCCTTCCTTCCTTCCCTCCTTTCTCCTTTCCCTCCTTTTTCCCTCCCTTCTCCCTCCCTCCCTCCTTCCTTCCCTTCCTTTTTTCCTTCCTTTCTTTTATTCTTTTTTTAAACTATAAAACATACCAATTTGCTCTTACTTTGTTACTCTCTCCCATGTCCTTCACCCTAACATGATACTACTTATCATTTCTGGCAATACAAATACATATTTTTAAATTTGTAGATAATAAAATCCCACTGTTCTCATTGGGGTGGCAACTTATCAGGAATCACTGTTTCATGCCATTACATATTCACAGACTTAAGGGAGATATCTGCTGGCAACTTATAATTGGGTGTTTCTACCTACCAATAGTTTATTTAAGGTTATTTGTAACAGGTTGACACTGGAGGGTCTTCTTGCTGCCTTTGGCCTCTTCCTAAGCCCACCCCCCAATAAACAGTGAATAAATTTATAGAGTCACTTATATGCTAACTACAGGTTTAACAGGGATGGATAATCACATTTAAAATCTGTGTATGTATATTCTTTTACCTCTATAGAGTAGGTGTAGGGATACAATCTGGTTAGTTGAGAAAGCTAAATAATGCATTTGGAAGGATATTTAAAAAAATTTTATAGGGAAGAGAAGTTCTAACTTTATAAATGACCCTGAGTAGCACACTGCTGATTTCCCTCTCTCAATGCTGTACAGTTTGTGCATGACCTAGGACTAGAGGGGCAGGTGGAGAGATGGTAGACAAAGATTTTGCTTTGTTTATGTTTTTCATGCAAACACTGCTTTCTTCAGGACTTTTTAGTTTATACCTGAAATTTCTGTTGATGGTAGACAAGGATTTTGCTTTGTCTGCATTTTTCATGTGAACACTGCTTCCTTCAGGACTTTTTAAAGTTTACACCTAAAATTTCTACTAAGAAAATTACTTCCTATAAATTATTTTTACTTTTGAATAATTTTATTTTCATTACAGTTAATAGATGTACTAGATAATAGATTGTTTGAAGCTAAGTATTATGAGTTCCATTTCTGCTAGAATGGTGACTTCATACCCCAACTAACATATAAGATTGCTGGATAATATGTAAAAATCATGCAGTAGACCTGGTAAGAAAATAAATATTCTGATGCTAAAAATGAAGCCAAAGCAGAAACTAGGAGATCTGTATGTGACTTTGGCACATTAGAGATGTTTTGTGAAGTGAATGAAAAGTTCATTTTTGAATGAAACAAGAATTAATTCTGATGTTTGAAGGGTGAGAGCAGATGATATAGTTAGAGATTACATCATTCTCTTAATATTAAAGTTAAATTCATACACAGTCTCTTTTCTCCTACATTTGTCTGACCTTACACAGGTCAAATTCTTATTTTAAAAATCCTGTCTTTTATGTATACTTTAGGCAGACCAATTCAGAAAATGTATCTGAAAAAATAGTTTTCTTCTCCCAAAGATAAATGTAATCTTCTAATCTTTTCTCCCTGGCATGTAACTCTTACTTGCATATATTGTTCTAAAATTCTTATCTTCTACTGAGCCAACATGAAAGGCAGTCACGTCTTACTTCTTTCTGCGCTTCTCTGTACATTTGTGGTATAGTAACTTCTTCAAAAGCAAAAACCTCTCCCCTCAGTAGAGTGCCACATTTCACAAGAAAAGTGGGCTTTCTGGAATGAAAAACAATTGCCTGATTAGCCAAGAGTAGAGGCATGTCAAGTTCAATGGTAAAATCTTACTGGATACCAGATTATAAAACTAGAACATCTGCATCTAGTCATGGTAGGCTTCCTTTGCCTGCTTTCTGCAAATACCATTCTGTTCAGTGAGTTCTGCAAGTTAAGGTATATATTTTCATAAACTCAGGTGCTATTTATGCTTTGCCCCTTTTAACTGACAATGAGCTATCTGGAAGTTAGAGGTTTGCAGTCTGTTTCTGAATTGCCAAAAGCTATAGTCCCAGAAAGAAGCTAAATATAGTGGTAGAGATGATAGTGGTAGAGATAACTTATCACAGTGACTGAACATGTAGTATTCAAATCATTTCTCAATTATAATATATTTAAATGCAGTCCTATATCAACCTAAATGATGACAAATCATGGAGCTGTAATTTACATTCACTAATTTAGAACCATACATTTAAGCAAATTCATTTACAGTAACAGTTCTACTTAAAGTAATCTACCACAAAAGGATGATCAAATAATAATGTGCATAGGTTACTCCATAGAGGCATGAAGTATTGGTTCATTACTTATACAAACAGAATTTACAGAGATGGAAAAAATGATTACTACTCAACAGAATTGTTTTATTTCATTAGTTTAAGGTAGTATTAAACATAATTTCATAAGTAGTGATTTGCCAGATGCTTTCAACAGAATAGTTGATTCATTGCTTATTTTGAGTGCTGATCTTTATGTCATTTTAGAAGAGGAGTATAACTTTGAAATAGGGCATGTTGAAGAAACTTTAAAACATGTTTCATAACTATATAATTATTTTAATTAATTAAACTTTATTTTCATCTTTTCCTGCTCATTTAAAAAATGTTAGGTGACTGTGAGGGTGATGTATAACCAAAATGCAACTCAAAAAATGAAAATATGAAATAAAAAATTGTTTGCCAGTTTGAGTTTTTATGTTTCCCAATTCCATTATTCCATTTACTCTTTCTTTCTAGAGAAGTAACATTTGTTATAGAAAATAGTTTGTCAGTTTATTGATATCAGTATTTAAAATTTTAAGAGCTCTACTTTTTTACTAAAAAGATTTAAATAACTTGTAAAAGAATGCATGATCTTTTATATATTTCTAACATGATACAACATTTAAGATTTGAATAATATTAGATGAATAGTCTAAACTTTCATGCAATGAGTATGTTTTCTACATTCTTACAGTTTATATATATTTTATTATGAAAAGTCAGATGTTTAATGTTAATTCTTACTATGAAAATAAAATAGGGGAAATGGGAGATTTATACAGAATTTGGTCACTAGTCTTTGTGGAATGGATAACTGATCAAGGAGACTAATTGAGCACTTTGTCTTTACAACTTTTAGGATGTATAAGAGGCACCTAGGGTGCTTGCTAAAAATGCTGAAATCTCTACATCTCAGCTTACTTTCCAAAATGAAAAATTCCTAATCAAAATAGGAGAAGCAATCCATCAATAAAACTAGAATGAAGTTTGGCATAGGGAGATCTGAAAATGTGAAAAAGAATTAAAAATTTTTGTACATATTAACACGTGGAGGAATATTAAATGGGGATGGGGTGGGAGCTCTGAAACACCATTAAGAGACTGCATACCTCCTATCCTGAATTCTATTCAATGGTAAAGGATTCTCCGATCCTGGAACTAAAATTGAGTGGTGCTACTGTGTCCCAGGAAGAAGAGATAAATTCTGGTAGATGGTATGTTGGGGGGTCCCCAAGACAACTCTCAGTCTTAATAGTTCACTTGAAGGACACACAAAACTCAGAAAAGTTGTTATACGCAGTTATTATAGTTCATTACAGTGAAAGATTAATTACAATCAGGAAAGGGAAAGTACACACAGAGTGGAGTTCAGGAGAAACCAGGCACAAGCTTCCTGTTATCCCCTCCCAGAGGAATGGCACAGATAATGCTTAATTCTCCCAGGAACAATGTTTGACAAAATGTGCAAAGTGTATTGGAGGTGAACCATGTAGGCATACATCACCTGTGTGACTGACCTTAGTTACTCATCTCCAGCCTCCCCAGAGGTCAAACAGATAGAGCATGGGCCAAAGCCTCAGGCATACCAACACATCCTCAAAACACTTAGAACAGGCAGGATATTTCCAGCATTCAAAAGTTTTCTCTCCAGAGCTAGTCAAGGGCCAGTTCTTTCTTTGGAATATGCAGGGTTTGAGTAACCAAGGCCTGCTGAGTTAATCCTTTACTGTACAGATGATGATATCCAGAAGGGATAATCAGATCATAATAGAGCCTTGCAGACTTCACCATCCTGAACACCCTATACCTGTTTTTCATGTGGCAGTAACCAATAGGCCAAAAGAAAGAAAGCAAGTATATCTACTTCTTCTGAATCATTGGGAGGGAAATACTTTAAACTTGAAGTTTCATAAAGGGTTTTTCATTGTATTTTATATTTGGAAAAGGAAGGAATATGTGAAAAGCTCACAACCCTGGCGGCATTATGGAAAACACTTGGTTTTCTGATGACTTAAACTTCTACAATGGTGGTTTTGACATATAACAATGAATGTCTTAGACTAGAAGAATAGGAGGCCAAGAGTTAGATTAAGAGAGCTTTAAACTGAAATGAGAAAGGGAAAATATGTAATTCACAGAAGGAACCTAAATCATTCTTCCTCTAATTACCTATCTGGCTAATTCCCTTAGCCCCTTCAAGTCTTTGCTTAAATCTCACCTTCTTAATGATGTCTACCTTGACCAACAAGATAGGCTGGCCCCTATGAAATTATTTTCATAAGTCAAAAACAATTGTATATGTTTCAACCTAATATATACCTGCAACTTGAAACAAACTCTCAACTCTTACTCCCTAGCATTCTCATTTCCTACTTGCCCTACACTATTTTTAATTATTTTTTCATTGTACTTAACCTCCATCTAAAATACTACATAAGGAACATTCATTGTATTTACTATTATCTATTTCAACCTCTGCTACAAAGACAAATGGGCATAGAGATGTTTTTTTCCTTTAATTTACATATGTATTCCAAGAAGTTAGAAAAGTATGTGACACAAAGTTTCCAAATTACTATTTGTTAAAAATAGGAATGAATAGATATTATAGCTTAGAAAGTAATAAAGAGGCATTCAGACACCTATATAATAGTAGGGAACATTTGGAAGCAATTCTTAGATATTCTACACCAGAATGACCTAATTGCTAACAGCAAAACTTTATAGTCAGATAAATTGTTTTGGATCCTATCTTTGCTGCTAACTAACTCTGTAAACTTTGGACATTCTTTTCTTAAAAATTTCCCTAAGCCATAGTTTGCTTATCTTTACAGTAGGAACAATAATACTCACGGAAGTGCTATTATATAAAACATGATTCTTTCCATTCTGTCTTACAGACTGCATGAGAAATGTCTTTTTATTAAAAAAGAAGACCTTTTATAATTAAATATCAATAGGATAAGTATGGGTATATTGACAGAAATATAGCAATAGGAGGTTATATATTTGTTCAAAAAATGATAAGCAATGAGGGTCAAGGAAACATAAACAGAATATAACAAGGAGGAGGAACTGAATGATATAAAGGATGAGTCAACTGAGATTCTAAATGCTCCTTGCACATGGTAGAAATGTAATAGGATGAACATATAAAAATTTTAGAAGGAAACATAAAAAATCATGCACTTAGAATAACAAAAACTCACCAATTGTTAAGATGGAAGTGACCTGATTTAAGAGTAATTGTGGTGGAAAAGGGTTTTATGACTCTATGACTTTGAAAGCCAGTTTTAGCTGTCACCATGGCTTTCAGCTAGTCCATCACATCTGTGTGGTAAGGTGTCTTTTTGTTTTGTATTGCTTTGCTGTATCACATCTCCCTTTTAGAGAAGCTCTTTCAGGAGTATCTTAGTGGGATTTCTGGCTCACCTCTAAGATGCAGCCAGGGAATGGAGAAGATATTTAGGCCTGAATAATTGCCCCTAGGGGAATTTTTGAATCGTGAACAAGAGGCACACGAGAATTCTCTTTGTTCTTTCCCATTTTCGAGGCTTGGCTGCCAGCCTGTCACTGATTCCCAGTATCTCTCCAAATATGTCTACCCTATCTCTCCAAAAAAATTCTTTTTTTTTTTTTTTAAAAACAGTTTCTGTCATTTGCTACCAACAACCCTGATTGCCAGATGTGGTTAGTTCTAGATGTAGGACTGAGAGGTTACCAGGGTAAGGGACTTAAAAGTGATAAAACCAGGCAAACCAATATAAACTAGACCCTATCTGGATGCTATAGTTTAAGAACATTGCTTCCTGAATCAAATTACAATAACTCTGGACTTGACTTTATGTCAATATGATTGAGTAAATAGTCAGAAAAGCTCTCCCCCTATAAATTACGTAGGTGAAATGCAACAACTAGCTAAAATACAACAATATTCCCTCAAATGCTGAGCTTGTGAGAATGTAAGGAAACTTTCCAGTGACCAAAAAGAAAGAGCTCAGAAACTCTTGAGTAATAAGCCACACTAAAATTGTGATTTGCCTAAAGGTGTTTCCCAATCTTAGTAACCAAAAGGCTTGTCTTTTAATGGACACTTAGAGACAGAAGAGAAGGCCTTATTGCAGAGAGAGGTCCATGTTGGAGCTGAGACTGACAAATCTGGCAATCTCAAATGGCCACAACCTAATGAAAAGGTGGAAAGAGAAAGACAAAATTCTGTCCAACAGAAAGGAGAGATATGATAACTTAGCTATTTTGGCTTGAGCTCTGGTTGGGAAAAAAATGCCTCCCCTAAAGATTTGTAACCTTAGATAGGCCCTCATGCTAATGGGTAGTTAAAATTTATACTTCCTTTGTAGTCCTGAAAACTTCCAAATGAGTAATTAGCATAAAAAAGTCTCAGATTGGTAGAACATAAGGATACTTGGCAGAAGCAAAAATAATTCTCTTTTGAGGGATACCCTCTTAACTCAGGCTGCACAGAATTCCCATGGCTTAAGTCTAGGTACTTCAGGCTTAAAAAAACACTTAAGGCAAGACGCCATCATAAGCAAGAGTCAGCAGAAATACAAACAGCAGTGTCAGACCTCCAGGATCTTCAGATAATAGAATTAGACATTAAGGAAGTAAAATAAATATTCTTTTTATTTTTGGCTGCACCCCATGGCACGGGGGATCTTAGTTGCACAACCAGAAATCAAACCTGTGCCCCCTGCATTGGAAGCGTGGATTCTTAACCACTGGACTGCCAGGGAAGTCCCTAAATATTCTTAACATGTTAAAATTTTAAATATTAAAAGAACACCACTGTTATTCAAAGAAGCACAGACAATCTGAAGAAATAACCAACAGTGCAACATAGACAATGCAAAGAAAAATATGAAAGTGAGGAACAAAGAATGACAAGTACTATCATGGGTTTAATTAGAACTTAATGAGAATGAAGAAAGACTAGAGAATGAGGAAGGGGCAATACAATGAGATAATGATGATGATTTTTGCAAATTTGTTCAATATCAAGCATCCACTGATTAAAAATTACAGTAAGTCCTGAGAAGGCAAAATATAAATAAATCCACAGTGAACTTATTTGCTTCTCAGTCTATGCTAAAGATTCTTCATGATCTGCCTTCACCATACCTAGCCAGTTATGTTTCCCACTAGTAACACCATGCATACATAGTTCTTGTTATGAAAATTTGCTTCTTAGTCAATATATATCATGGTAGTCTTTGCTATGAATTTGCTTCTTCTTCTTAATATGAAAGTCTCTCTTCTCTTCTCCTCATCAAAATCATATTTATTCATCAAATTCTTTTTCACAGATCCTCCACTGATTAGTCACACTGATCTCTTTTTTTCTAAACTTCTGTACACTTATATTATGAACTCCTTCACTCATTCATGATATTTATTGGGAGTCTGCTACAAACTAGCTGGATACTAGGTCCAGTAATGAATTAGACAGAAACACTCCCTGTTCTTAGAAACATTAATATTCAGCCAAAATGACAGTAAACATAGAGTACAGTGATAAAGTATAAACAACAAGATGTGAAATGAACATATTGGGATAGAGTGGGAAGGTAATCAAATATATGGGTCACTGAAGTTTTCCTAGAGGAAATAATGTTTTTGCGTATACATGAAGATCAGGTAGAAATTATCCAGGCTCAGGTATGGCGGTAGGGTGAAAAAAGGCGGAGAAGATTCAGGTAGTGGGACTAACATGTTTCACAGCTTAGAGGCTTAAGAGATGATGGAGTTCTAGGGAATACAGGGGCTTGGTTATAGTGTAGAGGGTAAGGCAGAGAATGGTCAGAGTTAAGTCTGGAGTGACAGGCAGAACAGGGTGCAGATAGAGGCAGACCGTATAAGCCATGTTGAGAAATTTGAACTTTGTCCTAAAAACACTGGAGAAATCATTGAAGGATGTGATAAATGGAGGCTCTATTATTATATTTCTGTATCAGAGAGTCACTTTCATTGCCACTGGGAAGATGGATTGAAGGAACAGAGACCAGTAAAGAGGCTGCTACAATGCTTTAGACAAAAGCTGGTAATTGACACTAACATTGTAACAGTGGGGAGGGCAAGTACTGGACAAATTTGTCAGACATTTGGAATAGTTGATTAGTTTTTTCTAGCGGTTAGCTATGCATTTGTTTTGTCTTTTCCGTTAAGTTATGAGCTACTTAAGAGCAGAGACCATGTCTTCTTTTTTATTTATCAAAACTTCCAAGTCATCAGTAGTGGAGCCTTATAAATATTTGCTGATTGAATGGGTCTTTGGATAGAATTATTCAATCATTGAGAATTTGTAAAGATAGCTGGAAGAAGCTCCAAGATGAAATTCTCCATAATTCAGTTTTCAGGGTAGTACTAAAAATGGTACTATGATGCAGAGTTCTCAAACATTACCTTCTTACAGTGGCCAGAGTAGTGAGCTATAAACCTGGTGCTGAAGGATGAACCAGTAGTTACAGCAGTAACCTTAGCTCTAGGGCAGGAAGTCAATGCCAGTGACATATTGCCAATACATGACAATTTAAAATCCAGTAAGTGAAGTTAACAAAGTTGTTTTATAGCTCATTGGACTCATGGGTAGGGCTGGAAGCTATTTTCATCCTGTATTGTGAGGCTGGCTGTCTTATGAACAATATAAACAGCAATCTGGCAAGGAATCAGGATATCTCTTTCAAAAATAAATGATAAGGGTGTATTCAGGTTATGTTTGTGTGTTCCATGGAGCAAAAATTAGAAACGTATAAAGCTGATCATCCCTTTGAAGGGAAACACAGCAGGGAGTGAATGAAATTGAGCATTTTTTTAAAGAATGGGAAATCTATCTCCTCATCCAAATTATTTCCCTCTTCAATTTTGCAAAGTGGGTAAACACAGTTCCTTCTGAAATACAACAACTGTGTTACTTCTTAACTTTTCTTTGGATAATTGCTCACCATGAAACTAAACACAATCTACACTTTATTGTGTGTGAAATTTTAAATGGGAATTAAAAGGTTTTTTGTGACAACTAATTGTGAGTTGTTCTTTTATAAACCTAAATATGAGGACCTTTCAACACTAAAGAGTGTTTTACCTTATATTATATGTTTAGGATTAAAAAGTGCTTTTCTGGCATACGCTCATAAAACAAGTTGGAGCTAAAGAATTGTATATATTGAGATGACAAACTAAACAATGACAAAACATAGTTCCTAAGAAACTTATCACAGGTGTATTTCATAAAAATAAACAGTATTTACTGAGTACATACAAATCTGAGTTTTATATTAAACATGTTATTATTTCATGCTCTTAACAAAACTATGTAAGAGATGCTATTATTATTCACATTTTATAGGTAAGGAACCAATACTCAGAAGGCTCAGAAACTTGCTCAATTCTGGGATTTGAATCTGGGTCTCAGAATCCTGAACAGATACTTTTTACCACCACACTACTTACAATCATAATTAATGCCTCCCAAGAAAAGAACATCATTTGTATTTTTCACCAAGTTCAGTGGCAGTTACTATGGTCTTCATCTTCCACCAATGTAAAGAAATGGTTATTGGACACAATTGCATGCTGTAATCTGCTTTTATTTCCAAAGGATTTTTATTCAGCTCTTAGGAATGTTAGGTTTAGAGTTCAAAATTTAACTAGAAGATGTCATGTTCACTCTTGTTCTCCTGAAATTATTCTCCATGCTTTTAAGGGTTTGATTGGCTTGCCCACCCCCAGCTGCTCTTGGTACAGCCACAAAGGGGTCACACCTGCAAATTTCTTTAGGAGATTCCCCCTCATCACAACAATCAGACTCTCTGCTTGATTCTCAAACTGTAGAATTCTTTACTTTCTACCACACCCACCTTTGCCATAAGCCCTTTTTACTTCTGTATTTGTTTTGACTGTCTCCAAATAATCTAGACTCTTTGTTATGCAAAGTTGCTAACCTTAATTCTCCAGTTTGCCTACTTTAAATGTGTCATAATTCTACATTAAACATATACACGTTCATACACATGTATCTACACATACACCTGTCAAAGAGGGGCTGAGTTGATAAAGACTTCCTTCTCCCTAGAAGGTAAGTGAGAAGACAATGTTTGTGGGCAAAGATACAACACTCTCAACTTCTTACTAAATCTTCCTACATTTATAAAAATATTACCACTTTTGTGATTTTTGGAATAGTTTAGTTAACATTACAAACGATTCCTCTCTCTCTATATATATATGTATTCATGGTGGTCCTTCGTGGCTTATGTCTTTAATGAGAACATTTCCAAAAGCGTGTGTGTTTCTTTACCTGTGTGTTTAGCCTACTGATTCCTATTTTACTGTAAGTTTTACCAGAATGAATGTTAATTTTATAAAACACTAATTTAAGTTTTCGTGGAGATAAGCATACACCTCTAAACTCAATATAAACATTTTTCAATGTTGAACCATCTCAGCAGCTCAAGGCTGAATCCTATTTATAATTCCCTTTGAAAGCTCCTAGATTAACTTCACTGATGTTTCCCTCAGAGTCTTGGTCTTGATATTAATAAATGAGCTTTGCTTTTATTCCTCTTTCTCTCTCTTCCCCCATCCCCACCCCCTACTTTTTCTTTCTTTTTTGAGACAGTATTTATTATACTTCGGTATCACAGTTATTATGGCTTTGTAGAAAGAACTGGGAAGGGTTTTTTTTTTTAATTTTTAAAGTTTTGTTAATGGTCTATGGCTAGTTCCTAAAGACTCCTAAAGGTTGATATTATTTCACCTGTGAAACTGTCATAGTCTCATAACTTTTACAGGGGTAGCTCTCTGACCCTTCTTTGACCATATTTTCAGTTACTTCTTTTGCTACCTTCTGAGATAAATTCAGAAATCTGTGTTTCCCTTTAAAATAATCAATTTCATCTAGGCTTTGTGTATTATAATTTAGCATTCATTTATATTTATGCAGCTGGAGGCAATGAGTACTCACAATGCTTATTTCTTTACCCATTTCATGCTACCGACCCACTTCCTGTAACTATACACATAGTTAAGGTCTTTCTTTAACCCACATCTAAGCATTAGCATGGATAATGAAGCCCAGGTGCACTCCCCTGCTTATCCACTCACTCAAAATTATGTCAAGTGATAGAGGTGCTAACACTGTGATAGTAATCATATTGCACTATGCAAATATATCAGATCAATACATTATACACCTTAAGCTTACACAATGTTATATTTCAATTAATTTCTTTTTTTCTTTATTTTTAATTATTTTTTTATTGGCGTGTAGTTGATTTACAATGTTGTGTTAGTTTCTGCTGTACAGCAAAGTGAGTCAGTTATACATACACATATATCCACTCTTTTGTAGATTCTGTTCCTATATTAGGTGTCAATTATATTTCAATTAAAAAAAAACAAACACCTCATCTCTTCAAGTAAGGGATTGTTTATTTGGTCCCTTAAGGTTGTGCCACATACAATGATAACCTCTGTTCTGAAAAGAAGAAACAGTTTCAACTTTTTTTCCCCTATACTCTCTCTTGATGTGTTTCAAATTTTACTCTAATCTTCATGTTGTGTGGTTTGGGGTTGCTGTTTTTTCCTAGCTTCAGTGAAAATGAGGTTTACTTCACTGCTTTTGTTGCTTTCATTTTTATTTTAGTTTGGGAGTGGGAGTTGAAATAGAAAGCTCTCTCCCTGTTCATTTTTAAACAGAAATCCCCACTACCCCACTTTCTTTATAGTATCATCATTACCTAGGCAAAAAAATTAAGTGCTGTATTTGCCCGTCCCTAGCTCACCCGTATGGTATTAAGATCAGTTAATAATCACTGGATGGTTTCTCTGTATAAGTTGTTTTGTCACATTCTGTGTGGGCATCGTGTTTAACACATCCCACCGTCCTTCACCTCCCTTGTCTCCTGTCATCATCAAGAAGTTTATCTTATGGGATGATTTACATTGACGCAAATCATGATGATATAAAACAGAAGGCAACAAGTGACGGAACGGATGTGCTAACACAGTGCAGAAAGCTTGAGGAATGGGGAATGGAAGGAGTATTGCAGGAATGACCTGTTCTTTAGAAGATGGATCAAATTGTAACAAGTGGTGAGGATACTCCCATTGGTGGAAAGATTTGGCACCAAGGCAGAAAGATGGGGCAGAGGAGAGTGCAACTAGAGACTGGCTGGTCACCCAGAACAACTGCTGGGAAGGGGGAGGTGAGTCTGGCCTGATGATTTAAGGAGTATTAAAGAAAAATAACCTTGATATAACCTACTTTTTCAAGAAACTGGGGAAATAAACTTCACATTCAATTGGTTGCTATATTTCACCTCATCAAATAAAACCAGCCCTTCCTCTTCCTCTTCCCTATCAGTATCACCAACAAAAACAATAAAAATCATACCAGCATGTTTACTGAAGTCTCAGTATATGCCAGGAGTTAAGCATGTACTTCACCTTCAATATTTTATTGATGTCTCATTTGATGTTTCATAAAACAATGCAACACAGGGGTTATTTTCACACTCTTTTTTCAATTGAGGAAGCTGAGTTAAAAAAAAGGTGAAAGAACTTGATGAAGTAGAAAGTTATGTAAATAGGTTAACTGTGACGTGAATCTTGGTAGTCTGCTTATAAAGCATGTTTGTATTGACTACACAATTCCAACTCCACCTTGATTCAAGGAAACATATTTTTTAAATATAGTATTACATATTATAAATGTAACTCATATTCATTTAGGAAAATGTCGGGAAAATGAGAGTACACACAAACCGGCAAAACCATAACTAATTTTAAAGGTTTTAATAATAATTTCCCTTCTCTCTGATTCAGCTTCTCAGGGCTAACTATTGTAATAATAGTTTGTAAGCAATCTTTTATTTCAGCACGAATTTACATGCATGAATTCACCCTGTTTTACTGACCAATGATATGTTAAATATATATATTCGAGTCACTAGATTTACTATTTAAAAATTTTCTGAAGGATTTTTAAAAATATTTATTTATTTATATATTTATTTGGCTGCGCCAGGTCTTAGTTGCGGCACATGGGATCTTTTAGTTGCAGCATGAGGGATCTTTAGTTGTGGCAGGCGGGATCTTTAGTTGTGGCATGCGCAATCTAGTTCCCTGACCAGGGATTGAACCTGGGACCCCTGCGTTGGGAGCACAGAGTCTTAACTGCTGGACCACCAGGGAAGTCCCTGAAGTATTTTGGTTTTGGATTTACAATTCCTCTATTAATGGATATTTAGAGTGTTAAACTTATTTTGTCTTTTTGTTGTTGCTATAATGAGCTTTTAATGAACATAACTAAATTGTCTATAACTAGTCTTTTATGCTGTAATTCCACATGAGATTTAGTGTTAATGGTTTTAGTATTTCTGGGTTTATTGGGCTGTAGACTATACACATTTATAATATTGATAAATAGTACCCTATTAGACTCCAGAATAGTTGTACCAGTTTATCACCCACCAACTGAATATGAGAGTAACATTTCTATATTCTATCACCCACACTGGGTGTATTAATCTTTTTTATTTTTTAGTCTCATGGGATAGGAAGAAAAACCTCTATTTTTAAGAGGTTAGTATTTTCGTGTGTCCACTGGTTACTTGCAATTTTTATCTGGGATTTTATTGTATATATACTTTGTTCATTTTTCCCTTGGGATGACTGAACTTTTTAGAAGTTGATTTATAGGACCTCTTTGCATTTTATAAATATTAACCTTTGGGTTTTGCATATGTAAAAATATTTCCCCCTATTATTTATTATAAAATGTTGCTTATGATAATTTTTAATAGAGAATTAGTACACTGTTATAATTCAAATCTTTTTTGTGTGTGTATGTGGATCCTGAGTTCTGTATCATTCTGTACCTATCCATTTGGTACATTTTTATATCTAGACCTTTAATCTATTAAGTGTGGATATTTAGATGTGAGTGGTATAAGATAAAAATATAATTCTCTTGCCCTCTAAAGATCATTCAATAGTTTTCAAACCATTTATTCACAAAGCCATATTTTGCCACTGATTTGAAATGCCATCTTCATCTACACTTAATTTATTTGAGTCTGTGCTCTGTCTGACTTAGTATTTCACTATTCCTGTGCCATTAGCACACTGTTTTAATTTCAGTAGTTTTTACACTATTTTGGTATCTATTGGGTTCTCGATTCTTTTTTCTCCAAGTTTTTGTCTGCCTTACAGTCTCCATTGTCTTACATTCTGTTCTGCATTCTTTTTAAACTTTTTTCACCTTTGAGGCAATTTTTTCGGTCTTGTGCTGAGCTCCTGTCTCTGTCTCTTCTCTATCTGGGA
Source organism: Balaenoptera musculus (assembly GCF_009873245.2). Taxonomy (NCBI): domain Eukaryota; kingdom Metazoa; phylum Chordata; class Mammalia; order Artiodactyla; family Balaenopteridae; genus Balaenoptera; species Balaenoptera musculus. Next base: position 139,562,392 of record NC_045787.1, on the reverse strand, counting down.
TTTCATCTACTGACTTCAGAGAAAAATTCCCTAAAAAACTACCAAACTACAAATCTCCCCTTGACATTGATAAACTTCCAAGTATTTTCATATAACCCTATCTTATCTGCCTTCTTGAATTTCCAACTAGAAGCTCCACTGAGATTTCAAACTCAATGTATTTAAAGCCCAAATCAATGATCTCAAATTTCCCTCTCACTTTCAGAAACCCATGCACAATAATATCCTGTTATAATAATACAGGTGTGAAGTTTTAGGACCTGGGTTATTGATTTTACCTGTACCTAACATCACTATTATCGTAACAATGATAAATAATTATTCACTATGCCAGGTACTGGGTTAAACATTTTACATACATTCCCTCTTTAATCCTTGACTCTTCCCTGTAGATTTTATGGTATCATCCTCATTTTATAAACGTCTTAACTGAGGAAGATAGAGCTTAAAAAATCCTTGCGAAAATCATGCCTAGTTATGGCAGGGGTAGACATTTATAGTAGATCTGTGTATCTCCCAACGCTTACTTGCTATGCAAACTTGCCTCACGTTGGTTGTTGTGGTCAGGTTTACAGGACCTTGGAGAGCAACAAGATGGGCTAAGGTTGGCCGGTGGAGGCTTATTATATCAGAATTATCTAGTAGGCTTTAAAAAATTATCCATGCTTCTCATATTTGTAAGATTCACTAAATTAATAAATGTCTTATCACAAGATTTGTGATAAATATGTCATACTTATTCAGAAAACAAATCCAATTCTTAATTAAATACTAAGTTAAAATACCTAAGGAAATCGGTCTTCTCTTATTTAACTTATGGTAACTACAGATAACTTTAATCACTGCATTTTATTCCATACTGTAATGGCATGCCTACGTCAAGTTAATATATATAAGATACATATCAAGGACATAACATATTAGACAAATACAACTCTTCAATTTCTTAACTTTTAAGATACATAATTGCTCCACTATGAAGACTTAAATGGGGATTGTCACTTTTGTAATTAATTCTTTTTGTTTCATCCTTCTTACTAATTGAAAATAGTCTTTCAGTATAGAAAGGTTTGAAATTGGATGAAGAGACAGAATCGGAAATGAAGTTGATTAACTACAAACTGTCCAAATCAATCAGAGTTTGACAGTGCCTTGGTAACACACAGAGTTCATAATTTACTTGAGATCTATCGTAATGCATATGCCATAAATTGCACAGAAGCCATGATCACTGTGCACAAAATTTAGGCTAAGAAGTTGCACTGAGAGAAAATTGCTCATTCAACATAGACTATTTTGGGAGGATATGCTTTACATTTTTCATTTAGGCCACTAACAAACGTTTGAAAATAAGTGCTTTGCTTTTTTGCCCTGATAGAATTTGACATAGGAATTAAAAAAAAAAAAAGTTTAAATATATTTCCAAGCACTTAAGCATTTATAAGTAACATGGTTAGATCTGCATGTTTTGTTACAGAGTCTCAGAGGGTTAGTCTTGGGATATATTAAATATTATAGGTTATAAAGGAAAACTTATGTCTATACAGTTCTATTATCCCCTCTTTAATAATGAAAATAGTATTCTAGATATTCAAAAGAAAAGAATAATTTCTGATTATCAAATTGGTTAATCATACTTACTAGTATTTTACGAACTGGCTTATATTTCTGGTTTTCAAGAAAATATATAATTATCCTTTTCTGAGGAGAAGAGGAGAATAGTTAATAAAGATTATGTCATACACTTGGCTAGAACACATTATAGGACCACTTTGGCCGCAGAGATCTGTAATTCATACCCACTAGTCACTCCTCATATGCTGATATCCTGAATACTCAGTTTTCTATGTTTTCCAACTACTTAACAAATAAAAATAGCCATCATATTATCATAAACTTATTTTAATTTTTGAATATTAGAATGTTTAAAAGAGGAAGGGAAGCATCATATGCCTCTAATATGCCAGTTATAAAAACCCTACAAAATTACTGTTTTAGATACCTATGCAAGAAATGTTGCAAATATTTGAGTTAGGGGAAAAATTCAAGAAGAGGCAAATCAGCCATGCTATGTAAATGTTCAGCTTTTATCAATGCATAGATAATTTCTGATTTCTTGAAGAAATAGTAGTTGGTTTAAATAATCCTTTACTGACCATGACATGATCACAGAAATCTTATGTGGCTGCACCCTATCTCAGAACAAATGATTTCTCAAGTCAATGCAACAAATAAAGGTGGTACCATTATTGGCCTGTTTTGAGCACATGAAAATCTGGGCAGTTCAGGGTAGGAGTGAGTGGTATGTTTGAGAGGGTAGGGATCAAATTAGAAAAGCTATTAGAAGGAATAGCAGAACAGAAGAACACCTTATAGTGGGAAGAAAACACAAAACCCTATCCGGCTTTTTGGAATAAAAGAACAAAACCTTATTCTAGTCAAGTTACCACTTTCTCACTGTTTTATACATAAATCCTCCTGACCAAGGGTGGACTTCACTAATAATCAAGTACAAAGAAAAAAGCACACCAGTACATGTCTGTTTCATTTTGCTTTGCATTTTAATGGGAGAATTCTGATCAACTCAATTTTTCTATTGTTAAGTGGAGTAAAAAATGTAGGCTGATGGCTAGAAAAGGCATTGCAATATTATTCTTTTTTCTTTTTCCAATCTTTTGAGGAAGAATTATAACACTGAACACGGCTTGAACTGAACTGTCTTGGGATATAAATTTGAGCTTGATAAAAAGGAAAGTAGTAAATGTACACTGGTGATTCCAGAGTCTAAGACATGGGATGTTACTGCTTTGGGGGAGGAATGTGCAACAAAAAGGGAAAATGTTTCCTTACGAAGTAAAATTTCTAAAGAATAGTAGGGGAAACTGTAAACCAAATAAAATCTACTGGAGTTGACTACCAAAAAGAAAAGACTGACCATCTAATTAATAATGAATAATCATTATCTTATAGAATTTAGGTCCAAACTAAAATAATTTATATAAAAACCTATATATTTCTAGATCATCCAGTCATTCATATGAATACCGTGTGACACCTTGTTATATAGCTGTGCATAACTCATTTTGGAGACAAAAATATATTAAAACTACAACTAAGGCAGTTTAGAATATAGAGAAAATGTGGGGATATATTAGAATCAGAAAAGCAAGAGTCTTTGAGGGTTGTAATTGGTTTATTAATGGCTTAAGCAGGACGGCCAGGTGCTGATGGCTCAGGAGAAGCAAGGCCTAGCTCTAGAGTTGGGAGACGTGTCAGCCCAAACCAACTCTGAGTGTTCAGAATAGAGGAGGGTGGCTTCTCAAAGAAATGTCAGGGAACTTCTCTACCTGTGCTGATCGTCAAAAATAACAGATATCCACTTTGGGAATACTCAGAAAATATGACTGACCTGTACCCCCTTGAATTGCAGCAAGGAGATGGATAGTACTTAGAGGAGAAAACCTTATAGCTATTCATTAAACAAATATTGTTGGATTAAACAAATACTGTTGGAGTACCTACTGTGTTGTAGACACAGTCCTAACCTCAAGAAGGTGACAGTCTACTGGGGTCAGTGCCACATGGCTCACTTCCACCACCCTGTTACCCCTCACAAATAACTCAACTTGTATGAAATTTTTATATTGGACTGTGTCTCGGATAGCAGCAGAGATCAAGCAACATATGAGCATAAACAAATGTGCTGAGTATGAGGAAACTAATTTGTACATGTATTTTCAACTACAATTTAAAAAGACAGGGTGGGCTTCCCTGGTGGCGCAGTGGTTGAGAATCTGCCTGCCAATGCAGGGGACACGGGTTCGAGCCCTGGTCTGGGAAGATCCCACATGCCACGGAGCAACTGGGCCCGTGAGCCACAATTACTGAGCCTGCGCGTCTGGAGCCTGTGCTCCGCAACAGGAGAGGCCGCGATGGTGAGAGGCCCGCGCACCGCGATGAAGAGTGGTCCCCACTTGCCGCAACTAGAGAAAGGAAAGCCCTCACACAGAAACGAAGACTCAACACAGTCATAAATAAATAAATAAATAAATAAATAAAAGAACGTGAATTTCTAAAAAAAAATAAAAATAAAAAAATAAAAAGACAGGGTAAGATAAAGAATGATACTAAATTATTTTTGTCTTGTTTCAGAAGTAGTGCATGTGTATTATGACAAATTATAAGTATATAGAAGTGTAAAAAGTAAAAGGTGAAAATCTGTCCCCCATATCCTCACCCATATCTTCATTCCTTGTGAGAGGTGAGCACAGTGTTAGAAGTTTGGTATATATTCTTTGTGAACTTAGACCATGCCATCAACTAAAGCATCTAGCAACATATTCCTCAAGGACAGACAACATGACCCTGAGATGCTTTTTCTAGCTTCTCTTATTACAGTCCCCTAAGGGTTCTATTGCACCAGTTACACTTGACTTCTTGCTCTTTCCAGACTGTGTCTTATACTTTATCTCATTAGGCCCTGTATTGATGCTAGTCCCATCATGGAGAGTTCCTTTCTACACAAATGAGCATCATTTCTATTATTTTCTGTGCTCTGCCTAGCACTTAATACAATTTTAATATATCACTTCTTGATTCTCCTATTTCAAAATGTGTAAGAATATCACTCTCTCTGAGCTGTAAGTGCTTTATCTTTTTCTGGCTTCATTGAGGTATAATTGACAAAACTGAAAGATATTTAAAGTATACAACATGATGATTTGATATACATATACATTGTGAAAGGATTCCTCCCATCAAGTTAATTAACACATCTATCATCTTGCATATTTACTTTTTTTTTGGTGAGAACATTTAAATTCTACTCTGTTAGCAAATTTCAATTATACAATACAATGTTATCAACTATACTCACCATGTTATACATTAGACCCTCAAACCTTATTCATTTTATAACTGAAAGTTTAAACCATTTTAACAAACTCTCCCTATTCCCTCAGCCCCTAGCAACCACTTTTCTCTTTCCTATTTCTAGTTCTATGAGTTAAACTTTCTTTCTTTAATATTTATTTATTTATTTATTTATTTTGGCTGCGCCAGGTCTTAGTTGCAGCACACGGGATCTTTTTTTTTTTTTTTTAGCATCTTTATTGGAGTACAATTGCTTTACAATGGTGTGTTAGTTTCTGCTTTATAACAAAGTGAATCAGTTATACATATACATATGTCCCCATATCTCTTCCCTCTTGTGTCTCCCTCCCTCCCACCCTCCCTATCCCACCCCTCTAGGTGGTCACAAAGCACTGAGCTGATCTCCCTGTGCTATGCGGTTGCTTCCCACTAGCTATCTTTTACGTTTGGTAGTGTATATATGTCCATGCCACTCTCTCACTTTGTCCCAGCTTACCCTTCCCCCTCCCCGTATCCTCAAGTCCATTCTCTAGTAGGTCTGCGTCTTTATTCCTGTCTTGCCCCTAGGTTCTTCATGACCATTTTTTTTTTTAGATGCCATATGTATGTGTTAGCATACAGTATTTGTTTTTCTCTTTCTGACTTACTTCACTCTGTATGACAGACTCTAGGTCCATCCACCTCACTACAAATAACTCAATTTCGTTTCTTTTTATGGCTGAGTAATATTCCATTATATATACGTGCCACATCTTCTTTATCCATTCATCTGTTGATGGACACTTAGGTTGCTTCCATGTCCTGGCTATTGTGAATAGAGCTGCAATGAACACTGTGGTACATGCCTCTTTTTGAATTATGGTTTTCTCAGGGTATATGCCCAATAGTGGGATTGCTGGGTCGTATGGTAGTTCTAGTTTTAGTTTTTTAAGGAACCTCCATACTGTTCTCCATAATGGCTGTATCAATTTACATTCCCACCAACAGCAGCACACGGGCTCTTCATTGCAGCATGCAGGATTGCAGCATGCAGGATCTTTAGTTGTGGCACACAGACTTCTTAGTTGTGGCATGCAAACTCTTAGTTGCAGCATGCACATGGGATCTAGTTTCCTGACCAGGGATTGAACCCAGGCCCCATGCATTGGGAGTGCAGAGTCTTACCCACTGGACCACCAGGGAAGTCCCAAGTTCAACTTTTTTAAAAATAAGATTCTATAGACAGGTGATATCATGCAGTATTTGTCTTTCTGTGTCTGTCTTATTTCACTTAGCATAATGTCCTCCAGGTTCATTCATGTTGTCACAAATGACAGGATTTCTTTCTTTTTTAAAGCTGAATAATATTCCATTTTCTTTATTCATTCACTGACACACACTTAGGTTGTTTCCATACATTGGCTATTATGAATAATGCTGCAATGAATATGGGGATGCAGATATCTCTTTGAAATATAATGATTCCATTTCCTTTGGATATATACCCAGAGGTGGGATTTCTGTATCATATCATAGTTCTATTTTTAATATTTTGAGGAGTCTCCATACTGTTTTCCATAGAAATTGCACCCATTTACATTCTCACTGTGCACAAGGGTTCCCTTTTTACCACATTCTTGCCAGCATTTGTTCTCTTGTCTTTTTGATAATAGATATCTTTACAGGTATGAGGTGATAGCTCATTGTGGTTTTTATTTGCATTTCCCTGATGATTAGTGATGGTGAGGTGGTCATTTGTATGTCTTCTTTGGAAAGATGTTTATTCAGGTCCTCTGCTCATTTTTAAATTGGGTTATTTGGGGAGGTATTTTTTGCTATTGAGTTCTATGAGTTACTTGTATATTTTGGATGTTAAACTCTTACTGGACACGTGGTTTGCAGATATTTTCTCCCATTCCACAGACTGCCTTTTCATGTGCCTTTTACTGTGCAGAAACGTCTTTAGTTTGATGCAGCCCCACTTCCTTATTTTCCTTTAGCTGTCCTTGCTTTTAGCATCAAATTTAAAAAATCATTCTCAAGACCAGTGTCAATGGGTTTACCATCTATGCTTTCTTCTAAGAGTTTTATGGTTTCAGATATTATGTTCAAGTCTTGAATCCATTTTGAGTTTATTTTTGTGTATGGCGTAAGATGGGAGTCCAGTTTCATTATTTTGCATAGTTTTCTGGCACCATGTTTTGAAGAGACTATCCTTTCCCCATGGAGTATTCTTGACTCCTTTGTTGTACATTAATCTGCCATTTATGCATGGGTTTATTTCTGGGCTTTCTATTCTGTTCCATTGATCTGTGTGTCTGGCTTTTTGTTTTTTTGTTTTGTTTTGTTTTTTGGCAATACCATACTATTTTGACTACTATACCTTTATAATATATTTGAAATAAGGAAGTGTGATGTCTTCAGCTTTTTGTTCTTTCTCAAGATTGCTTTGGCTATTCATGGTCTTTTGTGGTTCCACACAAACTTTAGGAGGTTTATTTTATTTCTGTAAAAAGTACCATTGAAATTTTGATGGGGATTGCATTGAATCTGTAGATCACTTTGGGTAGTATGGGTATTTTAATAATATTCTTCTAATCCATGAGTACAGAATATCTTTCCATTTATCTGTGTCTTCAATTTCTTCGATTAATGTCTTGTAGTTTTAAATGTATAGATCTTTTACCTCCCTGGCTAAATTTATTCCTAAGTATTTTATTCTTTTGATGCTATTGCAAATGGGATTATTTTCTTAATTTTTTTTCTGATAATTTATTGTTGGTGTTACAGAATTCAACTGATTTTTGGGTATTGATTTTGTATCCTGCAACTCTACTGCAATTGTTTAAATGTTCTAACAATATTTTGGCCGTATGAGCTCTTTAATTATGTTTGTCCCTCAATTTTTCTGTACCTCAATGGTACATAGCAGGAGTCAGCAAAACTACAGTTCACTACCCAACTATGGCCCACCGCCTGTGTTTGTAAATAAGGTTTTATTGTAACACAGCATGCCAGTCATTAAGTATTGTTTAGAGCTTCTGTTGTGCTACATCAACACTGTTGAGTATCTAGGAAAGAGATCATATGTCTCAGAAACCAAAACAGTTGTTTTCTGGATCTTACAGAAAGAGTGTGATGATCTGGTATAATGTTTTGCACACAACGGATGTCCAGTAAATGATAGATGAAATTTGCACATGGGTATTCTTTAGGTAATATCACCCAAAAGTACAGCACTAAACTGAAATTTTAATGTCCCAGTTGTTTTACCACTGCAGTGCCAAACCATGATGGATTGATGTCCGACCTTGTTTGGATGTTTTATTTGATTTTGCATAGGCAGTCTGTGGGTAGTGGAGGTGAAAGGGCAGTAAAATAGAGGAGAGAATCATTTTCACCATGCCAGTTTATTTTGGCATGGAGTTACCTCTTCCTCCATAAGCAAATGTTTTTAGGGAAAAATTTTATAAATCATTTTATATAGGCACATCAAAATGTTTTACTGGTTGCTGTCAAAACAACAAAAAATATGCTTTGAAAAAAATGCTTGTCCTGATAGAAAATAGTCTTGGTTCTAATCCTTTTGGTTATAGAAAGCATTTTGTTTGTGCCTGGTAAGAACATAAATGTCTTCACCGTTCTTCAAGACCCACTTTCAGTGAGGATACCACTTCTTCTTTGAAAGAGATGAAAAAACTACTCATGTAATAGTTCAACTACCAAGAAGTGGGTAAAGTTTACATCTTGAAACTTTGCTTTTCAAGTGCAATCTTGAAGACATGTTTAATAAAAATCCCTAGTTTCTGAAGAAAATATACTGCCTAGGCTAAAGAAAATCCTAATGAGATGGACTTTTACAGCTGAAGTAGAAGTTTGCAATTGGCCTTCAGCATTTTCAACTGCAGATAAAACTTACCTAAATCAAGCCCAGCACATTTGATTATTTGGAAAATATGCAACCATAGTGTAATAGAAAACATATAGGGTTTGAAGATAGATTGCAGAGTCATATCAGATCCCACCGTTTATTAGCATTTTGTTGTTGTTGTTATCACTGTCATTGACTGATTTTCCCAAGTCACAGCTGTTCACAACCTCAGTAAAATGTAAAACAGAGACAATAATATTTATTTCATGTTTTGTTGAGATTAAATGAGATAACATAAATAAAAATGGCTAACAGATCTTGACCATTCTAGGGAATCCATATATATTGATAGATTTAGGAATTTGGTCCAGTTTAATGATCTAATAGAAGCATTTCAGATATAATCCCATTAACAACCAGATAGCCAAACTGTGGTATTTTCCCTTCTATTTGAAGGTCTTGAAGTTTCAGAGAGTATAAAACCCTTAACAATCACTTATTGCCACTAAAATCACCATCAGGACTAGCCTTTTATGGATAATTATTTAATTATCATTGAAAATAGAGCCTTCCAAATTAAGTTCTTATGATAGTTGGCCACTGAAAAAAATGAAGAGCCTTCACCAGTTTACTGTCCTAATATTACCCTTCCTATCTTCAAATGTTGAAAACTTCCAAACTGAATCTTGAATAGCTATAATTTTAAGGAGAAAGAGCATTTCCTTCATTACCAAGCCCCTGAGTTAGTGAGGTTCTGTGTCCTCAGTTCTTTATACATTTCATATTATTCATTGGTTTCAATTAAGCTAGCTAGATAAAGCCCTTTGTTTGGTTCTTAATCATTCCATTCCAAAATAGTAAGTTCGCTGGCCAAGCAGGTTTTCTAGAATTCTCCCCTGACACCATAAACTAATTGGATGTTTTAAATTTAAAATGAGAAATCATTAGAATTTCAGTAAGGTAAAATTAGGACTAGATCCTACCAATACAAGTACCTGAATGTGTCATGTTTCTGGGAAAGACTTGAACAAATTAAGATTTAAACCTTGACACTAAAGGGAAAGTTTAGATTTCAGCACTATTCCTCAGAAATCTTAAAGCGTTAAAAAAAAATAAGTTGCTGGAAAGACTGTCTATGAAATGACTTTTCATATATCTTGGTCAGAGGTCAAACATGCCTGTTTCTGGATAGTAAATTTACCATGTTTGGCTAGCTATGGGAAAAGAGTTATAAATCTCTATTGAGTTCAGTTGAGTAATTTCACTGGAAAACACATGAATTTCACACAGGTGAAAGCTAAATTGCCTTTCCCTCTTAATCAATGTGGACAGCCAATTGGAAACATGGTCGCCTTAAAGTTTCTTTTTTGTACTCAACGATATATTAGTACCTGAACTATCTGGGTTAATGACTGCTTCTTCAAATCATGCAAATGCTCTCTTAAAAGCATCCCCTTTTGTCAAGGTAAAAAATAAAAAAACTTTGTGCTTTATGTTTTTTTAATTAAATATTTGTGCAGGTATTTGTGCTTTTCCAAAAAGTATAATTCATGCAACTTTGGAATTAATCCATCAAGAAAATGTAAATTAACACTCAGTACTCAATATTATGCTCGTTTATGTGATACATGTTTGTGCAAGCCAGGACTTTGTTTGGACAAATAAGCAAACATGAAAAATAGAGACAAATAAATGAGAGTGCACCATAAATTGTTCTATCTTCTAGAATCATCTCACTTTCTGTGATAAAACTGAGTCCTAGAGATTTGGAGATACATACACACACACACACACACACACACACACACACACATATATGTATCTGAATTAGAGGTCCAGAGAGATTTCAGATGTGGGCAAAATTTTTTAAACGGCAAAGTAGGAGTGTGGGTATGAAGGGCAGGTTTTATGCTAAAGGGATAGCATGATTGAAGAAGAGAGTCAATTCTGGAAAAGGAGAAAAACTGTCTGGAGTCAAGTTGTTAGGAAGGGAAACAATAAAAGAAGGTTTCCAATGAATCTAGGGGATGTAATAGGAAAAAGCTGAAAAAGTGGGCAGACACTGTTGGAACAGCCAGCCATTCGTGGTTATTACTCAAGAGAGTGACATAGTAAAATGTTTCATTTTTTAAGAGGCTTTAATTGAAATATAGTTGGCATACAATATTATGTTAATTTCAGGTATACCACATAGTGATTTGACATTTGCATACATTGTGAAATGATCACCACCGCAAGTCTAGTAACCATCCACCCCCACACAAAGTTATCACAGTATTATTGAACTCATTCTTTGTGCTATTAGATCCCTGTAAATTGTTTGTTATATATCTGGAGGTTCATACCTCTTAATCCTCGTCACCTATTTTACCCAACCACCAAACCCATCCCTTCTGGCAACCATCCACTTGTTCTCTATATCTATGAATCCATTTTCATTGTTTTGTTTGTTTGTTTCTTTAGATTCCACATGTAAGTGATATCGTGTGATATTTGTCTTTCCCTGTTTGACTTATTTCAACTCTAGCTTCTTATCCTCTAGATCCATACATGTTGTCGCAAATGGCTAGATTACATTTTTTTACTGGCTGCATTTTGTGTGTGTGTGTGCACGTGTGTGTGTGCATGTGCACATGTGTGTGTGTATATCTCACAACTTCTTTATCAATTCACCTATTGATGAGATGGTTAGCATGCTTCTGTATCTTGGCTATCGTAAATGCTCCTGCAGTGAATGTTGGAGTATGAGTGCATATCTTTTCGAATTAGTGTTTTTGTTTTTTTCGGGTAAATACCCAGAAGTAAAATTGTTGGATCATATAGAATTTCTATTTTTAATTTTTTGAAGAACCTCTGTACCATTTTCCAGAGTGGTGGCACCAATTTACAATCCCACCAACAGTGCATGAGGGTTCCCTTTTCTCCATATCCTCACAAACACTTGTTATTCCTTTTCTTTTTGATGATAGTCATTTTGACACATGTGAGGTGATATCTCATTGTGGTTTTGATTTGCATTTCCCTGATGATTAGTGAATGTTGAGTATCTTTCATGTGCCTGCTGGCCATCTGTACCTCGTCTTTCAAAAAGTGTCTATACAGGTTGTCTGCCCATTTTTAATTGGGGTTTTTTTTTTTTTTTGATGTTGAGTTATATGAGTTCCTTATATATTTTGGATGTAAACCCCTTAACAGATATATCACTTGCAAATATCTTCTCCCATTCAGTAAGCTGCCTTTACATTTTGTTAATGATTTCCTTCACTGTGAGAAAGCTTTTTGGTTTGATGTAGTCCCATTTGTTTATTTTTGCTTTTGTTTCCCTTGTCTGAGGGAAAAAATATTGCTAAGACTGAGGTCATATGGCCTATGCTTTCTTCTAGGAGTTTTACAGTTCTAGATCTTACATTTAAGTCTTTATTCATTTTGAGTTTATTTTTTTATATGGTATGAGAAAGTAGCCTAGTTTGATTTTGCATGAAGCTGTGCCATTTCCCAGTAGCATTTATTGAAGAGGCTCTCTTTTCCCACTGTACATTCTTGCCTCCTTTGTTGTAGATTGAGCATGTAAATATGGGTTCATTTCTAACTCTCTATTCTGTTCCATTAATCTATGTGTCTGTTTTTTATGCCAGTATCATACTGTTTAGATTACTGTAGCTTTGTTGTATAGTTTGAAATCAGGGAGTATGATACCTCTAGCTTGGTTCTTTCAAAAAATTGTCTTGGCTATTCAGCGTAGTTTGTGTTTCCACACAAATTTTAAAATTCTAGTTCTAGTTCTGTGAAAAATGCTACTGATGTTTTGATAGGGATTGCATTGAATCTGTAGATTGCCTTGAGTAGTATGGTCATTTTAGCAATATTAATTCTTCTGTCCATGAGCATGGTACATCATTCCATTTGTTTGTGTCATCTTCAATTTCTTTCATCAGTTTTACAGTTTTCCAAGTACGAATCTTTTACTTCCTTAGATTTATTCCTAGGTATTTTATTCTTTTTGATGCAATTGTAAATTGGATTGTTTTCTTCATTTCTCTTTGTGACAGTTTGTTATTAGTGTATAGAAACACAACAGATTTCTGTATATTAATTTTGTATCCTGAAATTTTACTGAATTCATTTATTAGTTCTAATAGGTTTTTTGGGGCATCTTTAGGATTTTGTATGTATAGTATCATGTCATCTGCAAACAGTGACAGTTTTACTTCTAATTTGAACTCCTTTTATTTCTTTTTATTGTCTGATTTCTGGGGCAACAACTTTTTACACCATGTTGAATAAAAGTGGTAACAGTGGGTATCCTTGTTCCAGAACTTAAGAGGAAATGCTTTCAGCTTTTCACTGTTGAGTATACTGTTGGCTATGGGTTTGTCATATATGGCCTTTATTATATTGAGGTATGTTACCTCTGCACCCACTTTGGTGTGAGTTTTACGATAAATGAATGTTGAATTTTGTCAATCTACCCTTGCTGGTAGGTTTCTTGACTGTAGATTTTTTTCCTTTTATCACTTTAAATATATAGTGCCACTCCTTTCTGGCCTGCAAAGTTTCTCCTTAAAAGTCAGCTCATAGTCTTATGGGAGTTCTCTTGTATGTAACTAGTTGCTTTTCTTTTGCTGCTTTTAAGATTCTCTCTTTAATTTTTGCCATTTTATCATAAAGTGTCTTGGTGTAGGCCTCTTTGGACTCATCTTGTTTGGGACTCTGTGCTTCCTGGATCTGGATGTCTGTTTCCCTCCCCAGATTAGGGAAGTTTTCAGCTATCATTTCTTCAAATAAATTATCTGCCCTTTGCTCTGCTCTTCTCCTTCTGGGAACCCATTAATGTTAATGTTAGTATGCTTGACTTTGTCTCAGAGCTCTCTTAAAATAGTCTCATTTAAAAATTTATTTTTCTTTTTTCTGTTTCATTTGGGTGATTTCTACAACTCTGTCTTCCAGTTCACTGAACCTTTACTCTGTATCAGCCAATCTCCTGTTGATTCCTTATACTATATTTTAAAATTTCAGTTATTGTATTCTTCAGATCTTTTTGGTTTTTCTTTATATTTTCTAACTCTCTTAAAATCCTCACTTTATTCATACATTCTTCTGAGTTCATTGAGCATCTCTGTGATTATTACCTTGAGCTCCTTATTGCATAGATTGCTTATCTCCAATTTGTTTAGTTCTTTTTGTGAGATTTGTCTTGTTCCTTTGTTTGGAACATATTCCTCTGTCTCCTCATTTTGCCTAATTCTCTGTGTTTATTTCTATGTATTAGGTAGGTCAGTTACATTTTCTGATCTTGGAGAAGTGGCTTTATGTAGGAGACATCCTATGGAGCCCAGCAGCACACTCCCCTCTGGTCACAAGAGCTGTATGTTCTAGGGTTGCCACCTGTGTTGGCCATGTGGACCCTTCTGTCCTGGCAGGGCTCTTCATTGTGGTCACTCTGGTAAGCGGGCTGGCCCCAGCCCGGTTGCCTGCCAGGCCCTGCTTTATGCAGTGGCTGCTAGCCTGCTGGTGGGTGGGGCCAGATCCCAGCATGGCTGGTTGCACAGCCCTGGGGGTGCCAGGTTTGGTGCTGGCCTACTAGTGGGCAAGTAAGATCCTGGGGCTAACAGACTAGAGGGTGAACTTCAAAATGGCACTCATCAGCATCCTCCTGGTAGAATGCACTCCCCCAAATGACTGCCATCAGCGTCTATGTCCCCAGTAGGAGTGCCAGTTGCTTCCTGTGTCTTTGTGAGTCTCTTCAAGATCAACAGGTGTGTCTGAACCAGGCTCTTTTCAAATTACTGTATCTGTGCTGGGACTTAGAATGTGTAAGATTTTATGAATGCTCTTGAAGAGCAGAGTCTCCATTTCCTAGAGCCCTCTAGCTTTCCCATATGCAAGCCCTGCAGCCTTCAAAGCCAGAAGTTCTGGGGGCACATTTCCTGTTGCAGGCTGGGAGCCTGATGTGGGGCTCGACCCCTCACTCCTTAGGGAGAACTTCTGCAGTTGCGATAAATCTCCCATTTTATGGGTTACTACCCAGTGGTGTGGATCTTGACTACACCACATCTCCACCCCTCCTCTCCATCTTGTTGTGATTTTTTTTCTTTATTTCTTTAGTGGTGGAAAATATTTTCTGCTAGGCTTCAGGTTGTTATCATAGATAGTTGCTCTTTAAATAGTTGTAATTTGGTGTGCCAGTGGGAAGAGGTGAGCTCAGGGTTTTTGTACTCTGGCAACGTGGCCACAACTCTGAGAGGCATTTGAGAGGAGTGATTAAGAGTACACACTCTATACTCCCATTTACCATTGCAATGAAAAGAATAAAATACTTAGGAATAAACCTACCTAAGAAGACAAAAGACCCATATGCAGAAAACTTGAAGACACTGATGAAAGAAATTAAAGATGATACAAACAGATGGAGAGATATACATGTTCTTGGATTGGAGGAATCAACATTGTGAAAATGACTATACTACCCAAAGCAATCTACAGATTCAATGCAATCCCTGTAAAACTACCAACGGCATTTTTCACAGAACTAGAACAAAAAATGTCACAATTTGTATGGAAACACAAAAGACCCTGAATAGCCAAAGCAGTCTTGAGAAAGAAAAACAGAGCTGGATGAATCAGGCTCCCTGACTTTTGACTATACTACAAAGCTACAGTAATCAAGACAGTATGGTACTGGCACAAAAACAGAAATATAGATCAATGGAATGGGATAGAAAGCCCAGAGATAAACCCACGCACATATGGTCATCTTATTTTTGATAAAGGAGACAAGAATATACGATGGAGAAAAGACAGCCTCTTCAATAAGTGGTGCTGGGAAAACTGGACAGCTACATGTCAAAGGATGAAATTAGAACACTCCCTAACACCACGCACAAAAATAAACTCAAAATGGATTAAAGCCCTAAACGTAAGGCCAGACACTATAAAACTCTTAGAGGAAAGCGTAGGCAGAACACTCTATGACATAGATCACAAAGCAAGATCCTTTTTGACCCACCTCCTAGAGAAATGGAAATAAAAACAAAAATAAACAAATGGGACCTAATGAAACTTAAAAGCTTTTGCACTGCAAAGGAAAACATAAACAAGACAAAAAGGCAACCCTCAGAATGGGAGAAAATATTTGCAAATGAAGCAACTGAAAAAGGATTAATCTCCAAAATTTACAAGCACCTCATGCAGCTCAATATCAAAAAAACAAAAAACCCAATCCAAAAATGGGCAGAAGACCTAGACATTTCTCCAAAGAAGATATACAGATTGCCAACAAACACATGAAAGGATGCTCCACATCACTAATCATTAGAGAAATGCAAACCAAAACTACAATGAGGTATCACCTCACACCAGTCAGAATGGCCATCATCAAAAAATCTATAAACAATAAATGCTGGAGAGGGTGTGGAGAAAAGGGAACACTCTTGCACTGTTGGTGGGAATGAAAATTAATACAGCCACTATGGAGAACAGTATGGAGGTTCCTTAAAAAACTGAAAATAGAACTAACATATGACCCAGCAATCCCACTCCTGGGCCTATACCCTGAGAAAACCATAATTCAAAAAGAGTCATGCACCACAATGTTCTTTGCAGCTCTTATTTACAATAGCCAGGACATGGAAGCAACCTAAGTGTCCATCAACAGATGAATGGATAAAGAAGATGTGGCACATATATACAGTGGAATATTACTCAGCCATAAAAGAAACGAAATTGAGTTATTTGTAGTGAGGTTGATGGACCTAGAGACTGTCCTACAGAGTGAAGTAAGTCAGAAAAAGAAAAACAAATACCATATGCTAACACATATATATGGAATCTAAAAAAAAAAAAAAAAAGGGTCTTAAGAATCTAGGGGCAGGACAGGAATAAAGATGCAGATGTAGAGAATGGATGTGAAGACATGGGGAGGGGGAAGGGTAAGCTGGGACGAAGTGAGAGAGTGGCATGGACATACATACACTACCAAATGTAAAATAGATAGCTAGTGGGAAGCAGCCGCATAGCACAGGGAGATCAGCTCGGTGCTTAGTGTCCACCTAGAGGGGTGGGATAGGGAGGGTGGGAGGGAGACACAAGAGGGAGGAGATATGGGGATATATGTATATGTATAGCTGATTCACTTTGTTATACAACAGAAACTAACAGACCATTGTAAAGCAATTATACTCCAATAAAGATGTTAAAAAAAAAAAAGAGTACACACTCTGGAATCAGACTTCCTGGTTCAAAACAAAGAGGTTCCTCCTACTATGTGTGTGTGTGCGTGCACACACTTGTCGTAATTTCTGCATCCATAAAATAAAAATAAAAATAAAAATGATTCCTATCTCCTAGTATTATGGTGAAGCCTAAGTCAGTTAAATCACTTAAAGCATTTAGACAGAGCTTGGGATATGGTTGGAATTTAATAAGAGTGGGCTACCCGTTTTATGGAGATAAAGACTTCATCAGCCAGGGATATGAAAGATGGCTTGGAAGGAGAGGAACCTGGGACAAAATGAAGAATTGAGCTGAGTGTGGTAGTCAGTAGACTTTGGGCTACTTTTAGCCATAGATCCTGTCAAACTTATCCTTATATCTCCAATATCCAGGAGAGTGCCTGGTGCATAAATGATATTCAACACCTGCTGAATATTACTATCTAAAGAGGTGAACCAGGTGTGGCCCTATTGTATAAATATGGAACCAAAAAATAAGGCACATGTGGGAGATTTTTTAAAGGAAAAACTGTACTGTAGAATAATTACATGTTCCTAGTTTCATAACTCAGAAGCCTTTGAATATTGATCAGTCACTGTAATGCTTCTGAGATTTTGTTTCATCCAATGAGGACAATAATATTTAGAGGATTATTGTGAGAATTAAGTGAGATGATGCTCGTAAAAATCTTTTGTAAGTTCTATCTTGTTACGGAAGTATGAAGTTAAATGTGAGAACAAGAAGAAAATAAAGAAGTTTCTGAAGTCTTGGAAAGCATACTCATTTGGGAGAAATATTTCATTCTTTTTTTCTAAGTTTGAGATGATATTTCAACTCCTATCCCCAGACCACTTCAAATGGAAAAAAAGTATTTGTTGGACCACTTCTTGATTGTGCAACCTGCCACTATTACATGAATGAAAACATTCCTTAATGGAGAAAGCGGTAATACTTTAATGTAGATACTCTGTAGTTAATGTCTAGTTAGCATGACAATGAACATATGTATATGTTTGTGTATATGTATACATATACATATGTATGCGTATGCACATATGTATATAAACACACATACATATACATATTCATAAATGTGATCATCTCTCTGAGGTCTACAGGCCATCCTGAGAGATATGGTGCTATATGTTTATATATACAAATAAAATTATACTCAGATTTGCTATAGTTGAGAATAACAATCCAAGTAGCTCTAGTCCTGGGCTCTGTGGTTCTAGTCCTGGCCTTAGGTGAGTTATGTAAGTTTTCTGGTTCCATTTCTAATTCACAACCTAAGCTGGAAAAAGTTGAGGAGCTCCTGGACAGAGGAACCTTATCACCGTTAGCTTTATAGCTTAATTTTCCTTAAGATTTTTAGATTATCAAGTACTTCACTCTGAAATTCAAGCCTTACTCTGCGAAGTTGAGCCCTAACAGCTTAGTTACAAGTCTCCACCTTAACTGTCAGTCTGTAGGGAAAAGATGGGGTGTTGGCACTCGGCCGTAGATTTAACATTGAACTGAACTTCACTAGTTGTTCCCATTTTAGAGGCTGTTGTCCACAAAAAGGCCCTACATCTAATTTTAACATGATACTAAAGATTAAGGAAACTTTACATAAATTGGGGTTTTTTAAACTATGGAATATGAACTCATCACTTGTCCTGCAGCCTTGTCACTTTAAAACGTCAAGTATTTTGTTATAATAGTGTTGCAATCAGTAATTTAGGAGAGCTTTGTCTCTAAAAGCGCTTTTAACATGATAAATTATTTGCATAGATGACTACCAAAATTTCTTGCAACACGTTTTCTTTATAGTGCTACTTTTGCCTTCCTCCTATCTCAGAGTAATCTATGTTCCCTCTTTTCCAATTTGGAGAGGCCCCATGACTTGCTTTCAACAGAGTGACACAGAAGTGACATGGAGGGACTTCCAAAGCTAGGCCTTAAGAGACCTTGAAGCTTCCATTTTTGCCCTCTTTGTACACTGAGAATAAATCCTGGCTGCTTAAAGGCACTGTTTTAGGATGACTTGTTATGCAGCAAAAGAAAACTGATATATTCTAACACATGATACATATGTGAGGCAAGTATACAAACATTCATGGACCAATGGATCAGTAAAGATATACCTACATTTTGAATGATTTACATACAGTTTTTCCTTGCGAATAACTCTTGTTCTCAACAAACTTAACCACTTCTTCCTAGACGCATCTCTATAAAGATACTCAAACCAGCTTTACAGTGTGTAGAATGCTGCAATTCATGGAAGAAATAGTAGATGTGATTATTGCCCCTTACGTCCTATGCCATTTTGCCTTTCTCTTTTGAATTATTCAGTTATTTTAGATTCTTAAAAATAAGCTTAACTATATTCACATTTATGACATTTCCATCTAGATTTTAAGATCTTCAAGGAGAAAATTCTGTAGTATAAAATTCTCTGCTGATGGACAGCAGATTTCCCCATATAGTGGCCTGTATGTCAAAAGGAGTGGCATGTGTTCCTTGGTCCACATAGGAGGCAACTGCACAAACACGAATGGTTCAATGAATCAGTAAGGAGGGTAGTACACAGCGGAAAAATGGTCACACACATGCAAAGTCCCAAATGACTGATACCACAATTCCTCTTTCTGTCTGCTTGCACAGCTATAGCTTACTTAAAGAGGATTATGGCCCTGAAGGAGAGTATGATGTGATACAGGAAAGTAAAGGAGTCTTCTTCTCCTGAGGTTAATTTTTCTTTCTTATGTATTTTGCATATCAGGTACAGCCCAATGACAATTTACCTGGATATATGAGACTGCCCTGTGTGCATTTTATGTGTGCTCTGTTTCTCCTACTTGATTATAATGGAGTGACTCATATCTCCCTTATAAGTATATGCATCATGTGACATATATGGTATTTAGTATTCATTTCATAAATGCTTCCAACTAATGGGCTGAGGTGTGTTAGCAACTTTGACAAAATATTCTGTTTGGGAATATTACCCCAAATTTTAATGACTAATTTTGAAAGAATAAAAATAGGCATTCAATGTTTTCAAGTCTAATGTACCATATTTTATTTTTTGTGTCTGTTTTCTAAGCCAAGATAATTTAGACATATAAAAGTCTACTTATACACTTCTTTTTGAAGCATTTAAGAACAATATCATGGATGAAAAATTCCCACTTTTTGAAATCGTATAGCAGGTATATTTAGGTAAAATTAAAATTGCTATTATTTTAGCTAACGTATACTAGGTACTATGGTAGAATAGATACAAGCCTATTCATTCAAAATGGCTTTCTGGGAGGGGAGAACTCCACAAGCTAAGTCACAAGATGTATAGGAAGGAAATTATACAAAGCATGGTTTTGAAATTAAGTAAAATTACTCTTCTTGTTGCTGGCTTTTTTTATATGAGGGTGTGCGTCTGAGCAGCTAGCTCTCTACAGTGCTTTATTCAATCCTATTCAAGAGAAACTTTATTTTAGCTTTCATTTGCCTACTTAGGGCATACACATATGCTCTATTACATAATCATCAAAGTGAAAATAAAATGTAGCTAAAATGGATTAGAGTGAGGCATTTTATGACCAGATTTTACTATACACATTCTTCATCTTAATTGTTTCAGCAGGTGGAGAACACCAGAAGTGGTCATGTGGTTAAAAAAAAAAAGAATGCGAGCACCTTTTATGGGGGATGGGGTGGGGGGTCAGCATCTCCTCCCTATTGTCTTGGTAAGGCTGTCACTCATGCAGCCTGACTCACCTGATCACAGGTTACTATATATATATTCATTCCATTCCCATCGTCACAGATAGCAGGTCTATGATAGTTTCATGAAATGACAGTCAGTAAAACCTTCCCTGAGATTTGTTATATGAATTTTTTTAAAAAGGGATTGATTCTCTCCTTTTATGATCACAAACTATAGCTGCCACTCATCATATTTAATAGCACATGGAGAAACCTGCCTAGAATGAAGTAAACAGGGAAACAGCCAAGAGAGAAAGAGCCAGCCAAATGACATTGCTTAAAGCATTTAATCTTCCTTGTGTAAAGCCAGCTCCATCTCTCATGGACTTCTAGATATGGAACCCAATAAATTCCTCTTTTTATTAAATGTATTTGAATTGGTTTTATGTTATTTGAAATAGAGCCCCTGTAGTACAGTGCTCAACTCATCAAAACAAATTAGTAAAACTCAAATATCTTTTTCAAAATAGTCATTCTTTATCTCTTTATTGTGATCAAAGAGAATATAAAATAATATAAATATCTTGTATTACTAAATACAAAAATCTAAAATATCTTGTATTACTCAGTCAAGTATCTGGGGATCAGTCCTTGGAGGGCATGGCTTGCAAAATTCTGGGGAAAAAATCAGTGTATACTAAAGCTATATGAACTTGTGAGAATCAGATGGGCATTTCTATTCTGCAGTTAGATAAGTATTTGTCATTAAAAGCCTGTCAGTACAGTCAATTTCACCTGTTATCATGAGATATCAGCCCTTTGTGATTTCATTAGAACGCAGGTCAATGGCGCATCTCTTTAGAACTTTCTTTAAGGTTCATGTTCAGGTATTTAATTATATGATGCCATTCTATAATAAGGTCTATCCAAATTGTTTATGATTAAATTTTTTTGGATGGAGAACTCAAAAAACTTCTTACAGAAAACTTTGCTCAGTATCAAATTTACTTCAAGGCTTCAGTGTATTTAGAATCCATTGTATGAGAGGAAAATGGAACTATTTTAAAGGATTATGAAAGATACAGACATTTTCTAAGGGTGGATTTAGAAATAGCAGAACTTTCCAAAACGAGTGCATTGAAAAGATTTGAGAAGATTTGGTAAATACATATACTTGATGCAACTCCAAAAAATATGCTAGACAATGTGGTTAACAGAGACTGTTTATTGAGTAGACTTCTGTAATACTTCCGTGCCTTTATAATGGGAATTATTTTCACAAAGCACATTAATGACACAGTCTTGGCTCTTACCAGTCGGTTTTATATTTAAAGGATTAAATTTTATATACCATATATGCTTTAAGTATTTTTACTATTTTTATAATTTATTAACTACTGGATTTCTAAACTGCCAGCTATACTGAATTTGAGAAGTTAAAATGCTCCGACCCATGTTGGATACTTGCCAAGTAGTATTAACTTTAGATGAATGGGACACCTATTTTATTTTGCAGCATCTGATGGTAGCAAGTTCTAAGCACTATGTGTCACATAAAGTGGATGACAGTAGGGTGGTATCTAGATGCAGAAGCACAAATATGAATAATGGAACTGAAGAATCTATAATAAGTTACTGCAGGTGGTGACTCTGGAGGAAGACAGTTCTGTGAAAAAACGGCACCAGTTAATGACATAAAAAAAAGTAGAGAAAAATTCCTTTGGCACATCTAGCAACCTAAGTCACCAGGGCTATAAAAATCTTGAGTATTTTAATATGCATTATGAATTTTAATTTTTTCTAATACCCTCAAAATGCTTTAAACTAACTTTTTCGGAATAAAGAATTTGCATGCTATGTGAAATACTCCTCTTCCATACTTTGAAGGTTAATTCGTTTTGGTCCAGGATCTTATCCAGGGGCAACATTCAGTGCCATGGAGGGAGGCAAAGATAAGTTTGAATTGCCATGGAGTTAAACACACAGTGTGGAAGAAGAAAGCTGCAGGAATGATCAAGTTAATCTATTTGTTAAAATACAGTTATAATGTTTATTCTATGGTTAATAGTTATAGCTGTGAAAAGTGTAGCAGCTTATGATATCCTATAAAAATGATGGCTACAACACAATTAGTTTTTCCCTGGGTAGTATTATTCATGGGCTTCGGTTATCCCTCAGGATTCAACCCAACCTGAACAAACTTCAGAGCAGAGAGGCAAGTGAATTATAGATGTATGGTGACAGGAACCAAACACACCTCATAGAAGAGTAGAAGACCCTAGGTTACTATCTGATCAGTTATCTGTGTTGCTTTAGTGATTCAGATTAGTGGACCATTATGCTAGTCATCTACTCAGTTTAAAATAACTTCACATATAGTTATCTTTCTTAAGCTTAATTTTTGTAAACAGATAATGAAGCATTATGAAGAATTACCTAACAGAGAATGACAAAGATGTCTTTGAATGATAATTCCAAAACTCAGATAATTCAACATACCCTCAGCCTCTTCCTCTTTTTGAATCAAGCCCATTTTATTTAAAAGATTTTTCTCAAAATAAATCACACAAAACTAAAAATGACAACAACCACCATTAATGTATTTTCCCCTTCTCATGTCGATTTGGCCCACCTGTGACAGACATCGCTTTTGCTCATATTCCATTAATGAAAAGTAGTCACAGTTTCCCAACTTAATCACAGAGGAGTCTGGGAAATGCAGTCAGTCTTCCTTTGTGTCCAGGAAGAGGAAACAGGATGACACAGGTCTGGCCAGATTCTACAAACACTGTGTATTAAAGAATGCTTCCATCATCTCGTTACACCAGTATTCTCAAAGATACTTTAAAATTCTCCAATATAGAAGAACTCCTCTTTTTAAGAAACTGAGTGTTTACTGAAGCTCATTAAATTGGCTAGTAATTTCACCAGGAAGTTCTGTTTGGTTGTTTCTGTTTTATACTTATTTAATTTGATAAGGCCACAGTCTTAAACTAAGCATCATTCTACACATCATTCTTCACATCCCTCTGATCTCAGTTTGATCCCCATACCTCACTGGCTAGTGATGGTTTTCTAAGGATGTGATTTGTTGCAGAAACAGTCAATCTCTATGTCAAAGTTCAAACCTCACAGACTACAACATTCAAAATACAAGGCAAATATTTCTAAGCAGTCACAAGTCCTCCCTTTGCTCTTCAACATACTCAGTAAGATATATCTCTTCCAGAATTTTGAAGAATATTTTGAAACATTACTGATAATTTTCCTTAAAGGGCTATTGTATAAATTTTATATATTGCTTCACATGGAAATCTTCCTAAAATTGCATTTTGGTCTCCTCGTCCCTTCTCCAGTTTAATTCACAGCATACACTAAAAATCTCTGCTTCTCTGTGTCTTCATGCCCTTAGCCACCTTGCTTGTCACCACCATTATCTCTCATCCTTCAGTCCTTTCCCTAATAATACTCAAGCACTATGCTTCTAAGGGGTGAATCACCTGCACATCTTTCTTCTGTCATTAAACAACATTTAATCAATTAATTTTATAACTGTTTGACAAGGTATTACAGAAAAAATATGCTGTATCTTCACTGAAACAAATTACTTTTGCAAGTAAAATTTCACTGAGCAAGGTGTTAAAATGTATTATCACACAGCACATTCTGAAGTGTAAATTTTTTTTCAACTTCTTTCTTATGACACCATCTTGCAAAAGATATGGCAAATATTTTCCTGTGAGGGATTCCACCACTCCCTAAGGGCATTCTTAATGTTACTGACCTTTCAATAACATCTGTCATGGAGAATTTTTTTCAAAGATGCATTTCATTAAAAAAAAAAAGAAACAACTGTGTTTAAACATGCACTTGTGTTTATATGGGCTTGTTCACTAAAGATTTATACAAGCTAAGTTTTTTCTTATTTTTGTAATTTCTTAGATTACTGTCCATACTTTATACTCAGGAAAAATAGTCATGTTAATTTTTCAATATTTAAAACATTTTTCTTTCAGTGATGATTTATAAATGATTTGAAAAATATACTCAATAATTTTTTCCTTCTGTGTTTTAACAGCTTTATTTGGTTCTTATCTGAACCAGTATATACAGATATACTGGCTCTACTTTAACAGCAAAATGATTAGAATTTATAATCATAGTCATTTTGAGCTTGCGGTTTCTTTCTTTCATATAATCAGTGATATATACATCATAAGAATATTTCTAATACCATCTTTACTCTGAAAAGTAAAAATGAAATGAAATGAGAAATAGGACTTACCTAGGGGTCAAATTTATGTTTTTTTCTGTATCCATGAATTGAGTAACAACTGGAACACAGACCACCAAAAGTGTCCTATGACTCCACCAGAATTAGAAACATTTATGACAGCATTACACATGTCTGCCCATGGGTGAAATAAAACCTGCTTACATCAATCACCTCCTTCTTATACTCATCTATAATTGTATTCTTAATTTGGCAGGGGACACAGTGGGGGTGGGTCTGGTTAACTTGAGTAGCAGGAATGGAATGAGAATTGCTAGTAGATAGCTTAGTATAGAGTGATCTCTGGTAGGAAAATCTGATTTAAAGAAAGACTTTCAAAAATACACACTTACATGATATTTTTAAAACTGAGGTATAATTAACATACATTAGTTTCACATGTACAACATAATGATTCAACATTTGTATACTTTGTGAAATTATCACAATAAATCATTTTACCAAAAGTCACCATACAAAGTTACCAAAAATTGTTTTTCTTGTGATGAGAACTTTTAAGATTTACTTTCTTAGCAACTTTCAAATTTGCAATACAGTATTATTGCCTGTAGTCACCATGCTGTAAATTACATTGCCGTTACTTACTTATGTCATAACTAGCAGTTTGTACCTCTTAATTCCCTCTCCTCAGGCAGCCACCAATCTGTGTTCTGTATCTATGAATTTTGTTTTGTTTCTTTTATTTTTTAGATTCCACATATAAGTGAAATCATAAAGTATTTGTCTTTTTCTGCCTGACTTATTTCACTATAGAATAAGACCCTCACGGTCCATTCATGTTGTCACAAATGGCAAGATTTCATTTTTTATTATGGCTGAGTAGTATTCTCTTATATATATTTACCACATCTTCTTTATCTATTCATCTATTGACGGACGCATAGAGTGTTTCCAAATCTTGGCAATTGTAGATAATGTTGCAATGAACATAGGGATGCATATATTTTTTTATTGTTGTTTTCATTTCTTTGCATAAATACCCAAAAGTGGAATTGCTGGATTATATGGCAGTTCTAGTTTTAGTTTTTTAAGACACCTCCATACTGCTTTCCATAGTGG
Organism: Balaenoptera musculus; assembly: GCF_009873245.2. Lineage (NCBI taxonomy): Eukaryota > Metazoa > Chordata > Mammalia > Artiodactyla > Balaenopteridae > Balaenoptera > Balaenoptera musculus. Next base: position 139,536,413 of record NC_045787.1, on the reverse strand, counting down.
CTGAACCAATTTACAATTCTACAAACAGTGCACAAGGTTTCCATTTTCTCCACATTGTCACCCATCCTTCCTACTTTTTGTCTTTTTTATAATAAGTGTTCTAACAGGTATTCTTAATTTGGCAGAAGGCACAATAAGTGTGGGTCTGCTTACCTTGAGGAGCAAGAGTGGAATGGGAAATGGTAGTAGGTAGTTCACTACATAGTGATCTCTGGTATGAAAATCTGATTTAAAGAAAGGCTTTAAAAAATGCACACCTACATGATTTTTACTGATGTATAACTGATACACAACATATCTCAGATATACAACACAGTGATTCAACATTTGTCTCTTTTGTGAAAATGCTATCTCCTTTATGAGGAGATAACTCGTTGTGGCTTTGATTTGTATTTCCCTAATGATTAGTGATGTTAAGCATCTTTCATATGCCTGATGGATATCTTTAGATCTCCTGTGGAAAAACGTATATTCAGATCCTCTGCCCATTTTTTACTCAGATTGTTTGTGTTTTGTTATTGAGTTGTAGAGTTCTTTATATACTTTGGATGTTAACCCCTTATCTGGTATAATTTATGAATATCTTTCTTCATTCAATAGTTTGCTTTTTTGTTTTCCTTCACTTTGCAGAAGATTTTTAGTTTGATGTAGTCTCATTTGTTTATTTTTGCCTTTTTTTGCCCTTGCCTATGGAGTCAGATCAAAAAACATCGCCAAGCCCAATGTCAAGGAGCTTACCACCTATGTTTTCTTCTAGGAGTTTTATGGATTTAGGTCTTATGTTCAAGTCTGTAATCCATTTTGAGTTAATTTTTGTGTGTGGTGATACACATGGAAGATATGAAAGATAGTGGTCCAGTTTCATTCTTTGGCATGTAGCTGGCCAGTTTTCCCAAAACAATTTATTGAAGAGGGTCTCCTTTCCCCATTGTATATTTTTGCCTCCTTTGTTGAAAATTAATTGACCATATATGTGCAGGTTTATTTCTGGGCTCTCTATTATGTTCCATTTATCTATGTGTCTGTTTTCATGCCAATACCATACTTTTCTGATTACTATAGCTTTGTAATATAGTTTGAAATCACAGAGCATGATGCCTCCAGTTTTGTTCTTCTTTCTCAAGGTTGTTTTAGTTATTCAGGATCTTTTGTGGTTCCATACGAATTTTAGGATTGTTCTATTTTGTGAAAAATACTATTGGTATTTTGATAGGGACTGCACAGAATCTGTAGATTGCTTTGTGTAATATGGACATTTTAACAATGTTAATTCTTCCAATCCATGAGCATGGAATATCTTTCCATTTATTTCTCTCTTCTACAGTTTCTTTCATCAGTGTCTTATAAATTTAAGTATACAGGTCTTTCACCTTCTTGGTTAAATTTATTCCTAGATATTTTATTCTTTTTGATGCAGTTGCAAATGGGATTGTTTTCTTAATTCCTTTCTGATATTTCATTGTTAATGTATAAAAAACACAAGAGAATGATAACCTACAATGGAAAAGAATCTGAAAAGGAAATATATATGTATAACAATAACTTTGCTGTATACCTGAAACTAATACAACATTGTAAATCAATTATACTTCAATTTAAAAAAAGGTTTCCACTACTCTTCCAGGACTAGAATGTTCTTTTAAATGAAAAAAAAAAGCAAGAGATGTTTGTTGATTTTGTACCCTGCAACTTGCTCAATTTGTTTATTAGTTATAACAGGTTTTTTTGTGGCATCTTTAGGTTCTTCTATATATGAAATCATGCCATCTGCAAATAGTGACAGTTTTCCTTCCTCCTTTACAATTTGAATGGCTTTTATTTCTTTTTCCTGCCTAAATGCTTCTGCCTAGGACTTCTAATACTATGTTGAATAAAAGCAGCAAGAGTGGGCATCTTTGTCTTAAAAGCTCTCAGCTTTTCACTGTTGAGTATAATGTTGAGGTATGTTCCCTCTATACTTACTTTGCTGAGAATTTTTTATCATAGATACTGAATTTTGTCAAAAGCTTTTTCTGCATCTATTGAGAAGATCGTGTGATTTTCATCCTTCATTTTGTTGATCATGTTGACTGATTTGCAGATGCTGAATCATTCTTATATCCCTGGAATAAATCCCACTTGATGATGGTATATGGGCCTTTGAATGTATTGCTGAAGTCAGTTTGCTCATATTTTGGTGAGGATTTTTACATCTTTGTTCATCAAAGATATTGGCCTGTAATTTGTGGGAGTGTTTGTGTGTGTGTCTGATCCTTATCTGGTTTTGGTATGAGGGTGATGTTGGCCTGTAAAATGAGTTTGGAGGTGTTCTCTCCTCTTCAATTTTTGAAAGACTTTGAGAAGGATAGGTATTGAATCTTATTTAAATGTTTGGTAGATTTCACCAGTTAAGCTATCTAGTCTTGGACTTTTGTTGGGAGTTTTTTTTTTTTTTTTTTCCTTTTTAATTACTGATACAATCTTCGTACTATAATCAGTCTACTAAGATTTTCTATTTCTTCATGATTCAGTCTTGGAAGATTGTATGTTTCTAGGAATTTACCCATCACTTTCTAGCTCGTCCAATTTGCTGGCGTGTAATTGCTCACAGTAGCCTTGTAGGATCCTTTCTATTTCTTTGGTATCACTAGTTGTAACTTCTTTTCATTCATTTCTGATTTTCTTTTAGCTGTCTTTCTTAGTGAGTCTAGCTAAAGTTTGTCAATTTTACCTTTTCAAAGACCCAGCTGTCAGTTGTATTGATCTTTTTCTATTGTCTTTTTAGTCTCTATTTTATTTATTTCTGCTCTGATCTTTATTATTTCCTTCCTTCTACTGATTGGTCTTCCATTTGTTCTTTTTCTAGTTCCTTTAGATATAATTTTAGATTGTTCATTTGAGATTTCTCTTGTTTCTAGAGGTAGGCCTATACGGCTATAAACTTCCTTCTTAGAACTGCATTTGCTGCATCCCATAGATTTTGGTATGTTGGACTGTTGGCCCTTCATTTCCATGCACTCTGCATCCATCGATATGAAGGGCTTACTATACTACACCATTTTATATAAGGACTTGAGCTTCCACAGATTTTGGTATCCACATGGGGTCCTAGAATCAATTCACAATGGATGCCAAGGGACAGCTATATTTCCACTTTTATTTGTCTCAAGGTATTTTTTTTAATGTATTTATTTTAGTTATTTATTTTTGGCTGCACTGGGTCTTCGTTGCTGTGTGTGAGCTTTCTCTAGTTGCAGCGAGCAGGGGCTACTCTTTGTTGTGGTGTGCAGTCTTCTCATTGCAGTGGCTTCTCTTGTTGTGGAGCCCAGGCTCTAGGTGTGTGGGCTTCAGTAGTTGGGGCACGCGGGCTCAGCAGTTGTGGCTCGCGGGCTCTAGAGCGCAGGCTCAGTAGTTGTGGTGCATGGGCTTAGTTGCTCTGTGGGATGTGGCATCTTTCCGGCCCAGGGCTTGAACATGTGTCCCCTGCATTGGCAGGTGGATTCTTAACCACTGTGCCACCAGGGAAGCCCTCAAGGTATTTTTTGATTTCTGCTTTGATTTCTGCTTCATTGACCCACTGACTGTTCAGTAGCATACTGTTTAATCTCCACATATTTCTGATTGTCCCAGTTTTGTTCTTGTAATTGATTTCCAGTTTCATACCACTGTAGTTAGAAAAGATGGCTGATATGATTTCAGTCTTCTTAAATTTATTGACACTTATTTTGCGGTATAACATATGATCTGTATTGGAAAAAGTTCCATGTGTACTTGAGAAGAATGTGTATTCTGCTGCTTTTGGATGGAATGTTCTGTATACAGATCTTCCTCAACTTACAAGGGGGTTATATCCCATAAGTTGAAAATATTATTACGTCAAAGATGCATTTAATACATTTAACCTACTGAACAACATATGTTAGCCTAACCTACCTTAAACATGCTCAGAACACTTACATTAGTCTACAGTTAGTCAAAATCATCTAAGATATTTCATAGAAAATTCTGAATATCTCATGTAATTCATTGAATACTGTAGTGAAAGTGATAAACAGAATGATTGTACAGTAGTCCCCCCTTATCTGCGGTTTTGCTTTTTGTGATTTCACTTACCCATGGTCAACCATAGTCCAAAAATATTACTGGGAAAATTCCAGCAATAAACAATTATAAGTTTTAAATTGTCTACTGCTCTGCATAGCATGATTAAATCTCATGCCATCCCACTCTATCCCACCCAGGATATGAATCATCACTTTGTCCAGCATATTCATGCTGTATACGCCATCTGCCCATTAATCACTTAGTTGCCATTCTCAGTTATCAGATGGACTGTCACAATATCACAGTGGTTTTATTCAAGTAACCCTTATTTTACTCAATAATGGCCCCAAACCCCAAGAGTAGTGGTGCTGGCAATTCAGATATTCTCTTTACTGTGCCTCATTTATAACATACTTTATCATAGGTATGTATGTATAGGAAAAAACAGCATATACAGGGTTTCATACTATCTGAGGTTTCAGGCATCCATTGGGTCTTGGAATGTATCACCCCATGGATAAGGGGGGGGACGACTCTATGGTTATAGAATGGTTTTAAGTGTATCAGTTGTTTACCCTCATGATTATGTGACTAACTGGGAGCTGCAACTCACTGTTGCTGCTCAGCATCACAAGAGGTATCATAGCACATACTGCTAGCCAGGGAAAAGCTCAAAATTCAAAATTTGAAGTACATTTTTTACTCAATATGTATGGCATTTGTACCATCATAAAGTCAAAAAATCATAAGTCAAACCATCATAAGTTGGGGAACCATTTCTATATCTATTAAGTCCATGTGGTCTAATGTGTCACTTAAGGCCAATATTTCCTTACTGATTTTCATTGATATAAGGGGGTATTAAAGTTTCCTACTATTACTGTATTGCTGTCAGTTCCTCCTTTTAGATCTGTAATGTTTGCTTTATATATTTAGGTGCTCTTAGATCAGGTGCATAAATGCACCTGATGTAACTTACAAATGTTATATCTTCTTGCTGGATTGACCCCTTTATCATTATGTAATGCCCATCTTTGTCTTCTATTATGTTTTTGTTTTAAAGTCTATTTTGTCTAATATAAGTATAGCTATTCCAGCTTTCTTTTGGTTTCCATTTGCATTAAAGATCTTTTTCCATCCCTTCACTTTCAGTCTGTGTTTATCCTTATATCTGAAGTGAGTGTCTTATAGGCAGCATATAGATGATGGGTCTTGTATTTCTTTTTCACCCATTCAGCCACTCTATGTCTTTTGATTGGATAATTTAGTCCATTTTCATTTAAAGTAATTATTGATAGATAAGTACTTATGGCCATTTTGTTAATTGTTTTCTGGCTGTTTTGTCATTTCTCTCTGCTTGTTTCTTTTTCTCTTACTTTCTTCCATTGTGGCTTGATGACTTTCTATCATGTTATGCTTAGATTCCTTTCATTATCTTTTGTGTATCTACTATAAATTTTTGCTTTGTGGTTACTATGAGGCTAATATAACATCCTATATATATTGCAGTCTATTTTATATTAATAGCAAATCAAGTTTGAATGGATTCTGAAACTCCACATTTTTACTGCCCCCAGCCACATTTTGTTTTGATGTCGCATTTTATATCTTTTTATTTTGTGTATCCCTTAAGTAATTATTGTAATTATAGTTATTTTTACTAATTTTTATTTCAACATTTATACATTAATCCACTATTTTTACTATAGATTTACCTTTACAAGTGAGATTTTTACTTTTACACGTTTTCTTATTACAAATTAGTGCCCTTTCTCTTCAGCTTAAAGTCCTTTTAACATTTTTTATAAGGCCAGTTTAGTGATAATGAACTCCTTTAGATTTTGTTTGCCTGGAAACCTCTTTATCTCTTCTTTAAGTCTCGGTGATAACCTTGCTGGGTATTCTTGATTGAACTTTTTCCTTTGGGCACTTTGAATATATTCTGCCATTCCTTTCTGGGCTGCAAAGTGTCTGATGAGAAATCTGCTTATAGTATTGTGGTGGTTCCCTTGTACATAACAAGTTGTTTTTGTCTTATTGCTTTTAAGATTCTCTCTTTAACTTTTTTTTTTTTTTTTTTTTTTTTTTTTTTTTTGGCTGTGTTGGGTCTTCGTTTCTGTGCCAGGGCTTTCTCTAGTTGCGGCAAGCGGGGGCCACTCTTCATCGCGGTGCACAGGTCTCTCACTATCGCGGCCTCTCTTGTTGCGGAGCACAGGCTCCAGACGCGCAGGCTCAGTAGTTGTGGCTCATGGGCCCAGTTGCTCTGCGGCATGTGGGATCTTCCCAGACCAGGGCTCGAACCCGTGTCCCCTGCATTGGCAGGCAGATTCTCAACCACTGCGCCACCAGGGAAGCCCTCTCTTTAACTTTTGACATTTTAATTATAATGTGTCTTGGTATGCCTCTCTTTGTGTTATGCTGTTTGTTTGGAACTCTCTGGCTTCCTGAATCTGGATGTCTGTTTTCTTCTCAGATTAGAGAAGCTTTCAGCCATTATTTCTTCAAATCATTCTGCTCCTTTCTTTCTCTCTTCTCCTTCTGGGACCCCCTATAATGTGAATATTATTCTGCTTGATGTTGTCCCATAGGTCCTTAATCTATCTTCACCTTTTAACATTCTTTTTTCTTTATGCTGCTGTGTTTAGGTGAGTTCCACTGTCCTGTCTTACCGATCATTGATATGTTTTCTGTTTCATCTAGTCTGCTGCTGACCCCTCTAGTGTATTTTTTTTTCAGTTCACCTATTGCATTCTTCAGCTCTGTGACTTGTTTTTGGTTTTATTTTCTATCTTTGTTGAAGTTCTGTGTTCATCCATTCTTCCTTCCAGTTTGGTGAGTATTATTTTGAACTCTTTATCATGTAAATTACTTATCTCTGATTCAGTAACTTTTTTCCTGGGGTTTTATTGTTCTTTTATTTGGAACGTATGCCTCTGTCTTCTCTTTTCGTTTGACTCTCTGTGTTTGTTTCTATGTATTAGGGAAACAACTATCACTCCCCATTCTTAAAGGAGGAGCCTTTTGTAGGAGATGAACCTTACTGTGTAGCCTTGCCCTAGCTCATGGTTGCCTCTCAAGCCTTTGTGATAGTATTTGCAGCTTGATTTATTTTTGATAGGTCTCAGTTGTTGAGCATGTGCCAAGGCCTTTGAGTGTTCCAGAGGGAAATACCTCAGTCAGCAATTAGTTCATGCTGATTGGAAGCTAAACCCTCAGGCAGCAGCTTAAGGTATACAAGTGTATACAGTCCTGTGGGACCACAATTGTAGATCCTGCTGACATCCAGGTCAGGCAATCTGGAAGTGTCCCCTTAGCAACAGCTGAAAATATCAGGGCTCCAGATGAGCGTATGCACTCCTGTCTGAGAGGTTCTGGAAATCTGTAGTGAGGCCAAGTAGTAGTGCAAAGAGGGCATCCCCTGGCCTACATTCCCTGGGAGCACTTCTGTAGCCTCAATCTATGAGGTCAACCTGAAACCTGCCCCTCAGACTGAAGCTGCAGGACAAGTAAATAGGCCTTTTCACAGGAAGACTGGGGGTGTGTTTCAGCCTGGTGTTTGTGCTGTGCCCTGGGGGTGGTAGCCCACCAACTGTCTTTAGGATTCTTTCATACACATGGGACCCAGAAATGTAAGCACCCCTGGTCACCAGCGCTAGGTGCTCAAGGGGTGGCCCCTGTGGGGGCTGCACATGCCCGCCAGCTTCAGGGAGATCGCAGGAGGAGGGTGCACCCACTGGTGCTGGCAAGTCTGAGGGAGAATGCCAAACAGTGACGCCCACTAGCACCTTTATACCTGGAGAGAATCCAGCAGACTCCTTCCCCTCTGGCAGATGCTTTAAGATTAGCAAATGAATCTCCTTCACATACAGCATAGGCACTTTTCAAACTGGTGCTTTGTACTGGGCCCCAGGGTGAGTGAGCTTGTATGCAAGCCCTGTAAGACAGAAATCTCCATTCCCTACAGACCTACGGTGCTCCTGGATCTAAGCTCCTTTGGTTTCAAAGCCAGATATTTTGGGCGCTCATCTCTCTGGTGTACATCTCAAGGGTGGGGTGACTGATATGGGGCATAAACCCCTCGCTCCTCAGGGAGATGCCTTGTATTTGTGAGATCCCTCTTGACTGTGGGTGGCCACGCTGGAAGTGAGATTTTTGCTGACACCACGTCTCTGACTCTTCTACCCTTGCATCTTTTCATGTGGCCCTTTCATCCTTTGTTGTGGAAGCGCTGTTCAGTTTTCAGGTCTTTTGCCAAGAGAATGGTTTCATATGTAGTTGCAGATTTGTTGTTTCTATGGTAGGAGGTGAGTTCAGGATCTTCCTACAACACCACGTTGAACTGCCTCCCGTGATATTTTAAATAAGTATTATAACTATCATAAATAGATAGTGATGAAATAAACCATTCATAAATATATTGTTATGTAACAGACTAAAAGTGGTCAGTTTTCTGTTTTGTTTTTTTAATGCTCTGTTACTTTTGTGTTTCCACTTTCCTTTCTCGACTTTCTGTGATCACAAAATGCCTATTACAACCAAGGGAGGATGAAATAAAAAGTCCTTTATATCCTTCTAATTTAGCAGCCCTAAACCAAACATCTTGAAGACATCTTTTCCACAGTGAGGGATTAATTCTAGCAACCAAAAACCACCAGTGAATGTGACAAACACAGTCAAGCCTGCGATTTGTGTTATTGTAACATCAATATGATACCTCTGTTGTCCTAGAAAACTTAAACCATCATTGGGAATATCAATACTGATACTTTTGCTTTATTTAAGAAATTGATTAATTTAACATTGCAGAATGGAAAAATAAACTTCTCACAGATCAGTAAAACACTACTGTCTCCCGTGTGCTCCTCCCCTCCCCACTCCCCCGCAGAGGATAAATGCAGCTTTTTGCCACTTGCCTAACTAACAGATTCTACATATTAGGTTTCAGCAGCTGTTGCTGACACACTGTTCCATCCTAAATGTCCTGTTTCCTTTTCAGCAGCTCAGCAATAGTCTTGGTACCCAATCATGTGCTGAAAACATAAAATTATTTTGATAGGAATTAACAGAGAACATGAGCCAGCAGATGATATAAGTCTGTCTAAATCATGCCCACACTTTGAAGAAAACACGAATTCTTAATGGGAATAATTTCCAAAGCCAGAGAAACTGAACAATGAGCATTGCCCCCAATACTTCATATCACCTAAAGATGACAAGGTAAGAAGTTAACATTCTAAAATTTCAAAAGCATTGAGTCATTGATTCTTAACTATAGCATGATATAAGCACATTCCTCTTTCTAGTGTTAGCCTCTGTACATGTATATACAATGTATTCATGCATATATGAAAACATATTCTATTATCTAAAATCAACAATATTTGTTTGATTCAATTTAATTATTTAATTCATTAGTGGCTTGTACTCTTTCTAACATTCTGGTTTTTTTCCTGTAAAACTCTTAATCCCATGAGATCAAAGACTCGGTAATACAGGTGGTCTTAAGCAAATCAACATGACAGTGCATGCTTGTTGAATGAATGAGTGAGTAAGTGAATGCAAATGAAGGCAAATCACTTGGTAGACACTTTAAGTAGGGGAGGCAGAATGTAATTCTTTGTCTCTTCTAAAAGTCAACAGCCATTTGGAGGGCAAAAGTTAATAATACAAATTAAATAATTCAAGACAGTGACAATGCTATAACAAAGGAAAGATTCTCTACTGAGTGGCACAGACCATTTTTAAAATAAAGATTGAGCCAGCAGGGGCTGGGCTGTTTGAGAAAAGATTTGTGGAGAACATGGAACTTGAACTCAATTGTTTGAAAAATATCAGGTGAATGTCTACTGTGTGCCATGCACCATACTGTTTGATATGCATTATTTATTTTAATTCTCATATGTCTTAGGAGGTATTATGATTATCCTATTTGACTGACAGGAAGACTGAGGTTTAGAGAGGTTAACAACTTCCACAGAAATAGGAGATAGTGAAGACATGATTCCAAATCAGGTATTCGGATGGCAAAGCCCCTTGTTACTACCTACTACCCCAAGTGCCCTTCCTGAGTCTTAAAGAAAAGGTAACATGTAGTGAAAGGGGAGAGGCAATATAATTACAAGTGTGGATGTGACAATTCACGTGGCAGCTTCAAATATTTAGGAAACCAAGAGTTGACAGCCTGATTATCCTAAGGCCAACTTATATTGAAATAATGAAATGGTGATGATGACCACAGTATACGTTTGAATTCTTTCAGTGTGTTAGGCACTGTGTTAAGCACTTCACGTGTAAAGTCTCATTGATGCCTCGCTTCAGCTTTGTGATCTGCATTGCACCGAGCTCTGAATTCCAGCAGGTAGTGGGTGGGCCTTCATGGCCAGGTTAAGCGTGTTTGGCATTCATCCAAAATGAAGAGACATTTAAGACTGTCAAGTAGTGGAATGATACAATAAAACTTACCAATAGTTTGATGTCAATATTTTATTATATATATGCATTTCTTAGTGACTATTAGTGAAATTTTTAAAATGATACTTTAGTAAGATTAATATGATTGGGAATAATGGATTTTTCATATGTGAGAATGAGCGTGCATTTGTGTGTATGCTGGCAAGATGAGAAATGTTCTCTGAGAATTAGAGGGAAGAGATTAATTTGGAGACTAAAGCAATAAGTGTAAGATGACATTGGCCTGAAAAACACTGATAACATTGGAAATGGAAGATGGGATAGATGGTATATGTGGAAGGAAGGATTAGAAAAAATTTAAAAACTGAATAGATCTTGAGCCCAAGAACATGAGCTAAAATCTTTCTGTAGTTTCATGTTGGGAGAAGAAAAGAGAATTCAAATGTATCAGTTGGAAACTGCCTGCTGTACCATTGTGTCTTTCTACATACCAACTTCCCATATGCTTCTTATGGCTTGAATTTGGGTGCTTTTCTGTGGGAACTACACAGACTCTGGCAGTCCTCCAGTTTTTTATAGGAATTTCTCTTGCCTGGGACCTGATGCGGGACCTGTCTACATTCTGGCTATTAGAAAGGACTGTTTGTTTGTTTGTTTATTTGTTTGATCCAATTACCTAGTCTGAACAAAATCACTGAATGAGGTTCAATGGGGGTCTGTCTTCTCTGTGGCTTCTCAGGATGTAGCACCCAGAGCAGCTGGCAGAGAGGAATGGAGCAGCATATATTCTAATGTGGTTAATTTATTCTAATGAGCTGCATTCTCTAAAATCAGACTTGCTGATGTTGGCAGGAAATAAATTTAACTCTCCTGCACAAATAGATGCAAATCTGAATTCTCTGAAACATTTCATTTTCCACAAGGTAATCAAGATTCATAAAACTTCTATTTAGGATCTGGGCACCAGGGGGGTCAGTGTCCTTGAGGGAAACAAAACCTTCTAATGGAAATTATATTTCAGTAGTGTTAATCTCACGGGATCTGATAAATGGACACGGTGGAGTTGAATCTTATTTGGCTTCATTGTCCTTTCTGCCATACATTTCATTCAACACCAAGGTAATCAAATACATAAAATCTGCATTATTCGCTTCTGGCCCAGAAAACACTATCTAGTGCCCTTAATCAAAAGAACAGGAGACGAAGTTGATAGCACATTATTTTCTAAGGTTATCATCATCTTCAAAATTTTTCTGTTTTAAAATCTCATCTTCTTGGCCCAAAATTCAACTAACACCTCTCTTCTCTTCCATTTTCCTAGAACTTTATTAACTTCAGACAAAAGGTGATGAGACCATCCCAAATCTGTCCTTTCCAACAGTTCTCAGCCCCCAGTGCACTATCATCAATAGCTCCCTGAATAACAACCTATTCAGGAAAAGGAGAGTTTTGGCACCAAAATGAAGAATAATAGACATAATTTTTTAAACTTGGTTTTTAAAGCATGACATACTTTCAACAGTTCAAATGTAAATCTCACAAAGCCCCAAGCACATGTCTGGACTAAGGAGCACTTGTGACTTTCAGGACAAGCATTCTGAATTTAAAGTCAAGATTGATGATGGGTTCAGCTAGAAACAAGTTTGCATCACTGAGTCAAAATAATTAATGGCACATTTAATATTCTTCCATTCCATGTGGAGAAAAAAATAGCTTCTGCGCAAGAAGTCAGCTCACCCTCTTAGACTTCATGGCCATCTGAGCCGGGATGCTTTAAGGAGTGAGCTGCTTGTAACTTTGAAATCACTAGTGCTTATGTATGTGATCAGGTAAAGGTAAGATGATAGGGGAAAGGACCTTCTTGAGAGATTCAAGGGGTAGTGGTAGTTTGATGGCATACAGGGGAATGTGGAAGTGAATTATGAAAGGCAAAATGTACTGTTTAAATATTTGGTTACGGGAAATATAATTTCTTAAGTTTTGGTATAAAGGAGTTGATCTGATGAGACAGTGGTGTTTGCCAATGTGTTCAGTAAGCGTTTTATCATTTACTGTTAGCTATAAGCCAGAAGATATTGAAGGGGAGATGTGCTGTCATTACACTTGGAATAAAATGCAGAGTCCATTCCATGACCTCCAAAAGCCCCACGTGAGTGATTCTCAACTGATTCATAGGTACCACCCATTCTAATTGAATCAGTTTCAAGTTCAATGTAGGTGCTGCTAGTTTTAAAAGTTCCCCAGGTAGTTCAAATGTGCAAAAAGGACTGAGCAATACTGTCTTCCATAATAGAACTCTTTCTTTTTTTTCTTAAACAGTACCTACCACATAGGGTTGCTGTGAGAATTGCATGAGATAATGCACATAAGCAAGCATGGTGCAGAAGCATTTATTAAATATTAACTTCCATGATTATCATTTTATAAATAAAAAAAATTTAGTGACTAGTGGAGCCAGGGTTGGACTTCAAATCCCATTTTTTTTCCATTTCACCACAGGGCCACTGCCAAAAGAGAGAAGGGAAAGTGAAATTTGGGGGCATAATCAATGGGATCCCCCAAATAGTATCCCTAGTTAGAAGTTTCATTAGATGATTAGTTAGGATGTAGATTTTGCTGCTAATAACCTAAATATCAGTGGCATAAACAAGGCAAGCTTATCTTCCGTTTTTTTTGAATTTTAATTTTAATTTATTTTTTATACAGCAGGTTCTTATTAGTTATCCATTTTATACATATTAGTGTATACATGTCAATCCCAATCTCCCAATTCATCACACCACCACTACCCCCACCACTTTCCCCCCTTGGTGTCCATACGTTTGTTCTCTACATCTGCATCTCTAGTTCTGCCTTGCAAACCAGTTCATCTGTACCATTTTTCTAGATTCCACATATATGCGTTAATATACGGTATTTGTTTTTCTCTTTCTGACTGACTTCACTCTGTATGACAGTCTCTAGGTCCATCCACATCTCTACAAATGACCCAATTTCATTCCTTTTTATGGCTGAGTAATATGGTCAACTAATCGATGACAAAGGAGGCAAGGATATACAATGGAAAAAAGACAGTCTCTTTAATAAGTGGTGCTGGGAAAACTGGACAGCTACATGTAAAAGAAGGAAATTAGAACACTCCCTAACACCATACACAAAAAGAAACTCAAAATAGATTAAAGACCTAAATGTTTAAGACCGGACACTATAAAACTCTTAGAGGAAAACATAGGAAGAACGCTCTTTGACATAAATCACAGCAAGATCTTTTTCGATCCACCTCCTAGAGTAATGGAAATAAAAACAAAAATAAACAAATGGGACCTACTGAAACTTAAAAGCTTTTGCAAAGCAAAGGAAACTATAAACAAAACGAAAAGACAACCCTCAGGATGGGAGAAAATATTTGCAAATGAATCAACGGACAAAGGATTAATCTCCAAAATATATAAACAGCTCATGCAGCTCAATATTAAAAAAACAAACAATTCAATCCAAAAATGGGCAGAAGACCTAAATAGACATCTCTCCAAAGAAGACGTACAGATGGCCAAGAGGCACATGAAAAGCTGCTCAACATCACTAATGACTAGAGAAATGCAAATCAAAACTACAATAAGGTATCGCCTCACACCGGTTAGAATGGGCATCATCAGAAAATCTACAAACAATAAATGCTAGAGAGGGTGTGGAGAAAAGGGAACCCTCTTGCACTGTTGGTGGGAATATAAATTGATACAGCTGCTATGGAGAACTGTATGGAGGTTCCTTAAAATACTAAAAATAGAATTACTATATGAGCCAGCAACCCCACTACTGGGCATATGCCCAGAGAAAACTAGAATTCAAAAAGACCCATGCACCCCAGTGTTCACTGCAGCGCTATTTACAATAGCCAGGTCATGGAAGCAACCTAAATGCCCAATTCACTTTCACTAGCCAATTTAGTGGTAGACTAGACCAAGCTCTCTTCTACTTTAGGACTTTGCTGTTTTTGCTTGGCATGTTCTGATACTGACCACTCCTTCCTTTCACCCTTCTTACTCCTAGTAGATAATTACATGGTTGTCCCTTCAAATGTCACCTCCTGAGAGAAGCCACTTGTAACCTATTATCTAAGAAGATTCCCCATCTCCATTATATTTTATCACTTCAAACCATGTATTATTTGCTTTATGGCATCTGCCACTATTGGAAATCCTCATTCGGTCACTCCTTCCCTTGTATACTGTCTGGCAGCCCTTTCTACAAACTAGAGAACACTGTGCCTGTCATATTGCTGATTGATGTATGCTTTGTGCCTAAAACCATGCCTGGCCCATAGCAGTGTTCACTCCTATGTGTTAAATGAACAAATATTCGTTGAATGAATAAATGAATGGATGAATGAGTGAGTGACTGACTGAAAGGTCAACTGAAAAAACAATGCATTGGAAAATCTTTCTTTCTTGACCATGAATTATTGGTCACTAAATTCCAATGCCTGCCTTATATTGCAGACTGCATTTAATCTTTCTACTTAAAGCATTTTTCTTCCCTAGTCCTTTCTTTACCTTCCCAAGCAATAAATGAAACAGACTTTGGATCAAAGAGTATGCAGCACATGTGCCAATGGCCAAAACAATTTTCTATCAGAAAATTCAATCAAGGATTCTTTAATCAGAACATAAATCTTCCAGACACACATCACAGACTATACCACATTAGATCATAACTGCTTTTTTTTTTTTTGCTTTTCCCCCCATCCATTTTGCAATTGCAACCTCTCAGTGGTAGAGGAACAGCACTGAAGTAGCAGAGAGAAAGCAGTACACTGAAAAAGCAGTTTTAGACATGATGAACTTGGTCCTTTTAGTTTATCTCAGTCTGCAATTTCAACTCTCATGGGACTCAATCAAATGGAATCAGGCAATGTGGATCAATACTGTGAAATTCTGTTGTAAAGGGTATAAAAGGGTATAAAATAAACATTAAGAAGAGACTGTCTTTACCCCCCTCCCCCTTCTAGCAGCAACACCCTTATTTCTCCCATGTCTATGGAATTTGAGAACTCTTTTTTTTTTTTTTAAACAGCTGAGAACTCTTTACCTGTTTCCTTTCCTATTTTCTCCAGCCCAGGGAGAACATTAATGAGAAGAACCTGACTTTATCCCAATCAATCTTCTCAATTTTATACACTTATCATAAAGAGTGGCCATATGTGAATTGACTGTACTTGGCACTAGACATATTCAAAACAGTGAAAACCTGTAAAAAGAAAAACCTTATCAGTTACTATTTTTTTTTTAAATTTATTTATTTATTTTCGGCTGTGTTGGGTCTTCGTTTCTGTGCGAGGGCTTTCTCTAGTTGCGGCAAGCGGGGGCCACTCTTCATTGCAGTGCGCGGGCCTCTCACTATCGTGGCCTCTCTTGTTGCGGAGCACAGGCTCCAGACGCACAGGCTCCAGACGGGCAGGCTCAGTAGTTGTGGCTCACGGGCCTAGCTGCTCCGCGGCATGTGGGATCCTCCCAGACCAGGGCTCGAACCCATGTCCCCTGCATTGGCAGGCAGATTCTCAACCACTGCGCCACCAGGGAAGCCCAGTTACTATTTTTTAGGGCAAATAAGTAAAATCTTATTAATCAGGGAAATTTTAATGAAAATATTTCAGTTCATTTAAACTAAAGTTTCAAATATAGACAAGTTCAGTTTGTATCATTTTTTGAAATCTGAAGAGTTTAGGATATGCAGTGGTAAAAATCATGAAAATGGAAGAAGATATAAGGAAGAGATGTCATATTCCATAAGCTACCAGTAAATTGGCTCAAAAGATCTCTTAATGCTTCCCAAGAGTGATACATAAAGTTTTCTACTATCTAGCCAAACTGGAATTGATGGCCAGAAATATAGTATGTCTGTTTTGAAAGGCATACATTGAGTTCCGGATGGGATACCAAAGCCATAGCAAATGTTCTTCACAGGAACATCTTATATAAAAAGCATTTGCAAGAGCATTGTTCTACCAAATGAAAAAAAAAGATTTTTCTGTAGTTCTTGAGTACATATAATTTATTTTTACAAAAAAATACTATACATTCTGTATTTCACTTTGAAGAGTTTTCTTTTTCAACTTCAATTTTCATGATTTTTTCAAACATTCAGAGACCCAAATACCTATCACCCAAATTTAACAAATATTGCCATCTTCCTATATTTTCTTCAAAGCGTTCTCTCTTATTAAACAAATGTATTTACAGATATCATTTAAACACCATTCTTAATAACTATACCCTGCTTCTTAGAGTTAACCATTATTTAGAAATTAGAGTGTATCATTCCCATAATTACTGTCAACCTGTCTTCTATATCTCTTAATTGCTCCTTCATGCTTTTTATTTCTTTGTCTCTGTGGGAAGTGCCCTGGGTGAATTCTTCACTTACTAGCTGTGTGGTTTTGAGCAAGTTACTTAACCTCTGTACATCAGCTTTCTCATTTGTAAAATGTTGACAATAATACTGCCTACCTCACAGGGTTGTTAGAAGATTGTCATTTACAAAACACTTAGAAAAGAACGTGGTATAAACTGCTCAATAATATATCTCAATTCATTTTATTTTTCTTTGTCTGCAAACTAGAGTTTGTCCAAACTATTGTAAGTTTCTTTATAACTTCAGTATTTTCTTCATTGCCAATATTTCTAAGTGGTTCTATTTCACATCCTACTATTTTTATTTCTGCCTCTGTTAGTGTCACAAATTGTCCTTTTAATGGATATTGTCCATTCATTTACTTCTTTTATACACTTGTTCAGAAGGCTCTAAGAAATTTATTTCATTTGGAATAAATTCTGATTCATATTTTTCTTCATTGCCTACAATATCTGGTTGACTTTTACTTTTTACTCATTTATTTTTCTTTTTAAAAAATTTTTATTTTATATTGGAGTATATTTCATTAACAGTGTTGCATTAGCTTCAGGTGTACAGCAACATGATACATATATCTATTCTTTATCAAGTTCATTTCCCATTTAGGTTATTACAGAATATTGAGCAGCGTTCCCTGTGCTATACAGTAGGTCCTTGTTGGTTATCTATTTTAAATGTAACAGTGGGTACATGTCAATCCCAAACTCCCAATCTATCCCTCCCTCCCACCCTTCCTTCCTGGTAACCATAGATTCGTTCTCTAAGTCTGTGAGTCTGTTTCTGTTTTGTAAATAAGTTCATTTGTATCACATTTTTAGATTCCACATATAAGTGATATCACATGATATCTGTAATTCTCTGTCTGACAGACTTCACTTAGTATGATAATCTCCAGGTCCATCCATGTTGCTGCCAATGACATTATTTCATTCTTTTTATGGCTGAGTAATATTCCATTGTATATATGTACCTCATCTTCTTTATCCATTCCTCTGTTGATGGACATTTAGGTTGTTTCCATGTCTTACCTATTGGAAATAGTGCTGCTGTGAACATTGCAGTGCATGTATCGTTTCAAATTATGGTGTTCTCTGGATATATGCCCAGGAGTAGGACTGCCGGATCATATGGTAGCTCTATTATTAGTTTTTTGTTTTTTTAACATTTTTATTGGAGTATAATTGCTTTACAATTGTGTGTTAGTTTCTGCTTTATAACAAAGTGAATGAGTTATACATATACATATATCCCAATATCTCTTCCCTCTTGCATCTCCCTCCCTCCTACCCTCCCTATCCCACCCTTCTAGCTGGTCACAAAGCACCGAGCTGATCTCCCTGTGCTATGCGACTGCTTCCCACTAGCTATCTATTTTATATTTGGTAGTGCATATATGTCCATATATACACTACCGCTCTCTCACTTTGTCCCAGCTTATGCTTCGCCTTCCCCGTGTCCTCAAGACCATTCTCTAGTAGGGCTGTGTCTTTAGTCCCGTCTTGCCCCTAGGTTCCTCATGACCAATTTTCTTTCTTTTTTGTCTTAGATTCCATATATATGTGTTACCATGCGGTTTTTTTTTTTCTCGTTCTGACTTACTTCACTCTGTATGACAGACTCTAGGTCCATCCACCTCACTACAAATAACTCAATTTCGTTTCTTTTTATGGCTGAGTAATATTCCATTGTATATATGTGCCACATCTGCTTTATCCATTCATCTGTCGATGGACACTGAGGTTGCTTCCATGTCCTGGCTATTGTAAATACAGCTGCAATGAACATTGTGGTACATGACTCTTTTTGAATTATGGTTTTCTCAGGGTATATGCCCAGTAGTGGGACTGCTGGGTCATATGGTAGTTCTATTTTTAGTTTTCTAAGGAACCTCCATACTGTACTCCATAGTGGCTGTATCAATTCACATTCCCACCAACAGTGTATGAGGGTTCCCTTTTCTCCACACCCTCTCCAGCATTTATTGTTTCTAGATTTTTTGATGATGGCCATTCTGACTGGTGTGAGATATCGCATTGTAGTTTTGATTTGCATTTCTCTAATGATTAATGACATTGAGCATTCTTTCATGTGTTTGTTGGCAATCTGTATATCTTCTTTGGAGAAATGTCTATTTAGGTCTTCTGCTCATTTTTGGATTGGGTTATTTGTTTTTTTGATATTGAGCTGCATGAGCTGCTTGTAAATTTTGGAGATTAATCCTTTGTCAGTTGCTTCATTTGCAAATATTTTCTCCCATTCTGAGGGTTGTCTTTTCGTCCTGTTTATGGTTTCCTTTGCTGTGCAAAAGCTTTTAAGTTTCATTAGGTCCCATTTGTTTATTTGTGTTTTTATTTCCATTTTTCTAGGAGGTGAGTCAAAAAGGATCTTGCTGTGATTTATGTCATAGAGTGTTCTGCCTATGTTTTCCTCTAAGAGTTTGATAGCATCTGGTGTTATGTTTAGGTGTTTAATCCATTTTGAGTTTATTTTTGTGTATGGTGTTAGGGAGTGTTCTAATTTCATTTTTCACATGTAGCTGTCCAGTTATCCCAGCACCACTTATTGAAGGGGCTGTCTTTTCTCCACTGTATATTCTTGCTTCCTTTATCAAAGATAAGGTGACCATATGTGCGTGGGTTTATCTCTGGGCTTTCTATCCTGTTCCATTGATGTATATTTCTGTTTTTGTGCCAGTACCATACTGTCCTGATTACTCTAGCTTTGTAGTATAGTCTGAAGTCAGGGAGCCTGATTCCTCCAGCTCCATTTTTCTCTCTCAAGATTGCTTTGGCTATTCGGGGTCTTTTCTGTTTCCATACAAATTGTGAAATTTTTTGTTCCAGTTCTGTGAAAAATGCCAGTGGTAGTTTGATAGAGATTGCATTGAATCTGTAGATTGCTTTGGGTAGTAGAGTCATTTTCACATTGTTGATTCTTCCAATCCAAGAACATGGTATATCTCTCCATCTATTTGTATCATCTTTAATTTCTTTCATCAGTGTCTTATAATTTTCTGCATACAGGTCTTTTGTCTCCTTAGGTAGGTTTATTCCTAAAATACCTAAGGTATTTTATTCTTTTTCTTGCAGTGGTAAATAGGAGTGTTTTCTTAATTTCACTTTCAGATTTTTCATCATTAGTGTATAGAAATACAAGGGATTTCTGTGCATTAATTTTGTATCCTGCTAGTTTACCAAATTCATTGATTAGCTCTAGTAGTTTTCTGGTAGCATCTTTAGGATTCTCTATGTATAGTATCATGTCATCTGCAAACAGTGACAGCTTTACTTCTTCTTTTCCGATTTGGATTCCTTTTATTTCTTTTTCTCCTCTGATTGCTGTGGCTAAAACTTCCAAAACTATGTTCAATAATAGTGGTGAGAGTGGGCAACCTTGTTTTGTTCCTGATCTTAGTGGAAATGGTTTCAGTTTTTCACCATTGAGGACGATGTTGGCTGTGGGTTTGTCATATATGGCCTTTATTATGATGAGGTAAGTTCCCTCTATGGCTACTTTCTGGAGGGTTTTAATCATAAATGGGTGTTGAATTTTGTCAAAAGCTTTCTCTGCATCTATTGAGATGATCATATGGTTTTTTCCCTTCAGTTTGTTAATATGGTTTATCACATTGATTGATTTACGTATATTGAAGAATCCTTGCATTCCTGGAATAAACCCAACTTGATCATGGTGTATGATCCTTTTAATGTGCTGTTGGATTCTGTTTGCTGGTATTTTGTTGAGGATTTTTGCATCTATGTTCATCAGTGATATTGGCCTGTAGTTTTCTTTTTTTGTGACATCTTTGTCTGGTTTTGGTATCAGGGTGATGGTGGCCTCGTAGAATGAGTTGGGGAGTGTTCTTCCCTCTGCTATATTTTGGAAGAGTTTGAAAAGGATAGGTATTAGCTCTTCTCTAAATATTTGATAGAATTCGCCTGTGAAGCCATCTGGTCCTGGGCTTTTGTTTGTTGGAAGATTTTTAATCACAGTTTCAATTTCAGTGCTTGTGATTGGTCTGTTCATATTTTCTATTTCTTCCTGGTTCAGTCTGGGCAGGTTGTGCATTTCTAAGAATTTGTCCACTTCTTCCAGGTTGTCCATTTTATTGGCATAGAGTTGCTTGCAGTAATCTCTCATGATCCTTTGTATTTCTGCAGTGTCAGTTGTTACTTCTCCTTTTTCATTTCTAATTCTATTGCTTTGAGTCTTCTCCCTTTTTTTCTTGATGAGTCTGGCTAATGGTTTATCAATTTTGTTTATCTTCTCAAACAACCAGCTTCTAGTTTTATTGATCTTTGCTATCATTTCCTTCATTTCTTTTTCATTTATTTCTGATCTGATCTTTATGATTTCTTTCCTTCTGCTAACTTTGGGGTTTTTTTGTTCTTCTTTCTCTAATTGCTTTAGGTGTAAGGTTAGGTTGTTTATTTGAGATGTTTCTTGTTTCTTAAGGTAGGATTGTATTGCTATAAACTTCCCTCTTAGAACTGCTTTTGCTGCATCCCATAGGTTTTGGGTCATCGTGTTTTCATTGTCATTTGTTTCTAGGTATTGTTTGATTTCCTCTTTGATTTCTTCAGTGATCTCTTGGTTATTAAGTAGTGTATTGTGTAGCCTCCATGTGTTTGTAGTTTTTACAGATTTTTTTTCCTGTTACTGATATCTAGTCTTTTAGCGTTGTAGTCAGAAAAGATACTTGATACAATTTCAATTTTCTTAAATTTACCAAGGCTTGATTTGTGACCCAAGATATGATCTATCCTGGGGAATGTTCCATGAGCACTTGAGAAGAAAGTGTATTCTGTTGTTTTTGGGTGGAATGTCCTATAAATATCAATTAAGTCCATCTTGTTTATCATTTAAAGTTTGTGTTTATTTATTTTCATTTTGGATGATCTGTCCATTGGTGAAAGTGGGCTGTTATAGTCCCCTACTATGATTGTGTTACTGTCCATTTCCCTTTTTATGTCTATTAGCATTTGCCTTATGTATTGAGGTGCTCCTATGTTGGGTGCATAACTATTTACAATTGTTATATCTTCTTCTTGGATTGATCCCTTGATCATTCATTACGTACTGTCCTTCCTTGTCTCTTGTAACATTCTTTATTTTGAAGTCTATTTTATCTGATATGAATATTGCTACTCCAGCTTTCTTTTGATTTCCATTTGCATGGAGTATCTTTTTCCATCCCCTCACTTTCAGTCTGTATGTGTCCCTAGGTCTGAAGTGGGTCTCTTGTAGACAGCGTATATATGGGTCTTGTTTTTGTATCCATTCCGCCAGTCTATGTCTTTTGGTTGGAGCATTTAATCCATTTACATTTAAGGTAATTATCAATATGTATGTTCCTATTACCATTTTCTTAATTGTTTTGGGTATGTTATTGTAGGTCTTTGCCTTCTCTTGTGTTTTCTGCCTAGAGACGTTCCTTTAGCATTTGTTGTAAAGCTGGTTTGGTGGTCTTAGCTTTTGCTTCTCTGTAAAGGTTTTAATTTCTCCATCAAATTTAAATGAGATCCTTGCTGGGTAGAGTAATCTTGGTTGTAGGTTTTTCCCTTTCATCACTTTAAATATGTCCTGCCACTCCCTCCTGGCTTGAAGAGTTTCTGCTGAAAGATCAGCTGTTAACCTTATGGGGATTCCCTTGTATGTTATTTGTTGTTTTTCTCTTACTGCTTTTAATAATTTTTCTTTGTATTTAATTTTTGATAGTTTGATTAATATGTGTCTTGGCCTGTTTCTCCTTGGATTTATCCTGTATGGGACTCTCTGTGCTTCCTGGAGTTGATTAACTATTTCCTTTCCCATATTAGGGAAGTTTTCAACTATAATCACTTCAAATATTTTCTCAGTCCCTTTCTTTTTCTCTTCTTCTTCTGGGACCCCTGTAATTTGAATGTTGGTGTGTTTAATATTGTCCCAGAGGTCTGTGAGACTGTCCTCAATCTTTTCATTCTTTTTTCTTTATTCTTCTCTGCAGTAGTTATTTCCACTATTTTATCTTCCAGGTCACTTGTCCGTTCTTCTGCCTCAGTTATTTTGCTGTTGACCCCTTCTAGAGAATTTTTAATTTCATTTATTGTGTTGTTCATTATTGTTTGTTTGCTCTTTAGTTCTTCTAGGTCCTTGTTAAACGTTTCTTGTATTTTCTCCATTCTATTTCCAAGATTTTGGATCATCTTTATTATCATGACTCTGAATTCTTTTTCAGGTAGACTGCCTATTTCCTCTTCATTTGTTTGGTCTGGTGTGTTTTTACCTTGCTCCTTCATCTGCTGTGTGTTTTTCTGTCTTCTCATTTTGCTTATCTTACTGTGTTTGCGGTCTCCTTTTTGCAGGCTGCAGGTTCATAATTCCTGTTGTTTTTGGTGTCTGTCTCCAGTGGCTATGGTTTGTTCAGTGGGTTGTGTAGGCTTCCTGGTGGAGGGGACTCGTGCCTGTGTTCTGGTGGAT
This sequence comes from Balaenoptera musculus, assembly GCF_009873245.2. Lineage (NCBI taxonomy): Eukaryota > Metazoa > Chordata > Mammalia > Artiodactyla > Balaenopteridae > Balaenoptera > Balaenoptera musculus. The sequence continues at coordinate 139,513,109 of NC_045787.1, read as the reverse complement.
GAGGCTGGATCTTGTCTTACTGGTGGCCAGGTCCACGTCTGGTGGTGTGTTTTGGGGTTTCTGTGACCTTATTATGATTTTAGGCAGCCTCTCTGCTAATGGATGGGGTTGTGTTCCTGTCTTGCTAGTTGTTTGGCATAGCGTGTCCAGCACTGCAGCTTGCTGGTCATTGAGTGGAGCTGGGTCTTGGTGTTGAGATGGAGATCTCTGGGAGATTTTCGCCATTTGGTATTACGTGGAGCTGGGAGGTCTCTGGTGGACCAGTGTCCTGAAGTTGGCTCTCCCACCTCAGAGGCACAGCCCTGATGCCTGGCTGGAGCACCAAGAGCCTGTCATCCACACGGCTCAGACTGCTAGTGTTGGAAGGTCTCCTGCAGAGTCAGGAGGTGGCTCTGTCTCACCGTGAGGACAAGGACACTGGCAGCAGAAGTTCTGGGAAGTACTCCTTGGCATGAGCCCTCCCAGAGTCCACCATTAGTCTCACCCTATTATTAGTTTTTGAAGGAACCTCCATACTGTTCTCCATAGTTGCTGTACCACTTTACATCCCCATCAACAGTGTAGGAGGGTTCCCTTTTCTCCACATCCTCTCCAGCATTTATTGTTTGTAGACTTTTTGATGGTGGCCTTTCTGACTGGTGTGAGGTGGTACCTCATTGGAGTTTTGATGTGCATTTTTCTAATAATTAGTGATGTTGAGCATCTTTTCATGTGCCTCTTGGCCATCTGTGTGTCTTCTTTGGTGAAATGTCTAGGTCTTCTGCCCATTTTTGGATTGGGTTTTTTGTTTTTTTGATATTGATCTCCATAAGCTGTTTGTAGATTTTGGAGATTAATCCTTTCTCAGTTGCACCTTTTGCAAATATTTTCTCCCATTCTATGGGCTGTCTTTTTGTTTTGTTTACGGTTGGTTACCTTTGCTGTGCAAAACCTTTGAGTTTAATTAGGTCCCATTTGTTTGTTTTTATTCCTATTACTCTAGGAGATGGATTGGAAAAGATCTTGCTACGATTTATGTCAAAGAGGGTTCTGCCCATGTTTTCCTATAAGAGTTTTATAGTATGCAGTCTTACATTTAGGGCTTTAATCCATTTTGAGTTCATTTTTGTGTATGCTGTTAAAGAATGTTCTACTTTCATTTTTTTACATGTAGCTATCCAGTTTTCCCAGCACCACTTATTGAAGAGACTGTCTTTTCTCCATTGAATAGTTTTGCCTCCTTTGTCATAGATTGTTTGACCATAGGTGCCTGGGTTTATTTTTGGGCTTCATATCCTGTTTCATTTGGTCTATATTTGTTTTTGTGCCAGTACCATACTGTCTTGATTACTGTAGCTTTGTAGTAGAGTCTGAAGTCAGGAAGCCTGATTCCTCCAGCTCCGTTTTTCTTTCTTAAGATTGCTTTGGCTCTTCTTTGAGGTCTTTTGTGTCTCCATATAAAATTTTAAGATTTTTTGTTCTAGTTCTGTGAAAAATGCCATTGGTAATTTGATAGGGATTGCATTGAATCTGTAGATTGCTTTGGGTAGTATAGTCATTTTGACAATATTGATTCTTCCAATCCAAGAATATGGTGTATCTTTCTATCTGTTTGTGTCATCTTTGATTTCTTTCGTCAGTGTCTTACAGTTTTCAGAGTACAGGTCTTTTGCCTCCTTAGGTAGGTTTATTCCTAGGTATTTTATTCTTTTTGATGCGATGGTAAATGGGATTGTGTTTCTTTAATTTCTATTTCTGACCTTTCGTTGTCAGTGTATAGAAATGCAACAGATTTCTGTGTATTAGTTTTGTATCCTGAAACTTTTCCGAATTCATTGATAAGCTCTAGTAGTTCTCCGGTAGCATCTTTGGGATTTTCTATGTATAGTATCATGTCATCTGCAAACAGTGACAGTTTTACTTGTTCTTTTCCAATTTGGATTCCTTTTATTTCTTTTTCTTTTCTGACTGCCTGGCTAAGACTTCAAAAACTATGTTGGATAAAAGTGGTGAGAGTGGACATCCTTGTCTTCTTCCTGATCTTAGAGGAAATGCTTTCAGGTTTTCACCATTGAGAATGATGTTTGTTTGCTGTGGGTTTGTCGTATATGGCCTTTATCATGTTGAGGTAGGTTCCCTCAATGCCCACTTTCTGGAGAGTTTTTATCAAAAATGAGTGTTGAATTTTTGTCAAACGATATAAGAATTGTAAGTAAGTATATATGCACCCAACATAAGAGCACCTCAATATATAAGGCAAATACAGCCATAAAGGGAGAAATCAACACTAACACAATAATAGTGGGGGACTTTCATCAATGGATGGATCAATCCAGACAAAAAATTAATAAGGAAACACAGGCCTTAAATGAAACATTAGACCAGATGGACCTAACTGATGTTTATAGAGCCTTCCATCCAAAAGCAGCAGAATACATTCTTTTCATGTGCACATAGAACATTCTCCAGGATTGATCACATGCTGGGCCACACAGTGAGCCTCAGTAAATTTAAGAAAATTGAAATCATATCAAGCATCTTTTCTCACCACAATGCTATGAGATTAAAAATCAACTACAAGAAGAAAACTGTAAAAAACACAAACATGTGGAAGCCTAACAATATGCTACAAAACAACCAATGAATCACTGAAGAAATCAAAGAGGAATTCAAAAAATTCCTAGAGACAAATGAAAATCAAAGCACACAACAATGCAAAACCTATGGGACACAGCAAAAGTAGTTCTAAGAGGGATGCTTATAGCAATACAAGCTTACCTCAGGAAACAAAAAACTCAAATAAACAACCTAACCTTACACCTAAAGCAACTAGAGAAAGAAGAACAAACAAAACCGAAAGTTAGTAGAAGGAAAGAAATCATAAAGATCAGAGCAGAAATAAATGAAATATGAGATGAAGGAAACAATAGCAAAGATCAATGAAACTAAAAGCTGGTTCTTTGAAAAGATAAAACTGATAAACCTTCAGCCAGACTCATTAAGAAAAAAAGGGAGAGGGCTCAAATGAAAAAGGAGAAGTTATACCTGACACCACAGAAATACAAAGGATCATGAGAGACTACTATAAGCAACTATATACCAATAAAATGGACAACCTAGAAGAAATGGACAAATTCTTAGAAAGGTACAATTTCCCAAGACTGAACCAGGAAGAAATAGAAAATATGAATAGACCAATCACAAGTAATGAAATTGAAACTGTGACTAAAAAACTCCCAACAAACAGAAGTCCAGGACCAGATGGCTTCATGGACGAATTCTGTCAAACATTTAGAGAAGAGTTAACACCTATCCTTCTGAAACTATTCCAAAAAATTGCAGAGGCAAGAACACTCCCAAATTCATTCAATGAGGCCACTGTCACCCCGATACCAAAACCAGACAAAGATATCAGAAAAAAAGAAAATTACAGCCGATAACACTGATGAACATAGATGCAAAAATCCTCAACAAAATACTAGCAAACCAAATCCAACAGTACATTAAAAGGATCATACACCATCATCAAGTGGGATTAATCCCAGGGATGCAAGGATTTTTCAATATCCGCAAATCAATCAGTGTGATATACTGCATTAACAAATGGAAGAATAAAAATCATATGATCATCTCAATAGATGTAGAAAATCATTTATTTATTTCTTGACTCTGTCCTCAGCTTCTCCTTAAATCATCTACCTGCCCATAAAATCCTTGTTAACAACTTACTGTGTCCTTTCCATAGTTCACTTAACACACACACACACACAAACACACACAGATTTTTGGACTTTTTTTTAATAAAATGACACATTTTGTGGAACACTTGTGGAAAATATTGAGATGTTATATGAGAAAAGTATCCTGGAATCAAATAGTTTTGGGAAACACTGGATCACAAAAATTGAATAGCATTATCTACTGCCAGACTTTTAGTGCATTTATCACAGAAATGTGTGCAAGCTATGTATTCCTCCAAATCATTTGACAGTGAAACCCTTAACAGGGAAATTAAGGCATTGGTATTATGAGGGACAGACTTTGGGAAACACTGACCTAACACTTGCAATGAATTTCATTTACTCTTTAACTGTAAATTCAGCTTTCATCCATTTGGAGACCAGACATATTCCAAATCAAGGGGCCAAGAAGCCATATATTAACTCTACTCTAGCTTCTTATTTTGCATACAGAAGTTGGGTTCTTATCCTCTTGCCTGGTAACCAAGCCTCTGCCTAAAACCTGAGAATCAGAAACCAAACATCTGTCTTGGTTTCCTGTCCTGGCCTTTGATGTGAATTGTCCAAGATGTGGTGTACTGACCTGAAACCAAGTGGTCTACTTTCTGGTCCTCTAATAATTAACTGTCTTCTCATCACGTTACCCAATACACAAGTTGCTATGGTATCCAGGTCTTCATTCTAAGTTTACCTCTCATCAATACATAATTTCAGAAGGGAGTATAAAATTAATTAAAGAAGAAGAACATAGAATCATAGAGAAAGTAAGTTTTGGCTTGGGTATTTATTGAAATAGGGACATATGAGTTAAAAGGCTGTTCCTTTTTAGCTATCTTTAGTCTTCCTCATACACTTGATTGCCAAATTAAATGAGTTAACATATAAGGGCATGTAGTATTATGCTGGTGCAGTATAGGCAACAAATGTTAGTTTACATTTCATTCTTTAAGCAAGCTTAAACAGCCAGGATTTCCTTGTTTATAATATGCAGAATGTCTAGCAAACATAGTGGGACCACATAAGAACCTGTGATACTTTTATAGATCAATTCACATCTCTTAAAGTAAAATTGTATATAGCAGTAACCTAATATACCCCCAAATAGCATGCAAACTAGAATGGTCAAGTGTTCCAACTCTTATGGATCGTATATTAGATGCCAAGCACTACCCTAAGTACCTTAGATACTTATGCTAAATAATAATCACAAAAATCCTGTGAAGTTGCCCAGGGTCACATAGCTAGTTCATGAAAGTGACTGGATTCAAACCCTGGCAGCTGATAAAGAGCCCTTATTCTACTCCCAAAGCTGTACTTACTCCATATCAACTCTCACTTAATAGGAGATATGTATTTAATATAAGCGGTTTATTATAATTAAGAGAAGTCATATCATATTCGAGTCAGGGTAGACACTGCCTCTCTTCTCGTGTTGTCTTCAATCTCTACAAGAGTGCCTGCATCAGACACTAGACACTTACTTTTTCAAGAAAAAAATCTGATTATATTTTTAAAGTTTCGTGTTTTTGTAGGGTCAACAATTTTTGGAGAATTTTCTCTTCAAGCAAAGGAGAGATGGAGATGCTAGAAAATTATCTGGGTGGTAGGCAAATATTTTAAAGGTATTGCAGAAATTGAAGTCAATAAATCAGAGAGTAACTGTCCAAAAAAGGGAGAGAGAGTGACAAATGCAGTAAATTCCAAGAAGTAAAGGCTGGTCAAAGACAAAATGTGTTCCTCTGCCCAGAGTACAGTATTCCTGACCTCTGAACATGAGGCTCAGGACTACTGGGAACCAAGGGTACTAAACATAATTAAATAATAATTAACTGGTAGTGTGAATAAATAATATCTCCATGGTAAATAACTGACACACAAAACCCAGCACAAGTTCTGCCACAGATGGCGAGCAAACAGTGACTACTGATACAACTTAAGGAGGTAGCATTAAGTTTTTGTTATTGTTTAAAAGATGGGAGATAAAGCAGGAAGTTAAATTGGAACATTTAAGCTTTGCACACTGCATAGTGATAGAAAGTCATGTATTCCTCAAGATTGATGTTCCCACATGATTACATCAAGAAATCGGAAAGAGATGCATTTGCCAATTATTCCCAATCGATGCAAGAAAGAATATGTGTTAGAGTAGAACAAGCAATCAATCAAAATTCCCTCCTCTCCTCAATACCACAATTATCTCTAATTTTTCGAAACAATTCTTAATCCTTTCTCAACAGGGTCTTTCATGTTGTCATTAACAAAATCTAATATAGGTTAAAATCACAATATTTTAAAACAGTTACCTAAGAAATCATCTCAAGTCTAGAAAAATGATCCAGTCAAAAAATGGGCAGAAGACCTAAAGAGACATTTCTCCAAAGAAGACATACAGATGGCCAAAAAGCACATGAAAAGATGTTCAACATCACTAATTGTCAGAGAAATGCATATCAAAACTACAACAAGGTATCACCTCACACTGATCAGAATGGCCTTCATGAAAAAGTCTACAAGCAATAAATGCTGCAGAGGGTGTGGAGAAAAGGGAACCCTTCTACTGTTGGTGAGAATGTAAATTGGTACAACCACTATGGAGAACAGTATGGCGGTTCCTCAGAAAACTATAAATAGAACTGCCATATGACCCAGCAATCCCACTCCTGGGCATATATCCAGAGAAAACTCTAATTTGAAATAATACATGCACCCCAGTGTTCATTGCAGCACTATTTACATGGAAGCAACCTAAATGTCCATCAACAGAGGAATGGATAAAGAAGATGAGGTACTTATAAACAGTGGAATATTACTCAGCCATAAAAAGGAATGAAATAATGCCATTTGCAGCAACATGGATGGACCTGGAGTTATCATACTAAGTGAAGTCAGTCAGAGAAAGACAAATATATGATATCTCCTATATGTAGAATCTAAAAAAAAATGATACAAATGAACTTACTTACAAAACAGAAATAGAGTCACAGATGTAGAAAACAAATTTATGGTTACCAGGGGGGGAAAGGGGAGTGGAGGGATAAATTGGGAGATTGGGATTGACATATACACACTACTACGTATAAAGTAGATAACTAATAAAGACCTATTGTATAGCACAGGGAACTCTACTCAATACTTTGTAATGATCTAAATGGGAAAAGAATCTAAAAAAAGTGGATATATGTGTATGTATGGCTGATTCACTTTGCTGTTCAGCAGAGACTAGCATAACATTGTAAATCGACTATACTCCAATAAAAATTTTAAAAAAGAAAAATCATCTGGAGCCTAGAAATTGAAACCAGTTCAAGCTGCATGTCTGAAGCTCAGGAAGTCAGTTATTTACTAAATTCCTCAGTCTGTCCTCAGTCAGCTTCTTGTATTATATTAGAAATTACTTTATCATTCAATTGGCTGGGGCTAATATCTCTTCTTCCCCCTCTCTCCCTTCCTTCCTCTCTACCCCTTTCCCCCACCCTCAACATAGGAAATTAAGGGAAACTGCTGGGCAATTAAATGGAGTGAAAATATTTTTCCAATGCTTTAAAAAAAAAAAATTTGTATGTATGCAAATGCATCAGTCTAAGTTCTACTGGATGTCTCTTGAACTATAATCATATTAAAACAATATAGACCCAAGATATAATTAAAATGTGATAAAAGTTATTTATGATTATTTAGATACTAGAACTAAATAGGTTCTACATTTAAACCAGCCTGTTTAGTTTTCTTTGAAGTGTGTTCATGTTCCACATCATGTATGCAAAATTGATAAAAATGAAAAAAGAAGAAAGATAGAACAATGTTATAGAAAGTAAAGTGATCTTATTACACAGTGATTTAAAACAGCACTGGCTTTAAACCTGAGGGGGAAAAAGGTAGAATCTGAATATAGTCTTATCAAATGGCTCTCACATTGATGTTGATTTAAGGTTTTGCACATGGAATCTGGAGAGGTTTGGTGGTTGATGCTTATATTTGAAAGTCAGTAAATCCTGTGCCCCACATTTATCTCTCTGCTTAGCATAGCAATAATGGTAATCCCCTGGCAGTATTTGACTTGAACCTTTTGACCTATCTTGAACTCTCGTTCAATGTTCACTATAAACATCACTTAATCACCTTTTCGCTTTTGCTTCAGTGGAGCAGCCAGTATGCTCTAAAATCATTTTGTAGAAAAGACATTTTCATATCAAAATTCCTATGACTTTAATTACACAATATCTTGGAAATTTTTCACAATCCTTTTCTCTGTTTACTTTCTGAACGTTCACTTTATCATTCTGTAAGCCACACATTTATAAAGGCTTCATTCTACTTACATCTCCTGCTTGTGTTTTGGAAAGAATTAGACACTTACGTATTTGTGTCTGCTGTATACCAATACATGGAAAATGAATAGTATTTTGCTCTTTGGGGTTTAGCAATGTTGTATAACTTTAAAACATAAAAGCATTTTCAGTTGCTTAATCTTTTTTTCTCTTCCAACACCCAGTACATAAAAAAAACAAATTTAAAAAAATCCAAATAAACAAAATGTCTTTTTGAGATAATAGCAGGGTGACCTCATTTCTGCTGCTACCTTCAGATTCAGCTCTGTCATTGTTTCCTATATGGAAGCAGATTGGATCTCCTGGCTTTTCAGTTGCCCAGTTTTTGCAGGTTTTTTTTTTTTTTTTTGCCTCATTTTGAACTCAGCTGACGGAAACACTGGTTTTCCAAGATTGTCTTTTTTCTTGGACCCATGATAAAAATGAGTCCAGCACAGCTGAATAGTGATGCTGTTTACAGAAATAAAGTTAATCAAGGGAGTTTAAGAATTTTGGTGGGGGGAGCTAGTAAATGTTAGTAATAAACACATTTTTCTTCTTATGAGTGCAACATCACTTACTCATTGTACAGACTCAGGGAGGCATGTGATCTCAGTAACCACCATAAAACAGTTTGGCCAACGCTGACAGGACACAAGTCAAAGTTTTAACATATAAAACTAGTGTTCTTACTCTATCTTATAAAGTATGATAATCCAACTGCAAGGTGTTTCTTATTGCTGCTAAGCAATCCTTTTTATCTTCTGCTGGCTCCTCAGTATGCGTCCAACTTGTTTCACCCCTTTTCTCTTCTCCTCTAGGATCTAAGATCTCCTTGCTCTTTTTAACTAGTGTTCCCACTCCCATGTGCTTGGGAAGGCTAAGTTCATGAGCTTCAGCTTGCGTCTTTGTCCCAATTCAGCATATTGCTCAGTTTGCACGTACCCTTTCATCTTCCTCTCGGGTCTCAGAAAAATCCTCATCTCTCTTTATGTCTATAGAGTTAAACCTTCCTTTCTGACCTCAGATTCCATCATGGCCCAACTCCAGAGGCACTCTGCTACCATTCTAACAAACACCTCTGGTTTTGAGCTCAAGTTCTCCCTCTTGACTGGAGAAGATTCTTGTCTTCATACACACTCCCACTTTCCCTGCTGTTCTCATGGTCATTCTCTTATCCCTGTGGTTTGTGAACACTCTGTAGGACATATTTCCTCTGAAACTAGTCGACAAGGACTCCCTCCTTCATTAATCACTTGACTTCCTTACTTGCCCAAAATTCCTTTAAGAACTACATATGGGTCCAATTTTCATAGAATATTTCCTAAATATCCAATTTATTTTCTGATCCCAAAATTAACCTTGCCCAAATCTAAAATCTAAGCTATAGTCACTGCAGCTCCAATTCACATCCCCACAATCCCTCAGACATTTCAGTTTTCCATACTTTCCAAGTCAGTCAACATACACATGATGGTTCTATCATGTAAAACATCTAGTTTAGTAATTACAGTAGTAAATTGGCAATTTAATTTTTATTTGGTTTTAACTCTAATTTTAAGATGCTATGGACAGGTAAGCCTTGGTTTCTTCCTGGTTTTTGAACTTCCAGGTTTTCTGTGCATATAATTACCATTAAAACATGACAGAGTTTTCTATTTGATATTGTTAAACTTACTCTAAAAGCAATAAAATTTTGTTGGACATGATGAGGATTCAGATCCCTCTAACCCTATAATTCAATAATTCCATGTTTCTCAGCATTCTGTACCTAGGTCTGAATTTATATAATGATGAGATTCATGTTAGAAAAAAATCAAAGGGAGGTTATTCCAAAATTCTTAACTCAGAGTTATATAGTTTTCATAATATATTTTTAAATGTAGGAGATGCCTTTTGGCATGTTATATGTATGTCATATTTTTTGAGAAATTACACTAATCTGAAAAATATATAATTTGAGGGTAAAAAGTTAACTTTTATGTCTTATTCATGAAATAAAACTTTCTCTGATGATTTCTAATATATTTATAATTATTAACTCTATTTTTGTGTAACTTCATTATATACATTTATTTAATACAAACTGTATCCTTTCAGCAAGGTGATATAGGAGTCCTATTTTGACCACGAAGTTCATTGCCCTTCAGTGCTTCTTTACATTAGGGGACTCCCTCAGATTCTTTTCATGCATAATTTCATTTAAACGTTTTCCAAAGGAATACACTTGGCCCCAGAGTCAATGGAGCTCCATCACAAAGGACAAGGGAATCTTCATCATGCAGAGAATAGAGTCCTACTGCTATTCCTTGTCTACCCCAAATCTTTGTGCCCACCCTGTTGGTGAAGGCCCCCAAGAGGTCAGCAGGCACTTCAAAACATGCTATTCCACATAAGTTCCCATGTATTTTTGTAAAGTATTAATTTCTCCATTACTATATCCCACAAAATCCATAAATCATTCATGCTAATATAGACATGCAGAATTTTATTTTTTACGAAAAGATTCTTTTGTATAGATAGACTTAGACACTGAAGTATAATCTTACCTTTTATCAATTGCTGCTCAATCTAATCCCTGTCATTTTAGCAGGTTTTACTGTGGAATACTTTTTAAAACTTTATCTCAGATCATTTTAACTAAGATAACACTTAAATGGAATTTAGGAATCAAACAGATGTATAGTGTTTTCATCTCAGTGGGCAAACTGCCCTCATCATCCACTTTCATCACCTCCCTCTTTTCTTCCTCCAAGTACTAAGTCATCATTCTTTGCAATTCTACTGTATTTCATAATATGTACTTCATCATTCATGACTAATAAATGTGGCCTTACACTGATGATAGTTAGTTATTTCATAGCTTAGTCATGTTTCTCAACACACCTAATACCTACTTGAGGATGGAATTTATCTTATATATTGATGTCCCTATGAGTACCTCGTTGAGCTTGCATAATATATTTAAACAACATAATACATTCAACAAAAACAGGTAACTCGACAAATTATGAGCAAGTATCCACTTGCACTCCATGAATATCAAATGCTGGACAAATTTCAGTGATATGAGCCACAATGTTCTGACCAAAATAACAGCATAAGTTTGGCTCCTATGGAACATGATCTTCATTTGGCAACAAATGGGGATTTTGTTTTCATGTTGACTTTATAGAGCCAAAAGAAAAGAAAGAAATAGCTTTGCCTATGAAGAATTATAAACATAAGTCTCCTTGCTTTGGACAGTAATAGGTCTCCCCTCCCATATCTATCTATCTGGGTTTGAGACCTTGGTACTGCTCCACTGTCTGCCCTTGTACCTGTCCAGACTCATGGGTATGCTAAACCGCAAGAGAGAGGAGATTCATTCAGGTCAGTGTGGGAGGGGTGGAGGGAGCACATCTGCTGAAGAGAAGTAAAACAGAAACGGACCAGATGGCAGGAGTAATGAGGGTGAAGAGCAGAAAGGAAAATTCCCCAAAGATCTACCAATGGCATTACTACACATCTGCTGAAGGAAAAGAGACTAAAAAGGAGCCAGCATGGTTTCAGGACATCTGAATGAGCTGACTCAGTCAGGGGTTACTCTGCAGGCTTAGATTAAGAGTTGGTTAGGAATGGGAAAGGAGTGAACAGGACGAAAGATACGGACATTTTGCCTGATTTCTTTTGTGAGAACATTTCTCCATCTTTGGAAACTACAAATATTTAACAGCAATTAATATGCTCTGGTCCCAATCAGCATAAACTTTGTAAAAAGTAATTTTCTTTAAAAAGATCCACTACTACCACCACCACCACCAACAAAGATCTCTTGCCTTCATTAAAACCTTTGATAGTTCGCTACAATTTATAAAAGAAAGAAAATAGCTTACTTAGCTTTCCACAGCCTGCAAAAATGAAAGTAAAACATTAAGAGATTCTAAAGATATTAAGTGATTATTGGTTTTGCATCATTTACCTGGTATAGAATTGACAGGTAACAAGCACTTTCTTAGTTATTTTACATATAAAAATTAAGTGCTGTTGTAAAACGCATCAGATATCTTTTTCATACTAAACTATTTAGAACATGTAAAAATAAAACTTTCTGACCTCTTATCACAAGGAAATTGCTAACACTGATGACCAGTATTATTTCAGCGGACAAGAAAATAGTTTGAACATGTATTTTTTTATATGTGTATATATGTGGGAAGGAAGACAATGCCCAGAAAAAAGAGAAGATATAAGCCAAAGCGATAATCTCACTGCTCATTCATCCCTAAAATTTGGATTGTAAAAACTTACAGCAATGTAAAAAACGTTTCCTACTGTTTTTCTTTTTGATGAAAATGAAAACAAAATGCTATTTTACCTTGAAAAATATGCTTACAAAATGGGTTTGAGCCAGCATGCATTATTGGAGAATCTACCAAAATTGGAAATGAACAAATTAACTGACAAGTGCAGGAGGAGGATACAAATTATAGGGATAAAAGTTACCAGTTGCCTGCTCTATATAGAGAAACAGGGTGATAGCAATGATACTGATTATACTGACGATGCACATACACACACCAGTTGGCACAAGTCTCTTGAAACCATATAAAATTAGCCTCTGATACTACTTAAGGCATTTCTTATCTTTAAAACAATCAGCAATGAAATATCACTCTCTTGTGATGACCTGTAATACTATCCCTTATTGCAGAAAGTAAATTTTGTAAGAGTTTTGCATACTTTATAATTTATCTTAGGTCTTCCTAGAGTAAATATTCAACTCAGACATAACTGCAATTTGATGGAAAGTGCAACTTGAAAAAAAATCTTTAATGCTGAAATTTTCCTAATTCCATGTTGAGTTAGGGAGGCCATTAATAGAATTTGAGGGACTCCAATATTTCTGGTACCTAACCTACATATTTAGTAGTATGTTCTTAGAGAGTTCTCTGTAAATGCAGGACTTTCTTTTCTGCCAAAGTAAAAATTCTCCCACAAAGGATACAACTGAATAATATAGTAGAAACAGAAATAATAATATTTGTTAGAAGTAGAAGTTCCTCATAATAAGAGGAATTGATATTTATTAAGTACTCATGATACACCAGCCACTAGTTTAAGGGCTTTACATGTATGTATTAGATCTTCATTTAATCATACAATGACCCTATAATGAATGTACTACAGTCATGCATATTCTTTAGGGGAAAAAAAAACAGACCAAGAAGCATAAGTAACTTTCTTGGGTTCACACAGCTATAAAGTTGCAGAGCTAAATTTGAACCCTGGCAGTCTGGTTTAGGAGCCTAGGTTTAATAATAATGTCACCCTGCCTTCCAATTAGGACAGCCTTGATAATGAGGAAGTATCATTTCAGTGTTCTGCCTCTTTCACTCTGAACAAACATTATATTCTCCGTGTTAACTGTACAATGTAATATCAAAAATTTGTATATAGGTTCTTTAGAACAGGCCAGAGACAAGATGGCAGAGTAGAAGGACATGAGCTCACCTCTTCTTACAAAAATGCCAAAATCACAACTAACTGGTGAACAACCATCAAAAAAAAAAATGCTGGAGCCTACCACAAAAGATATCCTACATCCAAAGACAAAGAAGAAGCCACAATAAGACAGTAGGAGGGGCACAATCATGATAAAATCAAATCCCATACTTGCTGGGTGGGCAACCCACAAACTGGAAAATAATTATATCACAGAAGTTCTCCCACAGGAGTGAAAGTAATGAGCCCCACATCAGGCTCCCTAGCCTGGGGGTCTGGCAATGGAAGGAGGAGCCCCCAGAGAATCTGGCTTTGAAGGCCAGTGGGGTCTGATCTTGGGAATTCCATAGGAGTGGGGGAAACAGAAACTCCACTCTTTGAGGGTGCACACAAGTTCTCAATCACACCAGGACCCAGGGCAGAAAGCAGTGACCTCATAAAAGCCTGGGCCAAACCTATCTGCTGGTATTACGGATCTTCTGCAGAGGCAAGGGGTGGCTGTGGTTCTTTGCAGGGACAAAGACACTGGTGGCGGTACTTCTGGGGAGCACTCTTGGAGGCTGCCATTTTCTCACTAAGACCTGGCCCTACCCAACAGCCTGTAGGCTACATTACTGGAATGCCTCAGGCCAAACAACCAACAGGGTGGGAACACAGCAGTCTTCCTGAGCACACAGCTGCCCACTAAACACACCCCTTGACACAGCACTACCCACCAGAGGGACAAGACCCAGGTCCACCTACCAGTGGGCAGGAACCAATTCCTTCCATCAGAAAGCCTACACAAGCCTCATAGACCAGCCTCATTCACCAGGGGGCAGACAGCAGAAGCAAGAACTCTCTTGCATGTCTATACAATAACAACGAAAGATCAGAAAGAGAAATTTTTTTAAAAAATCCCATTTACCATCACATCAAAAAGAATAAAATACCTAGGAATAAACCTACCTAAGGAGGCAAAAGATCTGTATGCAGAAAACTGTAAGATGCTGATGAGAGAAACTGAAGATGACACAAACAGATGGAAAGATATACCATGTTCTTGGTTTGGAAGAATCAATATTGTCAAAATGACTATACTACCAAAGGCAATCTACAGATTCAGTGCAATCCTTATCAAATTACCAATGGCATTTTTCACAGAACCAGAACAAAAAAATCTTAAAATCTGTATGGAAACACAAAAGACCCCGAATAGCCAAAGCACTCTTGAGCAAGAAAAATGGAGCTGGAGGAATCAGGCTCCCTGACTTCAGACTATACTACAAAGCTACAGTCATCAAAACAGTGTGGTACTGGCACAAAAACAGAAATATAGATCAATGGAACAGGATAGAAAGCCCAGAAATAAACCCATGCACCTATGATCAAACAATCTACAACAAAGGAGGCAAGACTATACAATGAAGAAAAGACCGTCTCTTCAATAAGTGGTGCTGGGAAAACTGGATAGCTACATGTAAAATAATGAAAGTAGAACATTCTTTTACACCATACACAAAATAAACTCAAAATGGATTAAAGACTTAAATGTAAGACCAGATACTATAAAACTCTTAGAAGAAAACATGGGCAGAACCCTCTTTGACATAAATCGTAGCAAGATCTTTTCCAATGCATCCCCTACAGTAATGGAAATAAAAACAAAAATAAACAAATGGGACCCTAATTAAACTCAAAAGGTTTTGCACAGCAAAGGAAACCACAAACAAAATGAAAAGACAGCCCATAGAATGGGAGAAAGTATTTGCAAAGGATGCGACCGAGAAAGGATTAATCTCCAAATTTGATCTATAAACAGCTCATGTGGATCAATATCAAAAAAAAAAATTAAAAACAAACAACCAAATTGAAAAATGGGCAGAAGACCTAAATAGACATTTCTCCAAAGAAGATATACAGATGGCCAAGAGGCACATGAAAAGATGCTCAACATCGCTAATTATTAGAGAAATGCAAATCAAAACTCCAATGAGGTACCACCTCACACCAGTCAGAATGGCCATCATCAAAAAGTCTACAAACAGTAAATGTATGTGGAGCAAAGGGAACCCTTGTACACTGTTGGTGGGAATGTAAATTGTTACAACCATTATGGAGAACAGTATAGATGTTCCTTCAAAAACTAAAAATAGAGCTACCATATGACCCAGCAATCCCACTCCTGGGCATATATACGCAGAAAACCATACTTTGAAAAGATACATGCACCCCAATGTTCACAGCAGTACTATTTACATAGCCAAGACATGGAAACAACCTAAATGTCCATCAACAGATGAATGGATAAAGAAGATGTGGTACATATATACAATGGAATATTACTCAGCCATAAAAAAGAATGAAATAATTCCATTTGCAGCAAAATGGATGGACCTGGAGATTATCATACTAAGTAAGTCAGACAGAGAAAGACAAATATCATATGATATTCTTATATGTGAAATCTAAAGAAAAAATGATACAAATGAACCTACTTACAAAACAGAAGCAGACTCACAGACTTATAGAACGAATTTATGGTTACCAGAGGTAAGGGTGGGAGGGAGGGATAGTTAGGGAATTTGGGATTTACATATACATACTGCTACATTTAAAACAGACAACCAACAAGGACCTACTGTATAGCACAGGAAACACTGCTCTATATTCTGTAATAACCTAAATGGGAAAAGAATTTGAAAAAAATAGGCACATGTGTAACTGAATCTCTTTGCTGTACACCTGAACATAACACAACATTGTCAATCAACTATATTCCAATATAAAAAAATTTTATTAATTTGTGTGTATGTTAATTTAGTCAATATTTATTATCATGACCATAGCCATACAATAAATGATACATGCAATGAAAGTAAAAATTTCTAAACTAGCTAAAGACACATATGAGGACTTGAATTATTAGGAACTTTTGCTTTCTGTTTCATAAATCTATTACAAAATATAATATACTTGAGAGACTAAAACTGTTAGTTGAAGAGCCAGTCACAGAAATATATAAATAGGAAAGAACCTTCTTTGTTTAACAAAATAGTTCAGAAAAATCAATCGCCCAGAGGCTTGGCCAGGAAGGACCAGGTTTGAGCCAAAAGATGTCGTGTTTTATATAATAAAGTGTTTTATATAATAAAGTAAGAGGAGCTCTGGGTTTCCCAAGTCAGTCCTTTAGAGAGGTGTAAAGGAACCAGGGAAGGAGAGAAGGAGAGAAAAGACTGAGAAGACCTGTTCCCTACTTAGAATATGACTACTGAGAAATTCCTGAAGGTGGATATGGTTGAGGACTTTTAAAATTAGAAAGTCTAATTTTTCAATTTTATGTTACCTGCGTAGTAATGCAACCCTCCCCTGACTCTGCCTTATTACTCTAAACAAGCAGTTCTCAAAGTGTGATCCTCTGACCAGCAGCCCCAGCATTATGCAGGACCTTGTTAGAAATGCCAGTTCTCAGGAGAACCAGAAATTCTGGAGATGGGGCTCAGAAATCTGGGTTCAACAAGCCCACCAGAGGATTATAATGTGTGCTCAAGTTTGAGAATGTCTGCCCTAAACTTAGCAGAATTCTGCTATTTCCTCAGCCTTGTGTGGTACTTCAGGAAATGAAGAAAGTGGGTCACAGTCCAGCAGAGGTGTCATAAGCAAGAAGTGAGATGCAAAGCAAAGGAAAAAGAATTCACCCAGGATCAGGGAATGAGTCAACAGCAATGAAGTGTTCAAGTCAATGATACTTGTTACTCCCTAGAAACTCCAAAGACATTGTGAGACACTGAGTTTATCAGATTCTGTGTGATAGGGATTTGAGTTGTTTATAAATCTTAAATGATGGCTTGACTAATGATATTACTATAGCATGAAGATGTGGGGAGTAATAAATAACACCTGATAGACATTTAGGAAATTCTCTATTTGAAGAACTTTTTAGATTATTTATAAATAAAAACAATGATCAAGTTCCTTTTAATTTCATTGAAAAACCACCTAACCCATTGGAAAACAATTTTCTACAGGAATTGTTTTTGAACTTAGGTATCACTTTGTGAGTAGAAGTAATTCACACATGGGTTGGTAGCTTCTTGTGCTTGGCTTAAATTTAATATAACTTAATAGTTATAGAATTATCAGTCTTTTTTTTTTAATGTATTGACAATGATGTGTTCTTAAACAGCCCAAAATGGGAGTTATAATTTGGGGAGTGTACAAATCCCAATTGTGGGCTAGGGAACCTACTGAGAGGTTTGTTTGTGGGGACCATTTCCAAATTGGGGATAGACAGTCAAAACCAGTGGTAGGATATGCTCTATTGCACAGACAGACACTTACTACATTTACTCAAGAACTTATTTTATGTTTATCAACCTTCATACTTTGCTCTCCTGTCTCTTGGCTCTACTCTTAGATAGACAGACACTTACTATGCTAGTCGGAATCCATACTGTCTTCTTTTCATAACTGTCCCTTGATTTTCATCTGGAGAATCAAATGATAGGAAATACAACTCAAACTGACCCCTGCTCCCCATCTCAATCCATGATCTCTGGAACAGCTAGACTCCACCCCATTTTACTTTCCCTTACTGCCCCCTACACACCCAATCACTGCCAGGGCAGGTTCATGACTTGGGTCTAGATAGTAAGCCCATCCTATTTGTCAGTGACAGTGTCTGTCTCAGATAGACTATCTCCTTTCAGTGCCAAAATGGCAACCATGAGTTCTAGGCATTATACTCACAGCTTCGAATTAGCGTAAAAAAATCTTTATTCCCCCAAAGTTAAAGTAAAACCCTAGACATGACTACACTGTGGAGGCCATTTCCAAATCGGGGATAGAGAGAATTTAGAAGCCAGAGTTGTTCTTCAGTGGGCCACTGTATTCCTTCTTCCCCTTTCCTACCTCTATCAACACTTATAAATAAGTCTAACCAAATTTGGTGCTTTCCATCCCAGTGGTCCACTGAAGAACAACTCTGGCTTACTGCACTTCAGCCATACCTGAAGTTAGAACTCTCATAGCACATTTTAGTTTTGTGAATTAAAAAAAAAAGTCCTTGTTGCTTAAGCCAGTTCAAGTTGCATCTTCTAGGATATTCTTCCAATATAAAAGAAACCTAACCAATATGTGACTGAGAAAATAGCAGCAAAACCATTGACAGGTTGATTAGGGATTGTGTTTGCTCGTTAGGGATTCTCGAATACACTGCCTGTACTGGCATGGCCATTGTTGTGTAGGTGGGAAATATCAATATCCCAGCTCTGAAATATCCATAACCTAAAAATCAATACATTCTCCTGAGTTTCTGCAAGCCAGATCAATAGTTGATACTTTATACTTTACCTCCAATACCTTAAGAGCCACAGATGTGGAAAAGGGAATCCTAGTGTTGGTACCCATTGCAAAGCTGTCTGTGTCTCTAACCATTTCCGCTGATTTTCACTGTTGCAGTGCACACTGATGGCTGCTTTCACCAAGTAACCGCAGCTCTCCATGTACAGGCTTTATCTGGCATCCTTAGCTCAAACATGAGAAAGGATTAAAGCGTTAGGGAGTCAAGAAGCAATCCTCAATCAATGATGGAAGGGAACAAGAGGATAAATGCCCCAAATTCCACACTGTTGGGAGTGAAACAACTCTGAAGCACTTCTATTCCATCTCCCTGAGGTCTCCAACAGGATTTACCCCAGTCAGTGACACAGTATCTGGTTCTTTAATTCATCCTTTTTTGGCTTATTTCCCTTTCATATCTCACTTTCCTAATTCCTACTTTCCTACCATTGCTCCCGAAATCACCTCCAAAATGAACTTCTTACTCTCAAATCCTTGCCCTGAGTCTGATTCTGTTATTATGTGGGTAACCAAAGTGTTTAATGAAGGTATACAGAATCAGAAAAAGTAACAGGAGGCATAACAGGAGACACAGCAACAAAGTTTATGGTAAGAAAAGCCTGAAAACAATATAATTTAAGTTGAAAAGTTCAGAAGCTAGTCCACACACAGAAAAGCTATGTCTTTTAAATAAAAATACCTACTTAAAAGAGCTTCAATGAGCAGACACCCAAATATACAACCACTCACATTTTGATAAATTATTTTCGAATCCTAAGGATCAACAGGACTGCATTTTTCCCTATCCAACAACCATGTTTGGATATTCTGTGTTCTTCCATAGTTCTGAAATTTGGTCTCTGTAGATAATAAGCATTCAATTAAAGAAACTGATAAAGGCAGCTTCTATTTTTGCAAAACTATCCAATAATGTTATCCGTAGTAGAAGGATATACTTTTTTCCAGGAGATAATAGTAGAAGAGTTTCAATAAACTTAGGCAAACTTTGCTATCAAGAATCTGGAAAGAAACTCTCAGGAAACCTCAGCTTGAAGTTTAATAGCTTGTGAACCTTATGTCTTTCCAGTAACCAGTTTTGCTGGTAATCTTCTGCTGTAGGACTGAAAAGAGCAGGACATGTTGAATTCCCAATTTTTAGGAAGTTGGTGAGAAAATCCAAGAGGAGTAGAAAAGCTCCAATGTATCTATGCTTAAAGTAAGCAGAGATTTGAATACCTGTCCTCAGGAATAATAGGCTAAATCCTGGATGGGAAACATTCACCAAGAGATAATAACAGCACCAGCAACAGGCAAAAAAACTAAACAAAACAAACAAACAAACAAAAAAACCCATCAAACAGTAACACACTGCCCAAAGGAAAAGATAATCTTTACTGGGCAACAGGACATTAACTGAAAAATGCTCCTCTACCCTGCCCCCTGAAAGTTGGTTACTATTTTACTTTAATTTCAAAATAAGAACATACACCGTATCTTCTGCCTCCTACAAAAAATAAACCTAGTAATAAAATCTAATTTCAACAGCCAATGACTATTATACTTTCCACTTTGTAATTCCATTACATTTTTTTACTGTCTGCTCTCTTTAAGTTGGCACGTTGATTTAAAATTCAGTGAAAATCTCATTAAAAAATATATTTGGAGGCAATCCAGAGAGGGGGAAGGAAAGAATGACCTGTGGGTGGTCTAGAATACACTGGATATGATGCTGATGTGGACTTAATCTTTCTGAACACAGCTGCCCCTGATCTGTAGTTTATGTACCTCATTATTCCTGGGACTTGGATGACACATCTGTCCCCTAAAAGAGAAGGGAAAATCTTAAGATCGCAGGGTCTACATGACCATTTCCTTCAGTGACCAGCAATGAAGTCCCAACACTTGACACAGTGATTGGCCCCCACCCTGCGATGACCCTAGTCAAGGTTCCAAGCTGAAATCCTGCTCCCTTACAGTGCCTGCATTGAAAACACCGTGTACGTCTAAATAGGTTGGTTGGTTGGATCAGCCTCATTACATAGCATGCGATATGTGTACACACGATAAAAAAGATGAAAGAACTCCAATCTAAGTTGGAAATAAATACACAGAGGGACATATTTCACTTAATTCATACTGTCTCTGTTGGAAAGTAAAAGGTAACTATTTCTCTTTTTCACTTTCATACAGTATATTGTAGCACTGCTATTAACTCAATGCAACACACACACACACACATATACACCTGGAAGATTTTAATCCAAAACTAAATCCTTTAAGGGGAAGAAGAGATTGTATTGAAGTATAGAGAAAAAAATTTTAAGTTTGTTCAAAAGAAATTATAGAACAATCACAAACTATTATAAATTAGCTCTCTTTTAAAGGACATGAGGCATAAGAAGTTGTAGGTGGTCTAATGCATTTCCTCATGATTGAATTTATACTCTTAAAGACTGGGTAATTTATACTCAGGGAGTGTGCTTGATCTTTTATTCAAAAGAGATTGGAATTTTTTCCCATCCTAGAAATGGAGAAAATGAGTCAGAAAACATAGTGTTCCCAGACCATTATCTATCAGGGAGGAACTCATTAAAGTTCTTAACCCAACTGTGGTGCAAGGTATAAATGTGAAGGTTTTAGGAATTTTTAACACAAATTTTGGTGTAAGAAATTGATGTATTTTTTTCAGAATAACTAAGTTATCTGGCCAAGACAAGATACATCCAAATTCATTCTGGAGATGCTGAAAACTAACTTAAAACATTTTTTTAATGTCAAACGCATCTTAGTGTTTAGCATAGTTAGTTCAACAAATCTCTAAATTCACCAAGAATTGGAACCTTATACGATTATAGGCATTTCACTGAAATGCTACCACATAATGCTGATTTCCATTTAGCACACAAATTTTGGAACAGTGGAAGTAAGAGTCATGTGGCAAACAACTGCTTGAGAAGGTCACCATCTTTTAAGTTACTTCAGGGTCCCTATGGTAGAGATCTGTGTGAAAATAGTTCCACAAAATTCATCCAGTTTTACTTATACGACTCATTGTGATGCATCATGTTTCTTTTTTAACAGGTTTATCAAAATGCTCAGAGATATTCTTGATAAGTTATAGTCTCAGCTTTCCTTCTTTTGTATGCTTTCCCTCCCCTCCCCCACTACAACTTAAATATTTTCCATTTTCCCTGTTTTCATGGTGTGCTTAGTTCTTACTTAATATTTTAATATGAAGTACCTCATCTCCTCTTGGAACAAATACAAAGTAGTCTATTGCTATTGATAAAGTCATCGATTATCTCTTAGTTGTCATATCATGGACACATTTCATACCTTGTTGTTTCTGAAGCATTTCTCTCTTCTTATTCTGTAGCTCTCCTCTCTTAGTTACTCTTAACTCTCTAGTTGTTCATCTCCAGTCTCCTTAAACAACCAATTTTTTTCTACTACTTTACTGATATTTCCCAGTGTTCTGACTTTAGCCTTCTTTTCTTCTTACTCTGTAGGCTCTAGGTAATATCATAACATCCTACCCATGCTGTTGGTAACTATTCTCCCATTTTATAAATGAAGAAACAGATACACAGAGAAATTTAAAAAATTCCCCAGGGTCATATATTCAATAACAATCAGAGCTTATATTTTAACAATATTTACATTCCTTCTGCCATACCATGTATGTCCCTAGGATAGGCTGGGTAACAAAACCCACCATATATCTGTGACTTTGACAATGTTTTTTTTTTTGTTTTTGTTTTATGTTACTACCTTTAGTGAAGGCCTCTACTTTACATTGCTGCTTTCTGGGACCCCAATTGACAGAGGCTTTACCATCTGGAAGGTTGTTGGTTTTAGTGGTAGCAAAAGGAAAATTGAGGAGTTGAGCACCAGTAATTAAAAATTGAGATGGAGATGTGAAACACACCTCACTTTTGCTCACATATCCTTGGCTGAAACAACTCATATGGCCGTGATTCCAGAGGATGAAAGTTTCGGAGAGCCAGGTAATTATGAGTACAAGTAATGTCTACCACAATTTCCGTATAAGGTAGAATACTCATCATATATTTGATAACTGTACTGGGATATTTTAGTTTTTGGCTACATTCCAATTACTTCTCTCTCAATAGCACCACAGTTATTAGTGTGGTAAGATTTCCTCTCCCATATTTCATGTGGTCTTACAGGATAGAGGCAAAAGTAAACAGACCCTCCCGGTTACCCTAGTATAACAAGCAGCCAGACGCAGAACCTAAGCTAAGTTATTCAGGTTATCTGCCACAGGACTTGAGGCCTGTGCATCGATACAAAAACAGGAGGAAGGATGAAAATATTCATTCTGACAGAGCAAACTGACCCATCCATTGTTGCTAGAATGATCATTGGTCTGGTTCACTTTCTAGAGCCCTCTAGAAATCTGTTTCCTGATTCTAAGCAAGTCCCACCTGTTTATTCTGTGAACTCCCACATAGCCATTTCAGTATGTTTCTTTGCATAAGGTAGTTAGATTCTGTTGCTTAAAACAAAGGAACCCAAACCTATACACACTACTTATTAATATTCTGAAGATATGCAGGGATATAATTAGGATATCCAAATGTGAAGTTGTAGGATGTATGTGTCTTTATATAAAATTTATAGAATAAGATTCAGAAACAAACTAACAATAGTGTTGACATTAATTTATATAACTTTTTAAATAATGCAGTAAAAGGTGTCAAGAAACCATAAGAAAGCCAATGAGAGCCTCCTAAAGCAGTATGATGACGCCTTTGCTATGGGATGTTTCAACTCAGATTGCTTATTAGCACCTAGGTTAGAATTGGCTTGGTGATAATAAGATAAGCACTTCACTAATATGATTCTGAATGAGCAATTTTCATATTAATGGCTTTTCCACTGTATTAATGAAAACACAATTTGCCACCATAATGGGGACATCACTTAAATTAGATCAAAATTGATAACATGAACAGTGATGTTAATAAAGCAAAGCTGTTGTATGTGCTAATGGTTCTTCTATTGTATTAACAATGTTCTTATATCCCAAAATTGGTATTACATTTGAAAAAACTGTGTCATTTTATTGACTACTTGATAATGTCACTTACTGTATGTGCAAGCCATTGCCATCACATTAACTTTGCATAGATCTGCTAGTAACTGAGCAGAAAGTCACAAAGAATGGAAAATTCTACACACTGGAACTAAAAAGCAGTATTCTATCAGCTAAGCTTCCTTAACCTGGAACTAGGTTAAGAAAGAGAAAACACTATAAGAAAATGAAAAATTTAAACATGAGTCATTTATATAATGACATTTATTTCTGTTTTAGTTTACTAGGGCTGCTGTAACAAAGTGCCACAGACTGGGTGGCTAAACAACAGAAATTTATTTTCTCACAGGCCTGGAAGCTAGAAGTTTGAGATCAAAGTGTCAGCAGAGTTGGTTCTTTCTGAGAGCCATAAGGGAAGGATCTGTTCCAAGACTCTCTCCTTGGCTTAGAGATGGCCATCTTCTCCCTGTGTCTTCACTTACTCTTCCCTGTATGCGTCTATGTGTCCAAATCTCCTCTTCTTTTAATGACGTTAGACATATTGGATTAAGGCCTACCCTAATGACCTATTTTAATCTAATTACCTCTGTAAATACACTATGTCCAAATATGGTCATATTCTGAGGTATTAGGATTTACAAATTTCAACATAGGAATTTTGTGAAGAGGGACACAATTCAGTATATAACTTCCTTAAGTTTTAATTTTCCAGGCATGTACAAAAATGTATGTATGAAACATTTATATTTAAGTTTAGCACAGATAATATTACCAGGTTATTTATAATTATTTAAGGTGCTCTGATTTATACTGCATATAAACATCCCCCAAACTGAGCTTGAACATGAAATCAGGTAACTGTGGTGAAGTATTTAGCTCACTACTCACATAGCAAAAGAAAACTAAAGGTTAGTATCAATAGTAGTAATAACAGCTGTATTATGTGTGTGTACAGGAAAGGAAACCCAAAAAGAGGAAACATTTAAATGATAGGTGGTATCATCTCATTTAGTTTTATAGATATTTCTGGTCCCTGGAATGTAACTTCTTACTGGGTTAAATTCAACAACAACAAAACAAATAAACAAAAACCCCAAAACAAAAAAACTCCTAATATTATTCATTAAGAATAACAAAAGATGGTCTCACCACCACTAGTTGAGATGAGGCATGAATTTCTAACAAAACGTAATACCTGGTAGTATGGTGCAGACCCAGCCTGTACTTCCGTAGGAGTCACTTTCCCATGGTGGGAAGTAAATCATGTGCACTTGGCTACAGTCTATTCATTCATTCAATTAGACAAATATTTAATGGGCACTTAGTATGTGCCTGACGCTGTTCCCAATCATGGGCAAAAGGAGTCAGTAAAAGTCCACGCAGTAAGATCTTTTAAATACTTTCAATATATGCTGGTATTTCTTCATATTGTTAGGATTAAAAAGAATCACCACAGGACTATTTAATTTTAAATATGTTGCCAGTCTTGGTTTGAAACTAAGACTCAGTTTGAAAGTAATTCATAAGACTTAATTGCTATTTAGCTAAAGAGAACACATCTTACATATTCTGACTTCAAGTATTCTATTCCATTCTATTCTAATGAACTTTGAACTATCTGAGAAATCTCAATATGCTGGTGTTTAATATTTGAAGTCTTGTCAATGAAGGCAAAATAAGCTATTTTTTTGCTTCAGAATAAGTGGCTGAATAACTATCTCTTCTGAACACCTCTTTATCTAAAGCTTTGAAAGATGAAATCAATAATTAAGTCTTTAAAACAATTTGTTTTAGCTGTTTCCCTTCCAATATTTTATCTGTCCTGATGAAAGTAAAAAATGAAATGGCTTTTAACATTATTTCTTTCATTTCTAATTCTTTTCTAATTTATACAATCTGGGGATATTACCAAATAATTTTAAATGGCACAAAAACAACACCAGGATGAAGAAAGGAGAATTTAAGTTCATTTACAAACTGAAAAATCAGAACAATCATAATAATCTTATAATATAGATTTTTCAGTTGATTTTAAGCTATATTTTTATGCAAATCAGTAGCCAATATACATCTTTTTAGTAATGTAATTGATTTTTTACAAAATTTTTATCATTAATACCTGTGGAGAATTAGTATAGTGCTTTCCTAGTTCACAGGAAAGATCTTGGTTATTGACTGGACTCAGTAACTTGTATCAACCTATATAAAACACTTGTAATTTGAGAAAACTAGATGCAAGCTGTTTAATTGTGAAATGATATAATATAACATAATCCTCAAAGCATGTACTTGAATATAGTGCATATGTATTTGCATAGTAATGAATCCACAAAATAAAGTATAAGGAATTAAGTGAAAGCTAAAAATGAAATAAGATATTGCCAAAAAGAAAACCTGTGGTTGCATCACATTAAATTTAAATAGAAACTCTTCCTTTGAAACTCATTCTAAATGCATTTTTGTACTTAAAGAAAAATGTATTTAGAGAAAATATTTTCTAATCAGGGTGTGACAAAGAGTACTATATTGCACATTATATTCCTGACTGGAATAAGAATCAATAGATGTCTTAACTAATAATATTTTTCATCAATAAAGTCCTTCCTTTCATAAAGCATTTTCATATGTAAAATGAAACAAAAGAAAAGAAATAACATCTACAGAACATTCATTATACTCTAGTATCTGCCTTGGCTTTTTACATGCATTATCTCATTTAATTTTCATAACTCTGTAAGACAAAAACAATCCTTAATTTCTAGATCATAAAAATCAGGCACAGAGAGATTAAATCACTTTCTCAAAGTCACACAACTAGTAAGTGAAAGTATAGTGGGTTTAATCTTGGCAGCCTCAGTCCAGAGCTGGAGCCCCAAACCATTAAACCATGTTGTCTCTATGCTGTACTCATGTACTACCTCTATTGATCCTCAGGAAAAGCCTATAACATTGTTATGAGTTGATATTACAGTAAACTCTTGCAGAGAATTTTTGAAGCTTCTCCATGTCACAGAGTAAATAGTAGAGCCCACTTTGGTACCAAACCTTGTTGGTCTAGATTCTTGACAAAGTAGCCTATCTAGTCAGCATGATTCTTCCCTTATGCTCAGGGTTCAATGTACAGATATTTCCCTAAAATGTTTCCTATTCTCCAGGTCCTAAGCTTTGAGATCTATATTACAGAGTGATCTACACAGAGTATCATTTCAAATCTCCAGAATCACTTCAAGGCACCTCAAATTTTACGTGGACATATAAACAAAGGGATGCTTTTTACTATCCTATAACACCAAACACTGAATGGGACACTGTAAGATCATTTTCTTTGTACCTATACAAGTCTTTGTTTCCTACCCCCAGGCCTTTCAGAAATACATGTCAACAAAGCTTGAACAGAACCTGAGTAGTAAAAGTGGTGTATCAAAATAGGGGGCGAGATCAAGTTGGTGGAGTGGGAGGACACAGAACTCAACTCCCTCCAGGAGAACATCAAAAATACATCTACGTGTGGAGCAATTCTCACTGAAAACTAACTGGAGACTGGCAGAAAGAGTCTTCTACAACCAAGGCTGTAAGAAATATCCACATGGAATTGGCATCAAGGGAAAAGAAGCCATCAAGTCAAGACCTGTGCCCCTGAGATGGAACTCAGAAGAGGAGGGGGATTACACGGGCAGAGATCCGCCCTGGGGAGTGAGTGGTTTGAGCCACATATTGGGCTCCCCAGTGCTGGAGTCCAACACCAGGAAGATCAAGTTCCCTTGGCTGGTTGGAGGGCTGGTGAGACTAATAGGAAGGCTGTGGGAAGCCTGGACTCTGCCCATGAGGAACACATGCATGCTTGGTTACTCCCGAAGCAAGGTACAGAGGGTGAACTGAAACTGCACAGGACGTTGGCCAGTTTCCTGCAACTGCCCAGGCACCTCGGCCTGAGCTGAGTGCCCGCTCTGGTCCCGCTTGCTTCACCACACAGCTCCACACTAGGGCAAGGGCTACAGGGGCCAAGGGAAGAGCTCCATTGTGAGGGGCAATGCAACTCAGGCTTGAAGTGGCATCTGAGCTGCTTGGGGGGAGGAGGGGGGCAGCCATTACTGGTGCTTACTGAGGAAGCTATCAGAAGTGGTCCTGGGCCCTGATGGCAGCCAGGGCCACCAGAACCCATGCTCAAACCCATGCCAAGCACCTGCACCAGCCCCTCTTGCTCCAGCACTGCTCCCCTCTAGGGTGAGGGTGCCAGTGCTAGGAGGGGGGAGACCACACACTTAAAGGGAATGGAGCCAGCCTGGACCCACCCTCAGGGCTTCTGCTCCAGCAACTTACTACCTACCCCATCCCCAATAGGGTGGTGCTGGCTACTGAGCAGAGGAAAAGCCTTGGCTCTTACCTGGCTCTAGCTCTAGCCACTCCATCTCCAGCCCTACCTCCTAGCCAGGTGATAGCAACCTAGGGAAAGACATGACTCATGCTCATGTCAGATCCATGTCTCCCACCAAAGCCACTGGGCACATGCAGACTGTATAGGGATGTTCCCACATAAGGACAACCCTTCAAGACTGCAGAAGGTGACTTTTTCACCTAATTTGATAGAGACAGAGAAAGTTAAGCAAAATAAGACAGGGAATTTGTTTCAGTTGGAAGAAGAAGAAAAAACTGCTGGAAGAACAACTAATGAAACAGAAATAAATAATTCACCAGAGAAAGAGTTCAAAGCATTGTAAATAAGAACGCTAACTGAATTAGGGAAAAGAATAAATGAACTCAGTGAGAATTTAAACAAAGAACTAGAACGAGATAAATATAAAAAGAAACAGTCAGAACTGAAAATAACAATAACTGAAATGAAAGACATACTAGGAGGGATTAACATAGATTAGGTGATACAGAAGACCTCATACATGATCTAGAAGATAGAATACTGGACCTAGACAGAGCAGCATAAAGAAAAACAGATTTTAAAAAATGAGAAGAGTTTAAGGGACCTCTAGGACAACATCAAGCATACTAAAATTCACATTACATAGCTCCCATAAGGAGAAGAGAGAAAGAGGTCAAAAATGTGTTTGATGAAATTATGGCTGAAAACCTCCCAAACCTGAGGAAGGAAAACAGATATCCAGGTACAGGAAGCACAGAGGGTCCCAAACAAGATGAACCCAAACAAACCCACGTCAAAACATATTATAATTAAAATGGCAAGTATTAAAGAGGGAATTCTAAAGGCAGCAAGAGAAACTCAAAGAGCCATGTACAAGGGAACCCCCATAAGATTATAAACTGATTTTTCTGCAGAAACTTTGCAGGCCAGAAGGGAGTGGCATCATATATTTTAAGTGTTGAAAGGGAAAAAACATACAACCTGGGATACTCTACCCAGCAAGATTATGACTTAGAATACAAGGAGAGATAAAGAACTTCCCAGGCAAGCAAAAATTTAAAATATTCATCAATACTGAACCAACTCTAAAAGAAATGTTAAAGGATTTTCTGTAAGTGGAAAAGTCTGTAACAAAAGGTAAGTACCTATAGGAAAGGAATAAATCCCACTAGTAAAGGCAAATATACAGTAAAGGCTAGGACAACCACTTAAATAGGCTAGTATGAAGATTAAAACAAAAAAAACCCCCATAAAATCAACTATAACTAAAATAATCACTAAAGAGATAAACATGAAATTGTAAAATATGACATCAAAAACACAAAATGTGGGGGAGGGGGTAAAAAACAGATCTTTTAGAACGTGCTTAAAGTTAAATGATTATTCTGCTTAAATCAAGGAGCTATAGTCATATGTCACAACATATACTAACCCCATGGTAACCACAAATCAAAATGCCACAATAGTGACACAAAAACTAGAGAGAAAGGAACACAAGCATACCAATAAAGAAAACCATCAAACCAGAAGATATTAAAAGAAGAAAATAACAGATAAGAACTACAAAAACAACCAGAAAACAAGTAACAAAATGGCACTAAGTACATACCTATCAATAATTATTTTAAATGCCAATGGACTAAGTGCTCCAATCAAAAGACATAGGGTGGCTGATTGGATTAAAAAAAAAAAAAAGATCCATTTAAATGGTGCTTACAAGAGACTCACTTTAGAGCTAAAGAGACAGACTGAAAATGAGGGGATGGAAAAAGATATTTCATGCAAATGGAAACAACAAGAAAGCAGGGGTAGCAATACTCAAATCAGACAAAATAGACTTTAAAACAAAGTCTATAACAAAAGACAAAGAAGGGCATTACATAATGGCATAGGGATCAATACAAGAAGATGATATTATACTTATTAACATATATGCACCCAATACAGGAGCACCTAAATATATAAAGCAAATATTAACAGACATGAAGGGAGAAACTGACAATTATACAATAATAGCATGGGATTTTAACATCCCACATACATCAGTGGACAGAGCATCCTGAAAGAACATCAGTAAGGGACAGTGGTCTTATATGACACATTAGACCAGTTGTACTGAATAGATATCTACAGGACATTCCATCCAAAACCAGCAGAATACACATTCTTTTCAAGTGCATGTGGAAAGTTCTCCAGGATAGATCACATGCTAGGCCACAAAACAACTCCCATCAATTTTAAGAGGACAGAAATGATATCAAGCATTTTTTTTCCCAACTACAACAGTATGAAACTAGAAATCAATTACAAGAAGAATAATGGGAAAACACAAACACGTGGAAAGTTGTGTTTCCATTTTCATTTGTCTCGAGGTATTTTCTGATTTGCTCTTTGATTTCTTCTTTGACCCACTGGTTATTTTAGTGGCATACTGATAAACCTATAGCCAGAAAAAAAGAGACGACCCAAACAAGCAAAATAAGAAATGAAAGAGGAGCAATAGCAACCATTATCACAGAAATACAAAAAAAATTGTAAGAAAATACTGCAAGCAGTTATATACCAACAAAGTGAACAACCTAGAAAAAAAAGACAAATTTCTAGAAACATACAACCTTCTAGGACTGAATCAGGAAGAAATAGCAACCTGAAGAGACCAAACACTAGTAGTGAAATTGAATCTGGAAAAAAAAAAAAAAATCTACCAGCAAACAAAAGTCTAGGACCAGACAGCTCTACAGGGGAATTCTGTCAAACATATAAAGAAGAGCTAAAAAAAAAAAAAAAAAACCTATCCTTCTCTAACTATTCCAAAGAAATTGAAGAGGAGGGAACACTCCCAAACCCATTCTACAAGGCCATCACTACCCTCATACCGAAACCAGACAGACACTACAAAAAAAGAAAATTACAAGCCAATGTCACTGATTAATATAGATGTAAAAATCCTCAACAAGATATTAGCAAACCAAATTCAACAGTGTATAAAAAGGATCATACACCATGATCAAGTGGGATTTGTTCCACAGATGCAAGGATGTTCAATACACACAAATCAATCAGTGTAATATACCACATTAATAAAAAGGATAAAAATCACAAGATCATCTTAAAAGATGCAGAAAAATCATTTGACAAATACAACATCCATTCATGATAAAAACTTTCATCAAAGTGGGTACAGAGGGAACATGTGAATATAATAAAGGCCATTTATGACAAACCACAGCTAACATCATACTCAGTGGTGAAAAGCTGAAAGCCTTTCCTTTAAAATCAGGAACAAGACAGGATGCCCACTAATACCACTTCTATTTAACACAGTATTGCAAGTCCTAGCCACAGCGGTCATGCAAAAGAAGAGTTAAATAAAAGACATCCATATTGCAAGAAAAGAAGTAAAACTGTTACTGTTTACAGATGACTTGATACTACATATAGAAAACCCTAAAGTCTCCATCAAAAAACTATTAGAACTAATAAATGAATTCAGTAAAGTGACAGGATACAAGATTAATATAAAGAAATCTATTGCTTTCTACAGACTAATGATAAACTACCAGAAAGAGAAAGAGAGAAAGCAATCCTGTTTAATACTGCATGGAAAAGAATAAAATACGTAGGAATAAACCAAGGAAGTGAAAACTATAAAATATTGATAAAGGAAATTTGAGATGATACAAAGAAATGGAAAGATATCCCATGCTCTTGGATTTAAAGAATTAATATTGTTAAAATGTCCATATACCCAAAGCAATCTACAGATTTAATGTACTCCCTATCAAAGTACTCATGACATTTTCCACATAATTAGAACGAATCATCCTAAAATTTATTTAGAACCACAAAAGACTCTGAATTGCCAAAGAAATCTAAAAAAAAAGAGCAAAGCTGGAGGTATCGTGGTCCCTGACTTCAGACTATACTACAAAGCTACAGTAATCAAAACAGCATGGTACTGGTACCAAAAAAAGGCACATAGGTCAATGGAACAGAATAGGGAACCCAGAAAAAACCCCACATACTCACAGTTAATTAATCTATGACAAAGGAGGCAAGAATATAAAATGGAGAAAGACAGTCTCTTCCATAAGTGGTGCTGGAAAAACTGGACAGCTACATGTAAAGAATGAAATTAGAACATTTTTCTCACATCATGTGTAAAAACAAAACTCAAAACGGATTAAATACCTAAATGTAAGACCTGAAACCATAAAATTCCTAGGAGAGAACATAGGTAGACCACTTTTTGACATAAACCATAGCAATATTTTTTAGCAATATTACTAAGGCATGAAAGTCTGCTATTTTGCAACAACATGGATGGACCTAGAGGGTTTTATGCTTAGTGAAATAAGTCAGAGAAAGACAAATATTGTATGTTATCACTTCCATGTGGAATCTAAAAGACATAACAAAGATAGAATATAACAAAACAGAAGCAGACTCATAGAGAACAAACTAGTGGTTACCAGTGAGAGAGGGAAGGGGAGAGGGGCAACACAGGGGTACGGGATTAAGAGATACAAACTACTGTGTATAAAATAAATAAAGGCATACTGTACAGCACAGGAAAATATAGTCATTATTTTGTAATAATTTTAAATGGAGTATAATCTAAGAATATTGAATCACTATGTTGTACACCTGAAACTAATGTCATACTGTAAATTTAAGTAAATTATACTTCAATAAAAAATTTTTAATAATATTACCGCTGGCCATTTTGGCAACCTCTATCTCAGTTAAATGTCATCCATCTATTCGTGCATTCAACAAATATTTATTGACTTACTATGTGAAGGCATTTTTCTAGGCTCTAGCTTTATAGCAGTGAAAAAGTAATCAGAAATATCTATTTGCATAGAACTTACATTTCACTGAGGGTGGAGAGTTGATAAACACAGTATACAAGTACAAAATATAGAGTGTCAGATGGTAGTGAGTGCTAAGGAGAGAAATAAAGCAAGGCAATGGGATAAAGATGTCAGGGACATTGCACTGAAATGTTAAATAATATGATGAGTTCATTTCCTACTGCTGTATAAAAATTTACTACAAATTTATTGACTTAAAGCAACCCCTATTTATTATCTCAGAGTTTCTGTGTGTAAGGAGCCCAGGCATGGCTTAGCAGGGTCCTCTGCTAAGGATCTCACAAGGCTGAAACCAAGTTGTTAGCTGGGCCTCAGTCTCATCTGAAAGCTTAACTAGGTAACAATGTAAAATTTATTTCCTTGCAAATGTAGAATTCATTGTAATTTGCTTCTTCAAAGCCAGCAAATGGAAACAGACAAGAGTCTCTGCTGCTTAGGGTCTCTGACTGTGGACAAGGCCTAGGCCTTTTTAAAAATGTCACCTGTTTAGTTCAGGTTCAGCCATGATTATCCATTTTGGCTACCTTGGAATCAGCTGATTGGGGAAATTACATCAGCAGAATCCCTCTTTTTTGTTTTTGTTTTTTTTTACAATATAGCATGACATAATAACAGGAAGAATATCCGATCACCTTTGCCATATTCTGTAGGTTAGAAGCAAATCACAGGTCCATCCACACTCAAGGGAAGGGGTTGTACAGGGACATGATCACCCTTGATGTGCCACCACTGATGGTCAGCGAAGGTCTCTGAGAAGATAATGTTTGAGCTAATACTTGGAAAAGAGGGAGAGAGGCATGTGGATATCTGAAGGAGGGAGATGATAGACATCAGGAACAGTATAAAGTTCTTGAGGCTGGAGCTTCCCCATGCAGTTAAAACAGCAAGAGGACAAGGTGGCTAGCACAGAGTGAGTGAAAGGATACATAGGAGGGATTGATTTAAAGTGATAATAGAGGGAAGATCAGGCAGGGCTTTTGTACGGATTTTGGCTTTCACTCTATGGGAGAAAGGAATCCATCAAAGCTTCTTAGTTCAGGGGTGACAAGATCTATCTTACCATTACATGTACCCCAAAGTTCATAGCAGCATTATTTACAATTGCCAAGATATGGAAGCAACCTAAGTGTCCACCAACAAACATAAAGAAGTGGTATATATATAGAATGGAATACTACTCAGCCATAAAAAGGAATTAAATTTTGCCATTTGCAATGACATGGATGGACTTGGAGGGTATTATGCTAAGTGAAATACGTCAGACAGAGAAAGACAAATAGTGTATGATATCACATATACGTGGGATCTAAAAAATACAACAAACTAATGAATATAACGAAAAAATAAACAGACTCACAGATATAGAGAACAAACTAGTGATTACCAGTGAAGAGAGTGAACAGGGGAAGGGCAATATAGGGGTAGGAGATAAAGCAGTACAAACTATTAAGTATCAAATAAGCTACATGGTTATATTATACAACACAGTAAATATAACCAATATTTTATAATAAGTATAAATGGAGTGTAACCTTTAAAAATTGTTACTCACTATACTGTACACCTGTAACTTATAAAAAAAAAAAAAAAGAAATACATCTGAAACTCCATGGCTGGCAGGTGCTTAATATCTTTGAATAGATGTCTGATGCACCCAAAGTCATATATGTACATTGGAAAGCTCATATGTGCCAGTTCCCTGCTACTGTCAAGGAGAAAATATTCCAGATATGCATCAAGGGGCTCTGTGCCTTTCCTTCCTGAATTCTCTCCTGCAGAATATGGAGCCTATGTTGGTGGCTACTCAGAGTCCTCTGTTCATTTGCATTTGGAAGGGTCTTAACTGACTCCATCTATTTAGTCACCTCTGAGCAAAACTGAACCTAGCTAACCAAGGATCTCCATGCAGCTTCTGGAGTTGTTGCCAAGTCTCACAAGCCTTCAGTTCCCTGGTGTTAATCCTGCATCCTGGATGCCCTTCTCACCCGTCTTCCTCTCATAGGTCTGGGGGCAGTTGCGTGCTGCCTCTCCCTGTCTACCAAGCTCTTCCCCACCCCCAGCACCCCACCCCCCCCGCAGCAATGAGATCCTTACGTTCACTGTCAAGCTGTCTCCCACCCACTCCCTTTTTCCTTTGACAGGTGGATGGCACTTCTCCCTCCAGGAGAAAAGGAAAAGAAAGCACAGGTGCACATTCCTGCTTTGTAGAGTGTTGTGTAGGGCAGCCTGGTGCCCTAGTAGGGGCTAGGAATCAGGAAACTATGGGGCTCTAATGGCAGCTCTTTCTCACCTCACTTGGGGGGATCCTGGGCATGTCACATATCTCTCTACCCTCTGTTTCTTCCTGCAGAAAAGGAAGGCAAACCCTCCCTTAAATAAGACAGTCGTTTCCAAGGATCCAGCCATGGAGGGCACAAGGTAAACACTCACCAAATGTGGGTTTCCTTCTGTGGGATATTTTACACACACAGTGATCCTAGTGAAGGGCATCACTAAGTGCATTTCACATAGGAGGAAGCTGATCTGGGGGCAGATGACATGAATTACTCAAAATCATGCAGCAGAAAGGCCAGAATTTAAACTCAGGCCTGCTTGGCTCCAAACCGCACCCTCCCTCTGCTCTGCCCCACCTTCCTCCAAGACCTTCATCCTTCTCATCTTCTCTCTTTCTTTACTGCTTTCTTTCCTTCTTCCTATAATATACTCAGGGCTGTGCCATTATTAGAAATAAAAACCCACCGTCAGGACATTCTGACACATGCTACAACATAAATGAACCTTGAGGACATTATGCTAAGTGAAAGAAGCCAGTCACAAAAGGACCAATACTGTATGATCCCCCTTATGTGAGGTTCCTAGAATAGTCAAATTCACAGAAGTTGGATAGAGGGGGAAATGGGGAGTGAGTTTTAATGGATACAGAGTTTCAGTTTGGGAAGATGAAAAGAGCTCTGTAGATGAATGGTGATGAGGGTTGCACAACCATGTGAATGCGCTTACTGATGTTTAACTCTACAGTTCAAAATGATTAAAATGGTAAATTTTATGTTATGTATATTTAATCACAATAAAAAATGAAATAAAAACAAATACACTAAAAAAAATAACCTATCTTACCATTCTAGGAATATCATTCTGTCTGTCAGTAGATGATAAGTGGTAGGGATAATGAGTGAAAGCAAATGGGTCACGTAAAGGCCATTATAAGATAGGCATACACCACAGTAGTAGTGGTAGAGGTGATGGTAACTGTTCATTTCTGATATATTTTGAAGGAGAATACGACAGTATTTATTAAGTGGTTGGATGTAGGAGATGAAAGAAATAAAGGAATCAGAGATGACATCAAGGTTTTTGCATAAACCCTCTGCTGCAACTATTTTGCTTAATTAATTCTGAACATATCATGGTATATGCTATCAACGTGACATCATTTATGATGTTAACTTTGATTACCTGGCCAAGTTAGTGTCAGCCAGGTTTCTCTACTATAAAACTACTTTCTTTCCCTCCTTCCCATACTCTACTCTTTGGAAGCACGTTACTAAGTACAGCTCACAATCAAGGAGTGGAGAATTAAGGTCTGCCTCATTTGGGAATGGAGAAGGGGGAAGGATTTCTTCTCACAAGAGATTTGTCTGCATCCTCCATTTATTCATCCAATCCTTTATTTGTATTTGTGTAGATATTTATTTTATGCTTTGTATACCTCATATACTTTGCAAATGAAGTGAATTTTATGCTTTATGGTCCAGTACTACATTATTGATTTTGTTGCTCAGAATGTCCCTGCTTTAACTATTGAGAGAGATTTCAGGTTTACTCCTGTCTGACCCTAGTCATTTTGGTTTTTGAGCACTTTCTTACTTTTGGGAATTATAAGATACTTCAGGCTTATCCTATATATTCCTTGTCTTAGCTCTAGAATTAGCTATTTCTCCAGGGAATTCTAGGACTTTTTGTTGAAAAGTGGTATTAGAAGTGAAGATACCTAGCACTGGCTGCTGGATGCGCTTATTGCTAGACATCACTGTTCTTAATAGGAAAATATTTTAAAATGGATCACATGTCCACTTACAGTGGATTAATTAAATACATATGATGAATCCATATACAATGAAATACTATGCAATCATAAAAATAAGAAAGCACTATGTTGATATGAAATAAACTTCAGCATACAGCATTACATAAAAAGAAAGTAGTGTGGGGCTTCCCTGGTGGCGCAGTGGTTGAGAATCTGCCTGCCAGTGCAGGGGACCCGGGTTCGAGCCCTGGTCTGGAAAGATCCCACATACCACGGAGCAACTAGGCCCGTGAGCCACAACTACTGAGCCTGCGCGTCTGGAGCCTGTGCTCCGCAACAAGAGAGGCCGCGACAGTGAAAGGCCCGCGTACCGCGATGAAGAGTGGCCCCCGCAACTAGAGAAAGCCCTCGCACAGAAACGAAGACCCAACACAGCCAAAAATAAATAAATAAATAAATTTATTTTAAAAAAAAAAAGTAGCGTGTACGTTACTTATGTGCGTGTATGCTAATATTTGCCTAAGAGTAAAGAATAATTAGGTATGTGTCCATACACATACAATATCTCTAGGAAGGTACACATGAAATTGCTACGAGTAAACTTGGAAACTATGGGGTGAGACGAGAGGGAGAATTTTCACTTTATATACACTTTTATACCTTTTGAATTTTAAAACCTGTTACCCATTCAAAATATCCTGACTGTACCACAAACATGGAACACATTTTTTAGATATGGCTATGTACTATCTAATATACCAAGATAATAGGTAAAGAAGAAGGGACAAAATCATGGTATACCACACATCTTTCTTGATTATTGTTATTATCTCTCCAACTAGGTTGTACATTATTTTATGGCATGGGCTTCCTCAATTAGTTTTTTAATGTACATCTCAATTCCCTCCTTCTATATCACATCTTCTGTGAAACAAGCCAAATTAATTATCTCATCTACAGTAGGCAATACATTTTTTTCTTTTATTTAACATTATAAGGAAGTGT
This sequence comes from Balaenoptera musculus, assembly GCF_009873245.2. Classification (NCBI taxonomy): domain Eukaryota; kingdom Metazoa; phylum Chordata; class Mammalia; order Artiodactyla; family Balaenopteridae; genus Balaenoptera; species Balaenoptera musculus. Next base: position 139,474,937 of record NC_045787.1, on the reverse strand, counting down.
GAAGATTCCTTTAGAAAATTATGTCCTTTCGTTGGCATAAATTTTAACTGCCCAGAAGGATCTTATCTTGAACAAAAATATCAGAGAAAATTATGAACACACAGATGTGAGGGCGCCCGAGGCATGTAAACTAGCGATATGGAGAACCACACTGGATGTAAGGACACAGATCATCCACAAGGGAGCTGTGGCTTGTGGTAATGTAGTTTGGGGTTGGCAGCCAAATAATCTCCTAAGAAGGATCTCGGATCTTGGAAAACTTTGTGATGTTTTCATTACAGAAGAAAGGAGGCCTCTGAAATGGGTTAGAGTGAATGAAAGCCAAGAAAAGAATAATTTTAAAAGCTGAAAGCATCCAAGCCCTCTTCCTAGAAAGCTGCTGCTCAAGTCTTCAGAATCTAGTGCGCTGTCACGTGCCTCAGAGTGTTGCCAATTCCACTTAAAGCTGTCTGTGTGTTTTTTTCCTTGAGCTCTGATCACACTGGACTGTGATTTATCTGTCTATATAACCGTGTCCTTGTCAAATTGGAACTCCTAAATGTCAGGGGCTACACTAGATCTTCTGTTACAGAATTAAGGCTTAGCACATGACTCTCAACATTCTCTAAAAATATGAAGAGTGAAGAAATTTAAAAAGGAGAGAAGAGACGCAATTTTGAACAGAAACATCAGCTTTGGGAAGAAAAACCTTTGAGTATGTACATTAATGAGTTAAAAAAAAACATACAAAAGATAAAAGACAAGAGGACAAAGCAGAAGTATTGAAAAATGAGGAAAGTTTAAGAGAAAATGATATAGAAAAGTAAGTGGTAAAGAGAAAAAATGAAGGAATTAATTGTGTGGGAAGTGGTAAGATGTTATTACCAATTATTTTGCAATTCCCTTCCTTATTTAAGAATAATCAAATAAGTAAGATAATAAATATAAAAATAGTGGCTAACACTTTTAGTGCATTTACTATGTAAGAGCTTTACCTGAAATAACATCATTTGATTCTTACACCAGCCTTTTCTGGGAGTAAATATTAATATCTTATTTGACAAATGAAGGAATATAGTCAAGAGGAAGCAGGGCTAGTCATCCTCCATCGAAATCTAACACCCTTCTTTCTACACACTTCTTGGATGAAAGAGGATTTGATATTCTAACAGGCAATCAGCATGTACACAGCTTCCCTGTTCTAATTTCAAATCATCATTGCCTTTTTTGCCTATAGTTAATAATAGTTTCTTAGTGTTGAATGTGTATACCTTAGGCAACAAACATACCATTTTAGTTTCAAACTTTGATGCCTAAACATTGCATCTAAATTCCTCCACTGGACCTTCACATTTCCTGAATTGGTTCTAGGGCTGACTTCAGCCTGGCTGCATTAGTATAACCAGAGTCTACTCTGAAGAGTCGCTGATTTAACTGTACTTGTCATTATATATTACATGACCCTAGATCCGGCCTAACACAATTTCCTTATCTTTATATCCCATCACTTGGAATTTAATCCTTTTATCTCCTTACTTGCCTCTCATACCCTGTGAACTTACTCCTTCCTCTCCCTTTGCTGATGGCATTCTCTGATCTAGAATGTTATTCTATTCTGTCTCTATTCATAACTTTCCAGGATGAGAGTCTCATCTGTTATGGAATGTGCACTCCCAAAATTTATATGTTAAATCCCTACTCTCAAGTCCCTTAGAACATGACCTTATTTGGAAACAGGGTCATTGCAGACATAATTAGCTAAGATGAGGTCATACTGCAGTAGAGTGGACCCTTTATCTAATATGACTGATGTCCTTATTAAAAAAAAAAAAAAAAAAAAACTCACACAAGGAGAACATCATGGAAAGACTGGAGTCATGCTGCCACAAGTCAACGAACTACCAGAAGCTAGGAGAGAGACTGGGAAGAGATTCTTCCCTAGTACCTCCAGAGTGAGCATGGCCTTGCCAACACCTTGATTTCAGATTTCTGGCCTCCATAACTGTGGGACAATAAATTTCTGTTCTAAACCAACTATTTGTGGTACTTTGTTTCAACAGCCCTAGGAAGCTAATATACCATCCACAAAGCCATATTTTTGGCTCTCTCCTTCCTCATTAACCTCATTTGTTGCCCAATGGTAATATTACTTAAACAGCAAAACCAAACCAACAATGTCATGAGCTTTACTGAATGCCAAGAGCTTGATATACACATTATTTTATTTCACTCTTATGCAGACCTGTAGGACAGGTACTACTATTGTGCAAATTTTAGTTATGAGAAAATAAGGCCCCAGAAAGTTTAAGTAACTTGCCTGTGTTCTCACAAGTGGGAAGTAGGACTCAAATCAATAGCTCTCTGACCTTACTTTCTAAACTCTACTGTCTCTGATATTTTTTAACCATGCCACGTAACTAAGGATTTACTTATATAATGTTTTATATTATTCTCAAGGTATTTCCACATCTCACACCAAAGGAAGTAACACTGAAAACTTACTGAGTGCTTCTTACGAGCTGTGTGACCTACATCTACTCTTGCTAAATGTACTTCTTACAGCAACCCTGTGTCTATTTAGTCTCAATTCACAGATGAGGAAATTTAAGCATGGTATTTTAAGCAGCCAGCCTAAAGTCAGACAATGATGGAATGCCAGGGCCAGTTTGACCTCAGAGTGTCGACTCCTAACTACTACCCTGTACCAGCTCCCAGTGGCATCTTTGAAAACACAGGCCCTGTTTCATGTTCCAATTGTTTCCTTTTATATCTACCAGAAAGCTGGAAAGATAATAAGTTCTAAATAATTTTTTTCAGGAAGAACAGAAGGAAACTCCAGGGAGAATGTGACTGGAACTGCTCCCATTGCCTCTGGAAACTGGTCTGGGTTACTCGCTACAAACAGGCATAGGTTGCGTTTTCTCTCATTTTAAGAGTCTCCTCCTAAACTGTGTGTAATATTCAGCAGTCAATGTCATTTAATCAATATTTATGGTTGACAGCCTCTGCAAAAGTATTCCTTTTATCAGGAGAATCTTTTTAAACAAAAGGGAAAATCATCTCCAAAATGGATTTAATAAAACCAACAAATTAATCTTTAAAGAAGTTTTTTTACTATGATATCACCAGAATAAATGAGAAGATACCTAAAATATTTTAGAAAAAAAGCACCTATTACATATTTCGATATTTGCACAATAAATGGACACTCAAAACTGCAAGGACAATCGTGAATATCCCCTACTAAAGAATATATATATATTTGGGGCTTCCCTGGTGGCGCAGTGGTTGAGAATCTGCCTGCTAATGCAGGGGACACGGGTTCAGGCCCTGGTCTAGGAAGATCCCACATGCCATGGAGCAACTAAGCCCGTGAGCCACAACTACTGAGCCTGCGCGTCTGGAGCCTGTGCTCCGCAACAAGAGAGGCCGCGATAGTGAGAGGCCCGCACACCGCGATGAAGAGTGGCCCCCGCTTGCCGCAACTAGAGAAAGCCCTAGCACAGAAACGAAGACCCAACATAGCAATCAATCAATAAAAATAAATAAATCTTAAAAAAAAAAGAATATATATATATTATACATATATATATATTTTTTGAGTTCTGTAAGTATGCTAGCCCAAAGAGCAGGAAGTCTTATAAATAAATATTACACAAAGAAACTAAAGGTGGATTTCTTTTATCCAACTTTTCCTCAAGAAAACTTTTTTTAATTACTGTAGATGTTACTCCTGTGTAACACCCTAATTTCATTTTTAAGCCAACGGGAAATATATTTCCTACTGTTGTTATGAAACCTCCAAAGTTAATTACTGAAGATAGTTGGATTATTTTTTGCTTATCTTTATTCTATTGGGACTATACACCATTTTGCATGTAGCAATGTAGGGTGAGTTCACTTCCGACACAGTCAATTATATAAGTCTATCGACAGCTATTTTTTTATGGGAACAATAGAGACAGACGGCTCGGACTCTGTGATGAATGTAGATTAGAGAGAGGTCACCCTGACATACATAATTAGTTTTAGAATGTTAAATTAATAGGTAGAATGCCCCTAAGGCAACCATACATTAAGGCTGAAGATGCAGGATCTGGAGTCCGGCTCCTGTCTGCTGTTGTCAGCACTGACATGGCTCAATGCACTGCTTGTGAAATGGCATAAGGTATTATGGCAAAACTAAATGGCTGTAAAAACAAAATTTGCATAATACTATGGTCATACTACATATATTTCCCTTCAGAAACATTTGTGCATCTAAATTATTATGTAAATTCCTAATGGGGGTTTGTTCAGATAGATAAATCTTTGGGTGACTTATGAGAACTAAATAGATGTTTAAACAAGGGTTCAATAAGCAATCAGTAACAATATTCAGAGAAATATTAAATTTCTAGTCTGTACTTGCTGTAGATATTAGCTTAAAATGTGAAGGTGAAATAAAAGACATTTTTTTCCAGTTATAAATTATTTATTTGCTTTTCCATCCATGTGTAGGTGAAAAATAATATCTACAGCAAAGTTTATCTACAGAAGAAGGGTGAAAGATAATATCCAAACATTGCTTTCATTTTAATCAATGGCTGATAATAGTATGCATTATTATTACTGTCATTAACCTGTCTGAATGAAGAGAAGGATGATTTTTATAGAGAACAAATAACATTTTTCTAGACATTTCTGGGACAAACTTGAAGCAATCTAGAGACATATCTGCAGTATAATTTGTGCCATACATTATTCTATTTTATGTCAATAGTATAATTATTTGTTCACATTTTAGTGTTTACTATGTGGCAGGCACTAAAGTAGATAATCTATTATGCTATCTACTTTAATATGCAGAGCATACATGAAAGGTAGATATTATTATCCATATTTTACTGATGAGGTAAATGAGATACCTGTTGGTTGAGAGACTCTGATCACTTAACCAAATGATAAGAAGTCGAGGAATCTGAAGCTCATTTTCTAATAGCTTTATATGATTTTTTTTTCTTTATATCATTCACATCCCAAATGATTCAACTAGGCCATACACATTTAGGTTTAGATTAAACAAACAATTAGTAAGTATATTATTTATCTCCAGCACCAAGTTAGATACTTTCTCAATAATCTGTGGGATACTTTCTGAATCTATAGCCCAGAGAAGTTAAGCAACTTCCTTAAGGTCATATGGTCAGAGTGCAAAGGTCATACTTAATTTGTAAATGTTCGTTTTCATTTTATCACAACCTCTGAGAATTCAGCTGATACTCACCCAGTGAAAGCTTCAGTGTTTGTAAGGCTGTCATAAAAATACCAGGTTTGTGTTCGTGTAAAATTCAGTTTGTGTTGGGGTACAAGTAACAGAATACCCAGTAGAATTTGTGACTTCAACAATCAGAGCATGTATACTGCACTTGTCAAGAAGGCCAGAGAAGAACTTCCAGGTTGCTTCAGCAGCTCAGTGATGAAGACAAGAACGCAGATGATTCTCATCTGTCTACTCCACCCCTACAGCATGTTGATAGTATCCCACTCATGGTCACAAGACAGTGACTGTACTTCTGGGTGTCGTAAGCAGACATCACCAAATCTGGTGGTCATTCCATTCCTTGGTAAGATAACAAAATGTAAAACATTTTAGGAGAATAAAAGAGCCTCAGCAGACTCCCCTTCGGATGTTCTCAGCTGTATCTGGGTTGCTTGAAGGAGCAGGTCCTAGTTGCTGGGAGAGCTGGGGAAGTAAGTAACTGACATTTCCAACACCTTAGGGTGAAAGAGTCTGTGCCGACAAAAAGAGAAGGTGGACGCGGTAGATAATGGTGAAGGGCAGTGGCCATCTGGTATGCAACCATTAGTGTCTGCTCCAGCATCATGCCTTGATATTCAATTCTATAGATGTGCGATATGCTGATCTTTCAACAACGTAGACACCTACCTAGTAATACACGGAAGGAAAGGCTACAAAATCCCAGCCAGACAGAGGCTGTCATTTCTAAATCTTTATTTCAACTTCATCACAATCTCTGAGAATTCACTGGATGCTCAGTAAAAGCATCAGTATTTCTAAGGCTTCCATAAAAATGTCAGGTTTGTGTTTGTACAATTTAGGTTTCTTTGAGGTACAAGTTACAGATCGCCTAATATAGTTAGTGATTTAAATAGACCAACAGACTCTGTTCCAAGCAATTATGAAAATTTTTTAAAAGCTGGCCATTATTTTCTCAGAGATAATGACAGTAATATAAAATTTCACAGAGTAACTATTCCCCACTGTTAGATAAATGCCAAGGAAAAACCAATTATTTATTTTATAATTATTATTTTATGGAAAAAAATATTGGAAAAACATCTTTTCAAAAGCTGAAGGTGATTCTACAGCAATTGAATATCATAATGGAGCATTTCATCTTGTATCAAATGATTGATCAACTACAGATTTAATTCTCCTATAATATATATGTATCTCAACACTCACACTATTCTAGTATTTATTTCAATTCTTGCCCCATTTACAAAGTTTTTAGACTAACTTCTAATTTGCCGAAGTCTTGCAGACATTCACAAAATCTAAGTGGTCCCTAAGTCAACCATATTTTTCTTAGCAGAGATGAACTTTCCAAGAAAAGATATGCAAGAATATTTATGCCTGCACTCAGTGAACAGGAAATTAAGCAGCATTTTTGGTACCCTAAGTTTTGTACCTAACCCACTGGGTAACATTCCACCAAGAGCTACCAACCACCACAGAAACATCAATAAAAAAGTCTGTGTTGTTTCCATGTACAGGTGTGATAAATAAAACACTTGAAACGTTACCATGTAAGAAATGGCACTGTTACCTAATTTTCAAATATGCATGTACAGATAAATGATTTTTTAGTGAAAGACACAGCTGGTCCTGATTTTCTCCTAAGCAAATTTCTGAATTCCCTGTGTGACAGAGTCCTGAAAAGTTGATCCGTGTTAGATTTCTAGATATCAGAGTTTAATGTAAAGACAAAATAGTACTGACCTATAAGTTGCAGAGCATGAAATAATATTTTAGCAATAGTTCCAAAGATAAGATTGAATATTGAAGCAAAAGAATTAGAATCTATGTGTATGTGCACACACACACATATTTTGCATGTGCACAAAGAGATGAGAGTCAGATGTTTCCAATGTGTAATCAAAAGTAGTGCCTAGAGATGTGGCTTAAGGCATAGCCCATGGCCCATTTTACAGGGTTCCCATTACCATATACTTCAGGTGGAGCAGGGAGCAATGATGACTCAGGTGTTACTGAAGAAAATATGTTGCCATCATCTCATAGAAAATACCTTCTTTTCTAGTAATCAGTAAAGAGTGTCTGCTTCTAATTTGCTTCCCTGATTTTCTCACTCATTGCAGGAATGAGTTGGGAGTTATGTGAGAAATCATCCAATGATGGAGACCAGAGTTGAGGAATACAGTTCTCATTTCATGACACAAGGGATTTTCCATGAGGAAGTGGAGTGTATGCCTAGCCTAGAACTGTTAGAAAATCATTGTGTGGGCAGAGAGAACCCCTTGCTATTGGAGACCTATGGCAATGCCTTGATTCAGTAGGGCACATTTTATAAGAAAATCATTTTAAGATTAGAATTTATAAAAGATAGACACAATCTAGTGGCCATTGGGCTAAATGTGGCCTGCAGATGCCTTATGTGTATCCAGTGCCGTGTTTAATCAAGCTTTAACTTGAGTGTCTCTAATCAGGGAGCAAACGCCACAGTTCATGGAAGGTGCTACCTGGTCTCTTCTCATGTTTAAGTTGACAGTCTAGTCACTAAAGGCATTTGAGGTTCCCCTCCCAGTGTAGGTACAGGGGTGTCTGGTCTGGATGGAGTCAGGGTTCATGGCTTGGTGAGTGGAGCACAGAATGGGTTCATCCCTGACCCCTTTTGTGCAGTTTATTATCCTCACCACCATATACAGTGTCCATCTTTTTTCTTAAACCATGAGCCTTCAGCTAAAGGATTTTGTCAAACCATTTTCTACAGTTATGAAAACAATCTATGTTCTTTATTTTCTCCATTTAAAATAATTACACTGAATAAATCGTTTCAAACAATACGACACTCTGTATCCTCCATGAAATTCAGATATGCCTAACCTCCACCCCCATTAAGAATCACTAACGTAGAAAATGCATTAAGAAGATAACTCCAAATATATTGAATCCTCTTTTCTTGATTTCCACAAATTTGTATTTTTTTTACCCCAATGTAGCTTTTACCATTAGGTGCCATCTTTTATTATGATATGTTTGGAGAACATCTGACCCTGTTAATCTTGTTGATAGACCCAAAGGAGCCAACAATAACCACTCATTTTGCCTCTTTTGGAAAGCCTTCCCTTCCTCCATGAGAACATCATATGTCACTATAACATTTGCCAATACCTAGTAAATTTAACACTGTTTACAACATGCAGCTGTGTTTCATTTCTAAATACAGCAAAAGTTAATTGCGAACAAGTTCAAACTACAAAGAAATTCTAATGACTACCAATAAAATGCACCTAATACTCAACAGGAAATAACCCAATTGAGGGTTTTTTCCCCTCATGATTGATATAATTTTCTATTTTATACTTCCAAGAAACTAATGGAAACACTCACAGAGGTGTTTTTTCCCTTAAAACCTAGATGTTGCTGAGATTCTCATCAATTGCAGTAGGTTGATGATAGGTACAAGGAAATGGCAGACATGTAAATGATCCAAATTGTATTTGGTAATTAGCTCCCAAATTATTCCTGTCTTTTTCAGTTGTAAAGAAGACACTTTCCACAGTTATGTAATTACCACAAAGAAATATAAATATCCTGTTCAGACCTAATATTTATGTGGAATATAAGTAGCTGAAGATATATACTTGCCCATATACAATAGAAATATATATAAACAGCACCTTAACAGTCTTAAAGGGAAATTTCCTTTTAAAAGTTATGCTATTATAAAAAAGGGTCCTAAAAACTGTGAATCATAAACTATCAATATAAACCGTTAGTTTTATCTAGAACACCTCCTTACTAGGAAAATTTCTTTTCTTCTTCATGATTTAGCTACCATACTTATTTTTCATTTTAGTCACAATGTTCTGCTAATCAAAACTAGTGATATAATCTAGAGAGATCTGGGGAATTAATTAGGTACCTCTCATTTCTACTCTGCTAATCTTCTTTATGTCTTCAGCTTAGGGAAAAGGAGCCCATCATTGACTGATAAACCAAGGAGATTCTATTTGCTATACAGAAGGATCTACTAAAAGGCTGGCAATGGTTTATAAATCTTTTAGTCCTATCCTGACACAGCAACACTTGAATACTAACCTTGAAATGGAAAGCACTGTACTCTGTGTGGAAATCAAGTAGAGGTATTACCATATTAGCTGATTTTATTTATATACTTTGTGTATTTTAACCAGAGAGAGAGGGTGGAAGGGTGGGAGGGGATAAGTGGGGGTGGGGCAAAGATAGAAAGAGATTAATTAAAGAAAGCTACATGGAAGAGGCGGTATAGAGCCTCAAAGGATGCTTCATGATCATATCACCTCTAACTGCAAACAGTTTGAATGGTGGCAAATCTGTCTGCCTGCTAACTTCAATAAAATGGATCCAAACAGAAATCCAGGTTGTTAACTTTTCATTTGAAGAGGAATGTTTGAAAAAGGAAAAAGGACATTCCTTTTTCTTCCCAAGTAATCAGAAATATCCTGCTAATCAAAGACATTGCTCTTTCTAAGCCAGAGTAGAAAACTGGTAAGTCATATTACAATAAATAGAAAGATGCCACAGGTGCATCATGGATCTTTGAGATGACAATGAGAGTTGATTGCAATAATTCTCTAGAAGTTTGAATAACTGGACTTAGTCATCTGGTGTCTGATTGTATTCCACTGCTGTATGCACCCCTGATAAAGGACCTAACTTATTTCTTGATTTTTAAATGCTGACTGACTGGTATCTGTATCCTACTTGTGTGAAAGTTCTTAACCAAAATACATGTTAAATTTTATTTGTCTTGGGAATATTTACTTTAAGAAATTATAACATAAATATTTCCAGTTTAAATGAATTACAACTCCAGAAATAAAAAAGATAATCAAGTTTGGAAAAAATCACTTCCAAGAAATCAGGACACAGGTCTTACATTTAATAAAAAGGAACACCATATTTGATTAACAATGCAGTTAGTGTCTTTAAAGTGGTTCTCAAATACCTCCCTTTCAAACAATTTTAGGAAAACAATGATTTCAATCACTTTTGAGTCCAATATGATGTAGATATATTTTGTAATTTATGGTGAAAGAAGTGATACGTTCTAGTGAACTGTATACTTTAAAAATTATTTTTAAATGCTAAATTTTGTTATGTATATTTTACCAAAATAAAAAAATAGTAATTATTTAAAAAGAAGTGGTGTGATAAATATTCAAGGTGAAACAGCAGTTTAATAAATTATTAGGATCAGTTCTTTATAATGTTTGATTTCTGGGCACTGTCCAACCCACAATTTTTTTATAGTTATGTGGAGGTCTATAGAAATTCTGTATACTTGAATAGAAATGATTACTATTCAAAATTTATTTTCAAGTTTCACCATCTACAGCAGATTTCAGAGAACTGGTTTTCACGTCCTTTTTTGTTGTTGTTTCTTTCTACTCTGCCAATAGTAATTATATGGTAGTGGAAAACTGAACACAGAGATTCTGACAGTCCATTTCATGTTTTTTTATACAGTTGTAGCTTCTTAAATCGAATTTCCTGCAGAATATAATGAAATTGTGAGTCTCATGTCCCCTTCTGAAATTGGGAGTAACTTTGTTACTGGCCCTGAGAAGTTTGTGCTCCATCTAGTAATGCATCAGGTTCATCACTCAACTGTGGATGTGAGCAATATCCCAATGTTTAGTCTGATTTTCCTAGAGACTATTTTTGCATTGCCAGAATAGAAATAGCCCCAGAGCAGAGAATTTATGCCTCCGTAATGAATATGGTTAGTCCACAATCACAAGCCAAGTACATGTTCTTAGCATCTTTATGACCCATATAATATATCATGGAGCTAAAGGCTGAAAGGAAACTAATTAACCTTTGATGAGATGAGGACGCTGTAGGACAGTTGGCACTATGGAAGCGCTGTAATTCCCAGACTGAGACATTCATCTGGGCTCCATGCCACTGCAGATCTACAACCTATGTTTGGCACCAGCTTTCTTTATGGTGTCTACCAAGTGTGTCCACAAAAACAAAGCAAAATAAGTCAAGAGGTTACCCAAGGGAAGCCTACCCAGCTGGACTGATATAGAGAACATGGGAATAAGTTAAATTTCTAATATAGCTGTCCTCGAAGCCTTCTCTAGTTAAAGGAAATGATATACTCTGTAAGCTCATCACAGATCTTTCTACTTGAAAGGATTTTAATCATGCAAGTATGAAATTAAAGGAACACTCTCAAACCAAACAGAGGCATTAATATGCTCACTCTCATCACAATGGAACATGACACATTTTTCAATACTGTTTGATTCATATTAAATCTCAATTGAAGATAAAGGTTCAGTGAGTTAATCTATACCCAGTTTCCAGGATTCACATAATTTCTGAAATTACAGATACATGATTGGTTGTCTTACAGATGTGCATAAGAATAATGCTCACAAAATGTTTATTAATGTTCTGAAACTTGAGAGAGAAATCTCTTCGGAATTGTTTGACCTTCATTCTTATCATATGAGTTGACAGTTATTCTAGAAAGAAAATACAGAGCCTGTAAAACATCTTTCTCATCATATTGATCTTTCCATTGAATCCGGACAAACATTTTTATCTGGTGGCACATTAATGTGGCAAACACTTAGGCATTTATCTGGGAAAGACTAATGATGTCATCCCAGCTTCTCTACAATCACCTGTTCAATTTTCCACATGGGAAAGGGGAGAGCTCCATTTCCTTCTCTTAGCTCAAATAAGGCTGAAGTGAATTATACTGAATTAATCTCCTTCCTTTTACTTATTACACTTAAATAAGACCAATTCTCAATTGTCTTTGTAAACTGTATACATATTATACAGTAGCATTAAGATAAAATCTTAAATTGTATGGAGTGTTTAATCTATAAAATAATGATAGTACCTCACTACTAGTGACATGTTTTTATAACACATTTCCTTCTCTTAGTAATCTAGTATCTTAGTAGTTCTAGTTTTGAAGGCCATATAACCAATACTTTGTTTTTCACAAAATGGTCTGCTTTGCTGATTACTAGAGCTATTGGCTTCTTTGAAGTTGTTTAGAAGAATGGAGAAGCATAACGGGACTTTTCAGTTAATAGAAGAAAAAGACATGCTAACAATTTTAAACCATTTTGATCATATCTTTAGTGGCAAGTGACTTATGTGTAAGGAGGAATTACGATCCTAGGATGACATGGGATGAAATGGTTTGTAGGTTCAACGTACTAGTAGAAGAGTCCAGAATCTCTCCACCTTCCATCACACTAAACACACACACACACACAGAATAATTTTTGTTGTTTAATAGAAAAATTATCTGCTAAAAGCAAGGGGAAATTTACAGACTATATATTGTATCACAGTATGTAATAACTATTAGAGTTGCATGGAAAGGGTCCTGAGCAATCATCTGGTTCAAAGGACCTTGTTGCAAGTGAAGATATGCTAGGACCCACCTGAAGAAATTGTGATTTAGTGGACCTGGGATGAGATCCAAGAATCTGCTTTTTAAATACGCACCCCAGGTACTTCTAATGCAGGTGTTCCATGCGTCACAGAGAACATTAGTTTAACCCCTCATTAAAGAATACTGGTTCTGAATACTAAAGTGAATGTGGCATGAGGAAGTTCTTGTAGTCTTGGAATTAAGTTGTGGCAGAACTCTTTGTTTTGAGGCTGATACTAATGAAGACTGCTTAGGGACAATGCCGATTTCCTAGGAGAGGCTACACCATTTGCATAACCCAATAGAGAAAAGGAGAAAAAGGATGAAATTTAAACTTAAAGAAACTCCTGTGAAAGTGAATTGTCTCACCCCACCAAGGATTTGTAGCAGGAAAGGACAAAGAGACCCCTAAGTGAAAAAACCTTACGATGAGGAAAATGGTTTGGTAATCTGAGCATACAAGGATCTCAGAATTTGTAGCAGAGAGTGGCTAAGGTTGGATTCCCTTCAGGACTCCTGTCAGTAGTAAAATGATTGAATTCTTTTCTTCTCCCCTCACTTTGAAACATATCTATCACTTCTCTCCTTTGGGAGGGGGTGAGTTCCCAGGATTTATGAATATTTAGGAAAGTGAAATGAGGTCTAAAGGAAGAGAGAGCTAATGCTCTCCCTGCTAATTAGGACAGATCAGGAATCAAATTATTATTAGAGAAAATAAAATAAATGTACCCCTAGTTTACAAACTAGGTCAGAACAAAGTACACAAGATTAAAGGCAGAGAGGAATGACCCTGAGTTTATTTATTTTTTCTACTTGCTAATGCACCAGAGTAAGATAATGAATATCAACTTTGTCTAAACTTTAAGGTCAAAGAGAATGGCTATGTGAATTCTGGCAACGTATTCACTTTAATAAAATTTGATCACTATAGAATAATTTGTACAGCTTGATATATAGGAATTTTACTCAAATTTATATCAAGGTAACTATCATATCCATTTTTTATAACATGTTAGATATTTTTTCAAATTTAATCTCATAATTTTACAAATTCTGATAAAGACACATTATCATCTGATCATTTTTACTGTTTTACCAACGTTCTCAGTCCAATAAATCAAAAACACAAGAGTAAATTCATCTTTCTTCATTTTTTGTTATAAAAATCATTCTTCACCTTAAATTTAACCTTTACCTGTGCCTTCATTTTTCTGCAAGGTATTTATCAATTTTATAATTTATATTCACCAGCAGGAAGTCTGTTCTGATTCTCAATATTTTCTTCATATTTCACCTCCTTGGTCTTAACCACTGTCTGTATGGTTATATTCCTTTTATATTTAATGCCTCTTTAAATACAAAGTTTGATTTATTATTTCTACACACTTATTCAATCCTTACTTTGGACAAAGTAACATTAAGTTTTCCCTTAAACTTGGAAAGAATGTCAGAATACAGTTTATTAATTTATTTAGAGAATATTTATTAAGCATCTACTATGGACTGCACACATCCCATTTGCTGCAACACTACAAAAGCTGTAGTGCAAAATATTATTCTACAACTGACCACAGAAAAATACCCACTCTATCCATGTATTATAAAAAGCATGTCAACAAAAATCCATCTGCTCTATGTTAAGATAACGATGACCAAATTTGGAATTTTTGTGAAATGTATTTTTGATGACCTATCATTGTTACATTAGGTGAATGGCATTAAAAGTAGAGACAAGGATGGAAGGAAGGAAGGGGAAGTGAAAGAGAGGGAGACATAGAGAGGGAGGGAGGAAGGTCCTCAATGCTTTGATCAAGCCAAATTTATCCTTCCTACCAAAGATACATACCTATTTCATTAAGAAAAAGCTCTGAGAAAGTAAAATTACTTTATTTGGATAAGCAGCTAGAATTAGACCCTCTTGTATTTCTCTGACATATTATACTGTAGAGTTGCTTATAAAAAGATTCTGTAAAATCAACAGCAATTTAAAGAAAATGGAGAGTACCTAGCTAGCCACAATGCTTTTGCCCAAAACTACTAAAATATATTGAAAATATGTTTTCCTTATACCTTTTATTCTTCTTTATCTCGTCATTCCTTAGACATACCCAAGAAAAACTTTTATAATTCTCACCTTCTTATTCCTGGGTCTCAAACAAGTTTAGACGTTATGTTTATAATTAACTTTATTGTCATTATTATCATTTAATTATTGTTTTGATTGTTATATATGAGAAAGCAGAAACTAAGTTAGACCTTTGTATGCATAACTGCTAGTACATAATAGGAGTCCTATAATTGTTTTATGAATGAAATGAAATTTGTAAAAAAAATGAATGTATAAATCTATATATTAATATTTAATATAAAATACATGACATAATTTGAAAATAATCACCAAAAATTTGATTATGGTACAACCTAAGAATATTTGGGGCATTAAAAAGTGCATTGGGGAAATGTCTATTTAGGTCTTCCACCCAATTTTTGATTGGGTTGTTTGTTTTTTGATATTGAGCTGCATGAGCTGCTTGTGTATTTTGGAGATTAAACCTTTGTCAGTTGCTTCGTTTGCAAATATTTTCTCCCATTCTGAGGCGTGTCTTTTCATCTTGTTTATGGTTTCCCTTTCCTTTGCTGTGCAAAAGCTTTTAAGCTTAATTAGGTCCTGCTTATTTATTTTTGTTTTTATTTTCATTATTCTAGGAGGTGGGTCAAAAAGGATCTTGCTGTGATTTATGTCAAAGATTGTTTTGCCTATGTTTTCTTCCAAGAGTTTTATAGTGTCTGGCCTTACATTTAGGTCTTTAATCCATTTTGAGTTCATTTTTGTGTATGGTGTTAGGAAATGTTCTAATTTCATTCTTTTACATTTAGCTGTCCAGTTTTCCCAGCACCACTTATTGAAGAAGCTGTCTTTTCTCCATTGTATATTCTTGCCTCCTTTGTCAAAGATAAGGTGACCATAGGTGCATGGGTTTATCTCTGGGCTTTCTATCCTGTTCCACTGATCTATATTTCTGTTTTTGTGCCAGCACCATACTGTCTTGATTACTGTAGCTTTGTAGTATACTCTGAAGTCAGGGAGACTGATTCCTCCAGCTCTGTTTTTCTTTCTCAAGATTGCTTTGGCTATTCAGGGTCTTTTGTGTTTCTATACAAACTGTAAAATTTTTTGTTCTAGTTCTGTGAAAAATGCCATTGGTAATTTGATAGGGATTGCATTGAATCTGTAGATTGCTTTGGGTAGTGTAGTCATTTTCACAATGTTGATTATTCCGATCCAAGAACATGGTATATCTCTCTGTCTGTGTTGTCTTTGATTTCTTTCATCAGTATCTCATAGTTTTCTGCATACAGGTCTTCTGCCTCCTTAGGTAGGTTTACTCCTAGGTATTGTATTCTTTTAGTTGCAATGGTAAATGGGATTGTTTCCTTAATTTCTCTTTCTGATTTTTTGTTGTTAGTGTATAGGAATGCAAGAGATTTCTGTGTATTAAGTTTGTATCCTGCAACTTTACTAAGTTCATTGATTAGCTCTAGTAGTTTTCTGGTACAGATGTCCAACAAACACATGAAAAGATGCTCAACATCACTAATTATTAGAAAAATGCAAACCAAAACCACAATGAGGTATTACATCACACCAGTCAGAATGGCCATCATAAAAAAAATCTACAAACAATAAATGCTGGAGAGGGTGTGGAGAAAAGGGAACCCTCTTGCACTGTTGGTGGGAATGTAAATTGATACAGCCACTATGGAGAACAGTATGGAGTTCCTTAAAAAACTAAAGATAGAACTACTGTATGACCCAACAATCCCACTACTGGGCATATACCCTGAGAAACCATAATTCAAAAAGATACATGTATCACCATGTTCATTGCAGCACTACTTACAATAGCCAGGACATGAAAGCAACCTAAATGTCCATCGACAGATGAATGGATAAAGAAGATGTGGTACATATATATAATGGAATATTACTCAGCCATAAAATGGAACAAAACTGAATCATTTGCAGTGATGTGGATGAACCTAGAATCTGTCATACAGAGAGAAGTAAGTCAGAAAGAGAAAAACAAATATCGTATATTAACACATGTATATGGAATCTAGAAAAATGGTACTGATGATCCTATTTGCAGGGCAGAAAAAGAGACGCAGACGTAGAGAATGGACTTGGGGACACAGAGCGGGAAGGGGAGGGTGAGGCGAATTGAGAGAGTACTGAGTACTCTCAATACTCAATTGAGTAAAGTATATTGACTGACATATATAACTACCATGTGTAAAATAGCTAGCTAGTGGGAAGCTGCTGTATAGCACAGGGAGCTCAGCTCGGTGCTCCATGATGAACAAGAGGGGTGGGATGGGGGGAGGGGGTGGGAGGGAGGGGATATATGTATACATGTAGCTGATTCACTTTGTCATACAGCAGAAACTAACACAACATTGTAAAGCAATTATACTCCAATAAAAAAAAAAAAAAGAAAATGCAAATCAAAACCATAATGAGTATCACTTCACATCCACTATGATAGCTTCATCAAAGTTCTGGGCAGTAACAAGTGCTGACAAGGAGGTGGAGAATTTGGAACCCTTGTACATTGCTGGTAGGAATATAAAATGATGAAAACTGCTTTGGAAAACAGTTTGGCAGATTTTCAAATGTTAAACATAATGTTACCATATGACTGAGCAATTCTACTCCCAGGTATACTCCCAAAAGAGATGAAAACACACGTTCACACGAAAACTTGTATGCAAATGTTAGTAGCAGCATTATTCATAATAGCCAAAAAGTGGAAACTACCCAAATGTCCAACAACTGATGAATGAATGAAGAAAATGTGGTATACCCACATAATGGAATATTATTTGGCCACAGAAAGAATGAAGTACTGATCTAGGATACAGCATGGATAAACCTTAAAAACAGTATGCTAAGTGAAAGAAGCTGTCCACTAAAGGCCCCATGATTTTACTCACATGAAATGTCCAGAATAGGCAAATCCACAGACACAGAAAATAAATCAGTGGTTTCCAGGGATCGGTGGAGGAGGCATGGGGCGTGACTGCTAAGGGGTACGGGGTTTCTTTTGGGAGTGATAAAGATGCTCTAAAATTAGATAGTGGTGATGGTTACATAACTCTGTTAATGTACTGAAAACCAGTGATTTATACACTGTAAAAGGATGAATTTTATGATATGTGAATTATAGTCCAATAAAGCTATCATTTTTAAAATTTAAAAAAAGTGCATTCGGGAAAAAATCCAGTTGATAATTGTGCACTGCACAGTAATAAATATAAATGAATATATAACACATTTTTTCTTAAATTATCTAATTTACTAAATTATACATATCCCAGTTTTCTTTTGCTTAGGGTTTGCTTGGTATATCTTTTTTTACTGTTTTGGTTTCAACCTTTCTGTGTATTTATATGTTAAGTATACTTCTTATAAAGAAAAAATAGTGAAGTCTTGCTATTTTTTATATCTAGTCCTTAATGGAAGACATTAGGACACAGACACAAGCACAGAGAGAAGACCATGTAAAGATATAGGGAGAAGACTGCCATGCACATGCCAAGGAGGGAGGCCTGAAACAGAAAAAAACATTTTTGCCAACCCCTTGATCTTGGACATCTAGTCTCCAGAATTGTGAGAAAATAAATCTGTATTTTTAAAGCCACCTAATCTATGTTATTTTATTATGACAACCCTAGCAATGTAATACAGATTAACTATGTCCAGTTGCACAATTGTGCTCCATGCGGTATCAGCTAGGGTTTCAGTCACATAGGACCCAACTGGGTTGCCATGTCCAAGATGGCTCAGGAGCTTAACAAGCATTTGGTGCTTTCTGTCAGCTGGTAATTCATCTAGGGCTGTCAAACTGAGCCTCTTATTTCTCCTCCATGTTGACTCTCCATGTGACTTGGGCTTCTCATAGCATTCTTGCTGGGTCCCAAGAAGCAGGAAAGGGAATCTACCAGTTCTCATAGAACCTAGGTTCAGAAGCATTATTTGCATCATCAAAACCAATTACAAGGCCAGATCAGATTCAGTTGGAAGGGAAGTACGTTCCATCTCTTGATATGAAGAGAGGCAGCCAGCCATGTGCAAGGAGGAGAAAAACTGTTAGAAACCATCACTGGAGAACATATAGCATAGCATCCTTGATTCATTAGACTCTACCTTAAATTTGGACTTTTATCCCTTATATTTCAATAGATCAGTGCCTTTAACCATTCTCCTATCCTCTGTACTATGACTGTCATATACTAATCTTCCACAAATGTTGGAAACTCTAAAACAAATAGTCATTAATCTTCTTTCAGTATTCAGTATTTTTTTTTTTAATTTTTCCTTTATGATTCAGGAGGCTCTTTTTTTTTTTAATTTTTATTTATTTATTTATGGCTGTGTTGGGTCTTCGTTTTCTGTGCGAGGGCTTTCTCTAGTTGCGGCAAGCGGGGGCCACTCTTCATCGCGGTGCGCGGGCCTCTCACTATCACGGCCTCTCTTGTTGCGGAGCACAGGCTCCAGACGCGCAGGCTCAGCAATTGTGGCTCACAGGCCAAGTCGCTCCACGGCATGTGGGATCCTCCCAGACCAGGGCTCGAACCCGTGTGCCCTGCATTAGCAGGCAGATTCTCAACCACTGCGCCACCAGGGAAGCCATCAGTATTTTTTTAATATGTATTCACATATTTATTATTTCCAGGGTTCTTTGTTTCTTTCTGTGGTTTCTTGCTTCACTTCAGATGATTTCTTTCAGTCTGAAGGACCTCTTTAGTATTTCCTGTATGGTCTACTGGAATTCATATTCTGTTTGTTTGAAAATATCTCTATTTTAACTTCATTTTTGAAGGATATTTTTGCTTGGATAGATTCTGGATTGGCGGGTTGTTTCCCCCATACCAACAGATGTTCCACTGTGTTATGGCTTCCACAGTTACTGTTTAAGTCAGCTGTAATCTCATTGTTTTTCCTTTTATAAAGTACTGTGCCCCTTACCCCAGTTGTTTTCATAAAATTATCTTTAAAGATGTTTGACTATTTTATAGTTAGATGTGGCTTTCTTTTTATTTAGCCTGCTTGGGTTCCCTGAACTTACTAAAAGCATGTTTTGATGCTTTATCAGTTTCAGTGATTCCTTGGTTAGCATCTCTTCAAATAATGCTGTCCTTTTCTCTCTTCTGGGACTCTAATTTCATGCATACTAGTCAAGTTGACTATGTCTTGCATGTCTCTTACATACTGCTCTGTTCTCTTTTGTACTGTGCACTTTAGTTTGCATATTTCATTACTCTGAGTTCATGAATCTAGTCTTCTGTAGTGTTCAATTTCCTATTAAGGCCACCAATAACCTCTTAATTTTAAACATCATATTTTTCAGTTCTAGAACCACACTGTCAAACTACATACAGCCCATGGGCCATATACAGCCCACAACCTATTTTTGTAAAGAAAGTTTTATTGAAATATAGCCACATCCACTTGATTATGTATCATTTATGGCTGCTTTCACACTACAGCAGTGGAGTTAAATACTTGTGACAGAAACCACATGGCCCACAAAGTCCAAAGTATTCATTACTTGGTCCTTTACAAAAAAAAATGTTTGTTACCTCTATTCTAGAATGCCCAATTGTTTTTTTAATATGGATTCCAATTCTCTGTTGAAATTCTCCAGTTCTTCATTTTGTTCATCTTTTCTTCTGTTACTTTAATATTTTTCTATTCATTATTTTAAAGTCCTTGACTACTATCTCCAACAATTGGATAATTTCTAGGTCTGCTTCTACTGTCTGATTCTTCTCTTCATTTATAGCCACATTTTCCTGACCCTTCTCATGTCTAACTTTTTAAAAATTATGTTCCAGTCATTGTTTATAAAAGAACAATAGAGACTGAGTCATGGTTACTTTTATCCAGAGAGGACTGGCAGGAGTGTGAAGGGTCCCTTACAATTCTAACAAATATATGTGTTGGGCCTAAGATTCTCCTTTAGTTATAGTTCACAAGTATCTCAAGAGCAAGCTTTGTAGTGTGTTTGGCATAGTGTCTGCTCTCTAGTGGCACTTCTTCTAAGCACCATGAGGTGCTATCCCCTCTTTCCCTTCTTTCACCCACTGTAGCCTTCCCTGGCTTTTGGCTGATATTCTGGCATGTTGCTGCCTCTTCCCTGAAAGACTGTCTTTTGGAGGTTTTGAGCTTAACTATTTAGCTCCTCACCTCACACAGATTCAAAATCTGGCAAAGAGAGCTTCAATGTATTTCTTGCAAACCCCTTCCTTTAGAATAATTTTGATACCAAAACACTTTGAGACTGGATTTATTTCACTGTGCCCTTCTAACTAGCCCCAGCTTTCTGCACTACCATAGCACTCAGCAAATTTCCTGTTAGAAAAACCAGCTGTACATTTGGGGCTTCTCTAAGATTTCAATCTGTCATACCAGACAACATGTCCCAAAAGCTCTTCTGGTTTCCAATTTCCCTATTAGAGTCCTTCTGCCTCTAGTTGGGGATCTTCAGTCTCAGCAGGGGGGAAAAAATCCAGTGGATAATCTCAATTCACCCAAGGAAAGCTTTTCTCCCTCTAGAATTTAATTCATGTGGTCTTATTTGGTTCCACAGCTCTACAATGTTTTAAGAAGTATGATTTTTTTTTAATTAATGATACTAATATGTTATTATTTCTGCTTTTAATTTTATTTATTTATTTGTTTATTTATTTATGGCTGTGTTGGGTCTTCGTTTCTGTGCGAGGGCTTTCTCTAGTTGTGGCAAGCGGGAGCCACTCTTCATCGCGGTGCGCGGGCCTCTCACTATCACGGCCTCTCTTGTTGCGGAGCACAGGCTCCAGACACGCAGGCTCAGTAATTGTGGCTCACAGGTCCAGTCGCTCCGCGGCATGTGGGATCTTCCCAGACCAGGGCTCGAACCCGCGTCCCCTGCATTGGCAGGCAGATTCTCAACCACTGCGCCACCAGGGAAGCCCAAGAAGTATGATTTTTATAATTCACTCATTTCTTTCAGTTGAAATGATTGCTTCAACCTATTACATCTTACTTGGAAGTGGAAATCCCACATTAAATATAACCCTAACTGCTATATTTAAGAGCCTGAACTATATAATCTATAACTTACCTGTCTGCCTTTTTCTGTTACTGCTCCCTAGCTCACATGCTATGATACAGCAAAATTGAATTTTTTAGTGTTTTTTAATAACACACCAAATTTTCTTGCCTCTGAGTCCCTGCTCATGCTGGTCGAAGCACCCTGTGCTTGCTTGAATTCTGTATGTTCTCAGTCTCACTTCAAATACCATTCTTCTATGCAATCTTTCTTAAATCCTCAATTGGAAATGATCTCTCCCTGCTTTAAAACACTTTCCAGTATATTATACCTTCCTTATAAAACACAATATTTTGTCTTATCTTCTCACTTTTTATAAAAAAAATTAATCATCTTATTTCCTTCAGTAGGCAGATTACAAATGCCTTACAAGTAAGGTCTAGGCAAGTCCTTACAAGTAAGGACTGTGCTTGAGTCACTTTATTGGTCCTTAAACATCTTGCAGATAAAAGATTGAGATGGGACAACTGTTCACTTGACAACTCCTTATTCTGTCATCGCTGTCGCTGCCTCTGTGATAGGCATGGAATAGCCAATTTTGAAATAGCTTTACTGAGGTATAATTGACTTACGATAAACTGTACATATTTGATGTATACTACTTGACAACTTATGACATAAGTATACACCCATGAAATCATAACCACAATCAAAATACTGAACTGCAAAGTCTCTTCATTCCCCTTTGTAATCTCTCCCTTCCACCTCCAAACCCACATAACCACTGATTTATTTTCTGTTACTATAGATTAATCTGTGTTTTCCTGAATTTTAAATAAACAGAATCATACAGTGAGTACTCTTTGTTTGGCTTGTTTTCGTAGTGTAATTATTTTGAGATTCATATATGTTGTTCCATGTTGATGGATATTTGGATTGCTTTCATACAGGGATTATTACAAATAAAGCTGTTATGAGCTTTCATGTACAAAACTTCATGTGGACATATGTTTTCACTTTTTGGGTGAATACCTAGAAGTAGAATGGCTGGATCATATAGTAAGTGTGTATTTAACTATTTAAGAAGCTGTAAAACTGTTTTCCCAAGTGATTTTATCCTTTTAAATTCCCATCAACAGTTTATGAGATTTCCAGTTTCTCTTTATCCTTGTCAACATGTGGTATAGTTAATTTTTTTTATTTTAACTATCCTAATAGGTATGTAGTCATATCTAATTGTAGTTTTAATTTTGTGTTTCTCTAGTGTCAAAATACAGTCAGCATTTTTTGTGCGATTATTTGCCATCTATCCATTTCTTAACAAGGTGTACACACACACATACAAATACACAGAACCACTATTAATTAAACCCTCATTAATTCCCTGACCCAATATTGGCCAGATACCCTAATTTAGGAATGTGTATTTGGAATTTACAAAGAGAAACAATCTCTTTGAGTGACTAAGCATGTAAAATGTTACCAAAGGTACTGTGGGCAGCCTTATTTCTTTGTAAGTCTTCGAAGCAAAGGAAGCTAATTTACCGAGAGAGAACAAAATACATATTTAGAGAGAGGAGGAGATGGGACAGAGAGACAGAATACTGTTTGGATTCCACATATCTAAATTCCAGTTCTAATCATTCCTGAATCCCAACTGCTTCCTGACATCAGGTCTCAGAGGTACAACTTTCTTCTTATTGATTTAACCTAGGTCCATCTGTCTTCTGTAATTTGCAACTGAAGTTCCTCAAGCAGTGCTTATTTAATTCATTAAATATCTGTACACTATCAGAAGTAGGTTTTAAAGGTTGAATGACTATTTCAGAGCAGTTCAAATATTTATTCTTTATTAAGGTGCTATATTTGGCAAGTATAATTTCATTTCATGTAAATATACCACACGTCATTGTTTTCATTTCTAGTTTATAATAATAACCTCTGTATAGTGTTTTCACAGGATTAATGGCTGGATGGGGTTAATGGCTCTTGCCATGGGCCATCAACTCTTCTCAGTTGGCCACTAATCCCCAGGAAATGCCTTGTACCTCAATCATTATGGTTTAATTAGGTCATTAAGAAGCTGCTGGTTAATTGCCACATTACAAGCATCAAGAGATGGGCAGGTGGCTGCAAAGATCAAAAGAATCACAGCATTCACAAAAACAGAATACGTGTGTGTGCGTGTGTGTGTATGCATGTGTGTAAGATATTAGAAAATGTTTCTGTATTTTTACCTGATAATTTTCAATTACGGATATGTTTATATAATTACATTTTTTAAATTTTGGGGGCACTGCCTGTGGGGGTTCCACCTCCAAATTCACTGAGGCCTGGCCTTGGACGTGACCCTGAGCCCACAGCCACCCGCTACAAAATATTTTTGAATAAGAAACATAATTGTATTAATAACCCCTGAAGAATATATAAAGTTTCAAATTTTACAAAGAATAATTGGCTAAAGTTTTTTCTAAGTGTGATTTAATATTAGGACACATAATTGGCAAGTTTCAAATCTAGATGTTCTATCAACTAGGTACCTTGTCTTGGTTAAGCCCTTTGTTCTGAATCTCAGCCCTCTCATCCATAAGTTGGAAAAGCTGTACTAAAATTTGGGGTGTTCTGAGATTTTATTTAAATTTTAATTATTGAAAAACATATTAAAGCTAAGAAAAATGTTAGTCTTGCAAAAGAAATATGAATTATCTTAGACTTTCACTGAATCCTGTTTATCTTATTACCTCACACTGAGAATGTAAAAATCATAGTTTTCAAAATCACCAGTATCGAGAATAGAAGCATTTTCACTATACATCCTGCGTATATTTAGAAGATAATAGGAGAATATTTTGAACAATTTTATGTCAATAATTTTAGCAATTTATATGAAATAAACAAATTCCCTAAGAGATACCAACTATCAAAGCTCTCTTAGGAAAAAAATTGATACCTCTATTAAAGAAATTTGTGATAAAATTTTTTCTCACAAAGAAAACTCTACAACCAAGTGGCTATACCAAACGTTTAACAAATAAATTATACTTATTCTACACAAGTTTTTCCAAAGCATCTAGACACATGCTCTTATAATCCCATTCTTCTGCAAGAGAATATATATAGGAAAAGCATCATTAGTTTGAATTTGGTAAATAAGATACTTCAGTTTTGACACTAAGACTCTGAACTTGATGGGAGAAAGGTTTACAGTTCCTTTCAGAATAAGAGTATTGCAAAATAAAGAGAAATACACAATATCAATATTAATTAAGAAAAACTGCATGAACTTCATGATACAAAATTAGTGCAAAAGGAATATTTAATATTGAATTAATATAATGGATTTACTTTCTCACAATATGAAACTACAGGAAAATTATACATGGATTGATATTCCATGTATCATAAATTGTGAGGCCCAAATTAGTAGATGAGCAAATGTTTATGGATAAAGATTATTTTTTAAATGTAGTAACATATCTTAAAGTTAATTCAATTAAAAACATTTATTAAAATCTAATAGGTACCATGAGAATTTATGCTGGGAAAACAAGATGAAATCCAATGAATTTTTTAAATCTAGGTTGCTTTCTCTGTCCACATTTTCTGAATGGCACAGTTCATCACATTCTTATTCATTAAACAGTACTGCTTTTTGGTTGTGTACATTACACTTGGAATCATTTGTGCCCACGAGACCGTTACTCTACACACATCTGCAATGCAGATGATAATAATTGACAGTCTCAGGACTAGAGAGAAGACAAATACATTGGAAGGTTTCCGTTAGTTAACATAGCCATTAGGGCAAAAGTGTATCTGAATTATAAGCTGTTTAAAACTCAAAGGAGTGAGAGTTCTACGTTTTCCCCTAGAGAACAGTTCAGCGTAGACAACAGATCAGCCTAGCTGGATATCTATGATAACAGAAATTAAAGACCAAAAGAAGGTTGGTATTCAGGGGCAAGGAGGTGTGGGAAATGCCAGACCCTCTTACTAACTTCCTGTCTATCATGACGCTGATTTGTTTTTGGACTGTCCTCCACTAGGACTGTACTCATTCATTCAGCCAATGTATGACAACACACTTGTGACAGAATCTGTTCTAAGTCCTGGAATCACAGTGCAGAACAAGACAGAGTAAGTCCTAGCTCTGATGGTGCTTATATTGCAGTGCCGAAGGAGCAGAAAATAAACAAACACTTTTAAAGAGGTTTAAGCATAATTTAGCGTAATAAAGTAGGAAATTTAGATAATTTAGGTTGAGTCATCAGGGAAGACCACTAAGAGGCAGTGCCGTTTGAGCTGGGATTGAATGGGCAGAAGCAGCCAGCCTGTGAAGATCCATGGAAGAGAACATCCTGAAGGCAGAAAGAACTGCTGGTCCACAAATAGTGAAGTGGGGATAAGAAGATGCGTCTAGCTAGAATGTAACAGGTGAGAGAGAAGCAAAATGAGGTGAGATCAGGGAGTGCTTATATGCAGCTGAGAAGTTGGGGCTAAGTACATTTGTAGACAGTCTCAAAATGCTGAACCATTGAAATAAGAGTGTAAAATCTCAGGAAGAGATGAAGCCCTTGATACAGATTTGGGATTCCTTGGCATATAGATCGTATTTAGGATTGTGAGATTGAATGAAAATTTATAAATAGAGAACAGAAAGGCCCCAAGATAGGGAAGTAGGCTATTCCTAAAATGTGATTATGTGCTATGAAACTCTATAAAGCACCGGCTTCTTTTATATTTCAGTCAAGTTTAGGGAGGGAGGTTCAGAGAAGATGGAGCAGATAGGTAGTTGCTGGAGGCCTCATTAAGAAGGTAGGGTCCAGTTTAGAACATCTGAGCAGCAGCCCTAGAGAACAGGGTTGAATTCTGTACTTAGGACAGAGATTTGTCTTCTGTTTTGTTTAGTTCTGTCACCTTGGAAACACAATAAATATCATTCACTTGGAGCTTGCACACTACTGGCATGGAGCAGCCAACTTCCTGGCCAAGACATGAACCTGACGGCTCTTCAACGTGTAATCTCAGATTGCTTTCTCCACCTCTCAGAAGGCATTCTTTGACGGGATACTTGCTGTTATGTCCCCTGATGCATGATGCAATATTTAGCAGCTCTTAGCAATTTATATTCAGATAAGTGCACCTAACCTTTTGAGGAAACGTTTTAGTTCTAGCGGATACCACAATTGAATTTTACTTTTTTTTTTTTTTTTTGGAAAGTTTATTTAGCTTTTTTGTCATAAATGGTTCTTCACTATAAACCTTTTTTCCTCATTAGAAGTAAAAAGAACAAGCTTAAGGCAGACACAAAAGAGCCGACTATTTAGGGGGCTTACATGCTCTTCCCTAGTATCATAGATTTTCCTCCAATTTTGCAGTATCTTCTCTTCTAATTCCAGATAGTCCTTCTTCTTTTAACACTGGCCCTCAAGCTAATGTTGACCTAGACACATCTAGAAGTTGCTAATCCTGTCAGCTCAGAAATTTGCTGTCTAAAAAGCTTCTGAAAGCCATCATTACCCCTGCCCTCTTCCCAAAGGAAACCAAAGCAATAAAAAGCACCCATCAGTCAAGGCCCAAACAAGAAAACAGAAACTACTATCAGTTTTCAGAAGAGACAGAATTTTTTTTTTTTGGCCACCCCACGTGGCATACGGAATTTTAGTTCCCCAGCCAGGAATCGAACCTGTGCCCCCTGCAGTGGAAGCACAGAGTCTTAATCACTGGACTGCCAGGGAAGTCCCTTGAAGAGCAGAATTTAATGTAAGGAGGTTGTTATAGATGTGTGAAATAGCTGAGAAGCTAAACAGGGAAAGGATGGGTAATCAACCATGTTCATCCACATCGGGGCACCACCACCCCAGGACTGGAAGGATAGAGAGAGGGGAGAGTGTAACTAGAACCTACAGGTGGCCTGTCCAGTGGCTGCTGAGGCTGCCCAATGCAGAGAGAGGAGGACACCCACCCAGGTTCCAATCTGCCATCAGTGCCTCCCACTGGCCAAACCCAGGTGGAAGCAGTTGGCAGAGAAGGCTGGAAAGCATATGCTACAGGGAGCAGCCCTCCTGCTAACAGGGAAGAGCAGGGAAAAGGCAAAGAATGGTTCTGAGGGCAAACAGGCCTGGGACTGCCACAGAGCATTCGAAACTATAGTTCAAGAATGATGGATGAAGGAACTCAGGTACTATTCATTTGAGTTGGCCAAAAAGTTCATTCGGGTTTTTTCCGTACGATGGCTCCAGTAGTGCTTCGTTGTCTTTAACTTCATTCGAAACAATTTTGTTAGATTGTATTGTGACAGCTGTCATATCAGCGTGCATTTAAAAAAAAACATCAAAATTGGTGAATTTTTGTGTAGCCATTTTAATACTGAAGATGGAAGAAGAAACCCATCATTTTCAGCATATTATGCTTTATTATTTAAAAAAAAAAAAAAAAGAAAGGTAAAAATGCAACTGAAATGCAAAAAAAGATGTGTGCAGTGTATGGAGAAGGTGCTGTGACTGATCGAATGTGTCAAAAGTGGTTTGTGAAGTTTCGTGCTGGAGATTTCTCGCTGGAAGATGCTCCAGGGTCGGGTAGACCAGTTGAAGTTAACAGTGATCAAATTGAGATATTAATTGAGAACAATCAACGTTATACCACGCAGGAGATAGCCAACACACTCAAAATATCCAAATCAAGAGTTGAAAATCATTTGCACCAGCTTGGTTATGTTAATCACTTAGATATTTGGGTTTCACATAAGTTAAGCGAAAAAACCTTCTTGACCATATTTCCGCATGCAATTCTCCACTGAAACGTAACGAAAACGCTCCATTTTTAAAACAAATTGTGACAGGCAATGAAAAGTGGATACTGTACAATAATGTGGAATGGAAGAGATCGTGGGCTAAGCGAAATGAACCACCACCAACCACACCAAAGGCCGGTCTTCATCCAAAGAATGTGATGTTGTGTAGATGGTGGGATTGGAAGTCAGTCCTCTATTATGAGCTCCTTCCAGAAAACCAAACAATTAATTTCAGCAAGTACTGCTCCCAGTTAGACCAACTGAAAGCAGCACTCGACGAAAAGCATCCGGAATTAGTCAACAGAAAACGCATAATCTTCCATCAGGATAACGCAAGATTGCGTGTTTCTTTGATGACCAGGCAAAAACTCTTACAGCTTGGCTGGGAAGTTCTGATTCATCTGCTCTATTCACCAGACATTGAACCTTCAGATTTCCACTTATTTTGGGCTCTACAAAACTCTCTTAGTGGAAAAAATTTCAATTCCCTGGAAGACTGTAAAAGGCACCTGGAACTATTCTTTGCTCAAAAAGATAAAAAGTTTGGGGAAGCTGGAATTATGAAGTTGCCTGAAAAATGGCAGAAGGTAGAGGAACAAAAGGGTGAATATGTTGTTCAATGAAGTTCTAGGTGAAAATGAAATGTGTTTTTTACTTAAAAACCGAAGGAACTTTTTGGTCAACCCAACACATTTCATAAGGGTAAATGCAATAAAAATAAGCAAAAGATTTGAGCTGTCTCTATTTAATCAGACAGATCCCTTTCAGACAAAGCACAATTCTAAAGCACATCTTTTGGCACCTGTCTCAAAGTATGTATATTTTCTAATATCCTTAAAAAATCTTACTAATAATTTAATGATACTCAAATCTGTATACATCAGAGTATTGAATATGCATCAAAGTTAGACTGAAAAGAAAAAATGTCACATTTTGTGCAGGTAGTATTTTTTCACCAGGATTGCTGAAACTCTTGACTTCAAGTCAGATTTTGGTACACATCTGTTTCCTTGGCAGAGATATACCAAGTATACCCAGTCTGTTCTCTCCTTTTGTTTTTCAATGATACATTAAAAACAGGATAAAACATCTAAACATCTCTGAAAGTCAACTAGTTGACTTTAACTCCTATGAAAAGGGCGAAATTTAATTTTACACTGGACAAAGAATCCAATCTGAAAAACCAAATTTACACTCATGAGGTTCTTAATATATTAAGGTGGTGTGAGTGGATTAAAGTACTCCTGCTTATTTATTTGTAAAATGTAGTTAAACAAAACCTATCCTAGCTACATCAGAGCATTACCGTGAGGGCAAAAGGATGGTTAGAAAGTGCTTTGAAAATGTATAATTAGGTACAAATGTGAAGTAATATTATCCATGTTAACTTCTTATTGGTTGAGAAGTATTTAATACTTGACATTTTCTGTAGAACAGGCACTTACAAGAAGTAGGGCTTAATAAATAATATTACCATGTTTCCCATGAGATATAATAGTTTAAAAAGAATGACTCAGAATTTACCTGCAGAAGAAACTGAGGGTGCAAATGTCCCCAGATGCTGCTGATAGTCATTATGGATGACTGTAGTTCATGTGCTAAACAAACAAATGAAGAAGTAAGTGATGTTCTGCCTAAACTAGAAATTTGTAGCCAAGTAACAGCTGCAATTTTAAAGAAATAAACTCTTAAAGGAATAGCCAAACAAGACATGCTTTATCTTCATTTTCTCTTGTTTAGAAAGGAGTTTTACTCCTATGCATAATGAATGAGAGTTATTTCCTGGGTCAGACTGATTCCATCACTAAAATTACAATTCAGGTTACATAGGAATTCACCTACATCCTGGGTCTTTAACAAAATTCAGTCAACTAGTTCCTTGACTACATTTCTCGAGATTTTCTAATCTTCTGTGGGTGGTGAAAAGCAAAGTTTTATACAGACAGGTCAACTAAGATTAAAGTTAAAAGGAGGAAACAGAATTTTCATTTTATAAGAGAGCAGAGTTAGGAGAGTATCTTTCAACCTCTCACTCTTATTGTAAGGGGGGGTGTCAGGGTACAGCGAAGGGACAGTAGAAGTAAAGACTATGGGTATCTAAGGCCACTCTGTAGGACTTTGGTTCTCAAGGTAGGTTTTGCTTAGTAGTGAAGTTGTGATAATTGACTAATTATTCCTGTAACACAGTTACTGACTGCCCACTATGTGCTAGCTCTGTGACTCTCATTAGGGCCAATTTTGTGCTCACTCCAAGGGACACTCAGCAGTGTTCGCAGACATTTTTTGTTTTTACACTCTGCTCATTACAGCTCTGCTGAGTAGAGGCCAGGAACGCTACAGGACAGTTCCCCACCGCACCCCCAACAAAGAATTAGCCAGAAACTGTGGTTTGATATTGATATCTGAGATAATTATCGAGCCTTAAATGTCAATAGTGCTGAGGGTTAAGATGCTCTGTGCTAGTCCCAGTGCTAGGTGCTAGGTTATAATGATGAGCAAAACCGAACATACAAGCATCTTGCTTTCACAACACAATTCATTTGGGAAAAAAAAAATCTTATTCAAATAATAGTCTACAATAATTTTTAAAATATAAACTATGATTACTGCTTTGAAGGGATCATAGATCACCTTATGAAAGCACATACAGCAGCGGGATTTGACCTGCTCAGTTAAAAGCAGTTACAGTGGTTTTTTTTGTTTTTGTTTTTTAAAGAAATGACTAATCATAGCTAAAGTACCAGAATTTTTTAGTAATCTGTGTTTTCCTGAATTTAGAGAGTCAGGATTTTAATCATGTCAATATTGCTCAACTGGCTTTTGAAATATTTTCTTTGGTTACAGTAATAAAATTGTATATAACCAAAACCTTATTTTTTTCTTTGCTATGGCCTGTAGTTCCATATTCCAAATTTAATATGTAGCAGTAGAAAAAAAGTTGAAAATATTCTTTAGAGATAGGCTGCCTGTTTTTCAGCTATACAGAGGACTTGTCAACACACACACACACACAAAAAATTTTTTTAAGATTTATGCAATTGATTTACCCTAGTATTTTTCAGGATCTGTCTTTTTGTCATTCGGTTCTCATACAGAAGACCAGACCAAAAGACATGGTCTTCCGAAGAATTTGATAGTTTTTGTTTTTGTTTTTTAATATGAAGAAATTACTATTCTTTGAGATAATTTAATACATTTTCTCATCTTCCACTCACTTCTTAAGTCCATCTATCTGTTTTTCAGCATTTCTGCTTCTACTGCAACTATTTTAATGTAAGATCTTAAAGTTCAGGTCATATTTAGATGTCATTCTTATTAGTTGTGGACAAAACAAAATCTTTCATGAATTCTCTTGATGCTTAGCTTTTACTCTACCACAATTTCTTATTTCTTCTACTCCTTAGCCCATTCCTTTCCCATTTCCCTTCTTCATTGTGTTGTTGTGTTGTTTTCTTCCTGCCCTGATATATATTCAACCTATTTTACAAGGTTCAGTTGTCAACATCTTTATTGTTCAGTTCATACAAAGAACGTACTACCCCTGTGATTCATATCATCTCCTTCTTGGGGTACTGGAAACACATAGGCACTGACAGAATTTGTTTAAATATGTGAATATCTAAACAGGTAAATATTTAATATTCAAATCTAGTAATATACAAATAAGCTTGGTTACTGAAGCAATTCAGCTTGAACCTATTCACACATTCCTAGTTCATCACGATCAAAATCTACATCTCCAACCTTTATCACCTTCACCTTGAAGATTTTTGTGGTGTTTCAACATTTCTATCAAAGTCTCAAAACTGACTTTTATAAAGAAAAAAAAAAAAAAAGCTTTCCCCTTACTTCTCAGGTGGAGTTATCTCTGTCAATTAGATTCTCATGTCTGCCAAGTCCATCATTCCTACTCCCATCACAACCTCTCCAGTGGTAGTCTCGTTATTTCATACCTGACCAACTGCATCATTCCCCTAAGGGGTGACCCCTGTCCAAGCACATCACTACATCCTCCTTCCCATAATTTCACACCCTGTTACCAAAGTAACCCAGTATTCCCCAAACACCAAGCCAAACACAATAATGCCTTCCTCAAAAGTTCTTCAATGAATCCTCTTTACTATCATAATAAGGTTCACATACTGTATTCTTTGTCCTACATATGCCCTCATATAAACCTTCCCCCAAAGTCTTCTTGAAAACATCCTTTTTCAAATTTCCTTGCAATATTCCTTCTGAGAGATTGCTACTTTTCTGAATACAGTTCCTTTATGCTCACTTCTTTCTCAATATTTACTACATGTATCATGTACAGTATTTGAGACTTCACTAAACTAACTTATACTGTTAATTGTCTTTGTTCTGTTCTACTCATTTCTTTCAAATTAGATTGTAAGATCCTTTGGATGGGGGAATTCCCTGGTGGTCCAGTGGTTAGAACTCAATGCTTTCACTGCTGAGGACCCGGGTTCAATCCCTGGTTGGGGAACTAAGGTCCCACAAGCTACTCGGCATGGCCAAAAAAAAAAAAAACAAAAAACAAATGCCGAAGATCCTATGGATGGGATGTAGGCCTTAAACTTCTTTAAACTTTTATTTTTAAACATTTTCTCTTCAACATCTAGCAAATGCCCCAAGTCTACTGAACACAGAGAATATTTGGTGATGATGTTAATAATGTGTGCAATTTGTTACAAGAAGAAAAACTGCTGCTCAGTATCATATAATAACACATAGATAGAGAGGATAAAACAATAATTTTACAATTATTAAAAATATTTTTATTTCTAAATTAATTTACTGAATATTGTTAAGTATCAATAGTAAGCAATCTTTACTCAGCAGTCTTTAAGAATAACCTCAGTTTGGTATGATCTCTTAGGTTCCCTTTGTTCCTCAGGGAAACAGACTTCATGATGAAGCAGTTTTGAATATAAAAACAGGTTTGTTTCATTTCCTCATGGGAAAAAAACTCCATATAACACTTAATGAAAAAAAATAATTTTCAGTAAGTGTTTGCATATTTTCCTATATACTTACTTCTTCCATCAAGTTCTAAAACACAGTAGAAATGAGAGATTCATAATTCTATCACAGCCACATAGCCTATAATTCTGTCAACAGAACTTCCATCCATTCACCATAAAGCCCTGAATATCTAGGATTAGGAAACTAAACTCATTGACCTAAACCCAGAGATATAAAACCCTTACAAGTACCTAAGCACTTATGATGAGACTGGTTCTTCCATTTCCTCTCTAAGGATGTAGAGGTATGTTCTACATCCTGAAAATAATAGACTGAGTTTACATTGCATGGCTACAAGCAGCAGTTACTGGACAAGAGAACAGGACACAAAACCACCTGAGCTGGTTGATTAGTGTGTTGTAGGGAGAGGAGCTGATGGCTGGTTTTCTCTTCCCCTCTGACAGCCAACAGCACACGAACATTATTTGTTAGACTATTCCGACCACACGGTTTTTCACTTTGATTCAAAGAAGTGAAAACTGACATTGCTCTTCCCCACATTGACTGGAAGAAATCAATATGATAGTAAAAATATTGCTGATTCTAGGGATATGGAACATCAAAGTGATCCTTATTATGAGGCATAAACTTAAAATTATTTTAAAAAGTAAAGTACTGAGTGCTTTTCGGAGGAAATTTAAATAGATGGTGCTAAAGTACCCTTAAGAAGTTACAAATAAATCAACAATGACAAAGTCTACATATCATTATCATTATATCATACATCATGTTCAATATATGGCAAAGGAAAAATTAAGCGTGATACAAAATGATTGTGTAATTGTGACAATATTTATGCCACCAGCTATGAATGCATCATTATGGTCTTTGGATATACCCAATACCAAAACACAGAAGGGAATTTAAATGAAAAGAAAAAAATTAAAAATATATGTATTGGCTTATATTTTAGAGTTTCAGCATTATTTTATGGTTCAATAATAATAAAATTTGCTTTTACTTTGTAATATGAAGTATTTGGTAAATCAAGTCTCTATTCATTCATCATCTTTTCATTACCTCTTTATAAAGAATCCCGATATACACTACTATGCATTTACTGCTATTTAACTTAGGAGGTTAGATAGTAAGCATCATAAAGACATTAGTATCTAGCAATAGTGATAATCAATGATAGATTATACAGATATCATCAAATATCTAAAAAGTTTTAGCACATATTATGAGCTTAGTATTTTCTTCATCTATTATTATTTTATTACTTGTCATTTATGATTACTTCATTTCCTCACTTACTATCAATTTTTTTTGATGTGTACTTACAGAGACTGCTACAAATTTAAGCCTTATCTATGCTTTGGGTCTGCAAGCTTACCTTGCTTCTATAAAATAAATCTGTTCCCATGAAACTGTGAGCAGTTTAAGCATGACAACTTTGTGATCTTAATTGTCTTATTCCTAGAACAGGACTTGGCACCTGGTAGGCAATGGGTTAATGTCTGAGGAATGATCAAATGTGTGTGCTAGAAATTTGAAATAAAAGTTGGCAACCAAGACGTTGTGGTGGGAAAATTAACTTACAAAATTAAATTTGTCAGTCCAGTGTGATTTCCTAAGTATATACTTCTCCTATTTATAACTATAAACTGCTGTTCCAAAAATAAAAATACAATAATTACTTTAGATGCATATTTTAATGATTTTATGAATCACTGTGATTGTGACAAACATATGTGTTAGAGCATATTTATTAAAATATTTTATTAGCGAAGGGTATCCACAAAGATCTAGCTACAAAGATGTTCATCATTAAGCTGTTTTTGACAGAGGACAATTCCAAAAATATATAAATGCCAAATAATGGAAAATTGGTTTGATAAAATTATGCTTAACTATTAAGACATAAAAATATTGCCATAAATAGTATTTATCATGAAAAATGAATATTATACTAGGTAAGAAAGATATGATAAAACTGTATGCATAATATGACCCCTTACTTAAAAAAATAAAATTTAGATATATGTAAAATAGGATAGAAGAACAGAAATTCAATGATTAATGGAAG
Source organism: Balaenoptera musculus (assembly GCF_009873245.2). Taxonomy (NCBI): domain Eukaryota; kingdom Metazoa; phylum Chordata; class Mammalia; order Artiodactyla; family Balaenopteridae; genus Balaenoptera; species Balaenoptera musculus. The sequence goes on along the minus strand of NC_045787.1, from coordinate 139,439,315 downwards.
TTTTCTATGGGTAAGGAAATTGTACAATATTTTTATTTTTAACCTTTTGCTCTTTAGTGTTCTTTCCAGTGAACCTATAATAAACATGTGTTGCATTTTTTTAAATGTTACTTTTAACTGAGAAAAAATGATCACTGGTACAATGAAAAAGGTTTATTTCATGTGATTACATAATTCACCAGAGAGTGTTTTATACACAATTTTTTAATAATTTGGGACAAAATTACTTTCTAATTTTCTTGCTTACTCTACCCTTTATCACCTTTGACCCAAACTAATTTTGAAGCTGGATGTCAGATTTTCTAACACTGAGTTCTTCTCACAAACAGTATAAAATTTAATCTGCAAATCAAATAAGTTCAACAAAATATTTTATTTTTGTGCCCAATGTGCTCTAGATACAAAGACAACCAGATGAGTAAGGTACAGACTCTTTCCTTAAAGCCTCATAATTAAGAAGGAATAAGACAAGTGCACTTAAAAGTATGCCAGAAAAAAAACAAGAAAAGAGACATTGGAAAGATACGGTTTTAAACGTGACACTCTAAGGAATTTATAAATGCTTGCCAACAAAACCCTAAAACGCAAAACACATCAAGGAAATTCACAAAGCATCAGGAGCCTAATACTATAAAAGATTATATTATAATGACACCTTCAACTTATTTCTTTCAGGATAATTATAAATAAATAAAATGCATCGCATTCTGTTTGTTAGTTTAATGCTTTCCGCAGCTCTACTTCCCTTAAAACCACACTCGTGGCTATTAATGGATTATTCTCATCCAGTGCTATATCAATTAGAGGAACAAATTGGAAAAAGGCAGGATGTAAATCAATCCTTTTTCAAACACAGAGGGCAAGTAGATGAACCAATACACATCCCCTAAAGTCTTAGCAAAATAATTTCCACCTCTAGGAAGTATATTAGAAAAACACACAACAACATAGCATCTTTTGTTTGCTTTAGTTTTTGTTTGTTTTTGATAAGATAGTCTGATACATTTGATTAGTATAATTTTAATAACAAATAAAAATTTTGAGAATATAATGGTCATTTCTGAATGGTTATCCACAAAACTAACGATAATTATTCATATAAATAAAACTCAAGTAATTCATCAAACTTATGGTAGTTTTGCTACATGACCTTCAGAATACATTATTCTTAGTAACTCCAAAAGAAATATTTAAGTGCAAGCAGCTGAGAAGACCAACCACAGTTGGAAAATATTAAATCTTTTTCTTAGAAAATTAACCTTTTTTTTTTTGAGATACCATGAGAGCTCATCAGGAATTTGTCATAGGTTGATGAATATTAATGACTATTTGTTTCTGCCCCACATTGCCCTACTTATCCCAATATTTATATAGAGCCAGTTCTATTTCCTAGTTGTATAATTAGTAATTATCCAGTTGGACAAAGACCAGAGCTAGCTCAATGTTGTATTCATCACCTAGAGCACTGCTGGCCTTCAGTCAGTAAAATATTAATAACAATAAAAGCTTCCGCAAGCAAAGCTAGGCGAAGCACAAGGGGATAGGAGCAATCACTCACTCCAACACCAGCAACTTCACCCTGATCAGAAAAGGTCATCCACAAGACAAGAAGACAGAATTCCTCATCCTGTTCAGACTCTGGAGTTAGCTATACTACATTATGACAGTTTGTAGTGAATCAACAGTAAGGTCTAAATATCCTCCAGGAAATGAACTGAGACCGTTTAACATTAGACCTCTCTAAGTGCTATAGTTTAATGATTATTGTTTGTTTGCTTGTTTTTAGAAACAAAGTTAGATTCTAAGTTGGTCTGCAGATGTTACCCTGGCCTCTTAAATTTGCACCACTCCCTCCATCACTCTCAGACCAGCAAAGGGATGGAGATTAATGGTCATTATGTAAAAACTTAAAAAAACAGTTTCCACAAAGAATCTCATTTCCAGCCTGGCTCTTATATCATGTGTTCTAGGGTTGCCTTGTAACAACATATGGGAAAGACATCAAATGTTCCCAAACAACCTTGGCAGTACCGTAACTATCAAATTTCTAGCAGAATATCAAGGGCTGTATTTGGCAACCATTAAATAAATGAGTAGTTTTGACAGGATCAACAATTCTATGCTCTAAAGTACCCTTTCCTGTAACTGAATTGTTATTCTTTTCCATTTATTTTCTTAATGTTGTCCTTGTTACTTTCTATTGCTATCTTTAAAGATGATAAATGCAAAACAGAAGGCTTGCACTAATTACTGTACTATAGTTGTCCTTCACTCACGATAATTCAACATGTCAATACCTTGCATCTTAAAAGCTAAATTCATTCCACTTTTTGCCTCCTAATTTGTTACAATTCCTATGGAAGCATAATGTGACAACAAAACTCTAGCTCTGAAACCCCAAAGTGTGTTAATTAAATAATGCTGCAGGGAGGTAAAAGACTGTTCTTAAGGATTAACTGATTCAATTTTTAGTGATCAACAGACATCAAGGAGTTATAATCCTTCATGGACAACACCCATATACACAAGAAACCTGGCATTAATGGAATATACCAAATATAAATGAGAAAAAAAATCTGACCTAGCAACTGGATAATATTTACACAAAATATACATTGATGATAGTGAAAATGAATTGTTCCTAAATATTGGATATTTCACACAGTGAGTATTCTTATGCTTGAACTATCTCACATACTGAATATGAAACTATATCTTGGGTATTAAAATGATCAGACTGAGGAAGCTGTCCCTAGGGTATGGCAAACTGGCATTGCTATTTAGGTCCCATCTTTCGTGTAGCCCCACATGCTGTTACAGGCTCTGGGCAGCTGCTGTGCAGAGACCAAGCAGTCAGCATGGAGAGGAAAGGTAGTCTCTCCACCATCTGGTGATAAAAGACCCTTGAGGGGCTCATATTAGGTCACAAGCTTATCTGCCACCATATGACAGGATCTTGGCCAAACACCCTTTTTCTATTTCTCACAGTCCTCTTGAGGCATAGCATGCGGGGTGTGTGGGTATATCCCTACACATGCATATTTGGCCTTTTCCAATCTGTTCTCAACAGAGCAGCCAGAATCATCTTTATAGAACGTAAATCAGATCCAGTCACACCACTGCTTTCTCACCACACTTAGGACAAAATCCAAACTCCTTGGTTACAAGACCCTGCCTAATCTGGTTTCTACCCAGTATCAGTTTCTTTTTAGATCACTTTCCCTATGGTTTCTTAAGCACCAATGCCTCTGGCCTCCTGTCTGTTTCTTGAATAAGCCAAGATTTTTCCTCACTTTTGAGACTTTGCACTCTCTCTTCCCTATGCCTAGAAACTGTTTCCCCAGTTTTGGGTATGCCTCTTACTTCCCATTCTTCAGGTCTTGACTCAGATGTCACCTCCTCAGGGTGGCCTTCTAGGTCCACACTCCCTGAAAAACCCTCCTGAGTTATTTGCCATCATTCTATATGTTTCTTATGTCCATATAATAATCTATAATTATTTGCTTTTAACAGTTGTGGGGACGTTTCCTTGTCTTTTCAGGTGTTCCCACTAGAATGAAGCTTCATGAGGGCAACATCCAATCACCTTTTCTTTACTGTTATATCCTCAATTCCTGGCCCATAGTGGCGTGTCAATAAATATTTGTTGTTGAATAAATACATGAACAAATAACTGGCTGAGTTGACTTAATGGGAATTGGGGACCAGTAGTCTTTGGATATAATTCACTCCAATCATAAATTTTTAAAATATAATTTATTGCAAATTCCACTTTCAACCAAGGGATGGTCTATCAAAATAATCAGCTTTTCCCTTTTATATTTATCTTTCCTAGAATTTATATACCCTAGTTAAGGAAGGAAAAATTTATTACGTTGAGCACCTATACATTAACTGTTATACATCTCACCCACTCTGTATGGAGGTATGTTATAGATATGGACACAGAATTCAAGAAATGTTAAAAATCTAGCTGCTTCTACAAATAATTTACCTACTACTAATTTATCACCATAAAGATCAGATACAAACTCAAGTTTACTTAACTCCTTGGGCTGATTTTATTCTCAAGGGTAAATAACATCAGGCAGAATCTGGGGAAAAACTTGAATCAACTTAAAAACTTCTTGCTATGTGGATTAAAAAAAGGCATGCCATGACACTAATAAGTATAGTCAAATAAACAATGAGAGATAAAACCACTGGGCACTTTATAATATCCTTAGTCACCTTAGCATAAGTTTTTGAATTCTTTACTTAGCTTATTACATCAAGTAAACAGAGCTGAAAATAAATGTACCCAGAAAAATATATAAACTTAGCTTACTAAATTATGCTCTAATGATCAGAAAAGATGAATTCACTGCTAGGGGAATATATCACAATATCAAGGGATGTTTTTATTTATTACAACCATCTACCCAATTATCAAATCTATATTGTTTCTTAATTTTATTGGCCATAATAATGAAAAATAATATGTGTTTATAATTTAATGTATTATGTTATCATAAGTGAGAATGAGAGAATTTCTCCAGGGGAGAGACTAAAATTCTCTATCAGTAAATACTTGTTCTACTATGTTACAAAGGTTTAAATTTTGTAATAATTTTAATTTTCAAGGTAGCCTTTCTAAAAAAATCACAGTTAGAAATGTTAAGGGAAAAAGCAAACCTATGACAAAGGTAGCTTCTTTTCTACATATCTTAAAACCTATAATAAGCTAGACACAGAAAGAAAAAAACTTCATGATCTCGCTTATATGTGGAATCTAAAATGGTTGAATACATAAAAACAGAGAATAGAATGATGATTACCAGAGGCTGGGAGGTGGGGGAAATAAAGAGATGTTGGTCAAAGGGTACAAAGTAGCAGTTATGTAGAATGAATGAATAAGTCTAAAGATTTGATGTATAGCATGATGACTACAGTTAAAAATATTGTATTGAATACTGGAAATTTGCTAAGAGAGTAGATTTCAGGGGCTTTTATTGCAACAAATGAAAGGGTAACTATGTGAGGAGAAGATATACATTAGCTTGACTGTAACAATCCTTTCACTATGAATATCTATATTGAATCATCACATTGTATGCCTTGAATACATACAATTTTTATTTTTAAAAAAGTGGGCTGAAGGACAGAGAAAAGAACCAAGAGATAGATCCTTGTAGAAATAAAAAGACTAAAAGTGGGGGTAAACAGAGTCCAATATTCTGTTATTTTGCAGATGACGGGATATCATTTTTCCATTTCTTATCAGAAGTAGTCATGGGGAACAAAGCACTTCTATAATGGTAAACTTCCAAAAATCAGATCCTCCTTAAAAACAATGAGAACCCTGGCAAAATTTGTCAAATTCAACTTTTTCAGAGCCCTAGAAATTAACCAACAACTTAATCTGAGGTGCATTTATTCAAGAAAAATGGCTGAAAATGATAGTAACAGTGAGGTCTGTGGTGCTTTTATTTGCTCTATTCACATTCTCTTCTCCACAACTCTGTAGTGGCCTTGAAAGCCAAAAAGCCTTGCAATCAAGGTTGCTGTGAAAAATAGCAGCCTATTAGCTGCCAGAGGAAATAGAATGGCTCTGGAGTTTCTCAAAAAGTCTCATCCCCAAATAGCTTTCAATGTTTTGACCTTTCTGGAAGCTCCCTTGAAAAGTCTCATTCACAGGGCTTGTTGTTGTTTGAACTGATTCAGTGGGAAAAGCCCCATTCCCATCAATGCAAAACCGTCAGTGGCAACTGTTTCACATTGTAGCTGCCTGAGGTTATAATACCAGTTTGGGCAACAGAGCTGGAGGAATCAGGCTCCTTGACTTCAAATTATATTACAAAGCTACAATAATCAAAACAGTATTGTACTGGCACAAAAACAGAAATATAAATCAATGGAACAGAATAGAAAGCCCAGAAATAAACCCATGCACCTATCGTCAATTAATCTATGACAAGGGAGGCAAGAATATACAATGGAGAAAAGAAAGCCTCTTCAATAAGTGGTAGTGGGAAAACTGCACAGCTACACGTAAAAGAATGAAATTAGAACATTCTCTAATACCATACACAAAAATAAACTCAAAATGCATCAAAGACCTAAATGTAAGGCCAGACACTATAATACTCTTAGAAGAAAACATTGGCAGAACACCCTTTGACATAAATTGCAACAATATATTTTTTGATCCACCTCCTAAAGAAAATAAAAACAAAAATAAGCAAATGAGACCTAATCAAACTTAGAAGCTTTTTCACAGCAAAGGAACCCAAAATAAAAAGACAACCCACAGAATGGGAGAAAATATTTGCAAATGATGTGACCGACAAGGGATTAATCTCCAAAATATAAAAACAGCTCATGCAGCTCTGTCAAAAAAACAAACAACCCAATCAAAAAATGGGCAGAAGATCTAAATAGACATTTCTCCAAAGAAGACATACAGATGGCCAGAAAGTACATGAAAAGATGCTCAACATCACTAATTATCAGAGAAATGCAAATCAAAACTACAATGAGGTATCACCTCACACCACTCAGAATGGCCATCATGAAAAAGACTAGAAACAATAAATGCTGGAGAGGGTGGGGAGAAAAGGGAACCCTTCTACACTGTTGGTGAGAATGTAAATTGGTACAACCACTATGGAGAACCGTATGGAGGTTCCTTAAAAAACTAAAAGCAGAACTACCATATGATCCAGGAATCCCACTCCTGGACATATATCCAGATAAAAACCATAATTCGAAAAGATACATGCACCCCAATGTTCACTGCACCACTATTTACAGTAGCCAAGACAAATATCATATGATGTCACTTATATATGGAATGTAAAAAAATGATACAAATGAACTTATTTACAAAACAGAAACAGACTCACAGATTTCGAAAACAAACTTATGGTTACCAAAAGGGAAACATTGCGGGGGGGGGAGGGAGGGGTAAATCAGGAGCTTGGGATGAACATATACACACTACTATATATAAGATAGATAACCAATAAGCACATACTGTATAGCAGAGGGAACTCTACTCAATATTCTGTGATAACCTATAAGAGAAAAGAGTCTAAAAAAGAATAAACGTATGTGTAGGTATAACTGACTCACTTTGCTGTACACCCAAAACTAACACAACATTGTAAATCAACTATATGCCAATAAAATTAAAATTTAAACAAAAGAGGTTGGCCAAAATACATAAAAGTCTGAGGAATGAGATGCCCATAAGTGACTCTGAAAATCTCCAACATCTCCATGGGGATGCAGAAGGCCACACATTTCCACAGTGGAGTATGTGCCTAGGAAAAACCAATCAAGACCCTAATATATTACCTCTGGCTGGCCTTGAGCTCTGCATTTGTAGAAAGTGTAGGGTAAGGCAGAATTTTAAACTGCTGGAGCTTTGAAAATGTGATCACACACACAGAGCTCCCTGGCAAATAGTGGGAGACTTGTGGGACACCATCAAGTATACCAACATATGCATAATAGGAGTTCCAGGAGGAGAGGAGAGAGAAAAAGGAGCAGAAAGACTATTTCAAGAAATAATAGCCTAAAACTTCCCATATTTGATGTAAAATATTAATCTACACATACCAGAGGCTCAAAATACTTCAAGGAAGATAAACTCAAAAAGATCTACATTTAGCTACAGCAAAATCAGCTACTGAAAGAAAAAGACAAAGAGAGAATTTTGAAAGAAGGTAAAAGTGATGCATCACATACAAGGATCCTCAATAAAATTAAGAGCTGACTTCTCATGAAAAACCATGGAGCTCAAAAGGCAGTGGGGTGACATACTAAAAAGTCCTGAAAGAAAAATACTATCAATGAAGAACTCTATATCCAGCAAAACTAGGCTTATAGAATGCAGGAAAATTTAAGAGTTTCTGAGATTAAAATTTTTTAAAAAGAGAGAGGTTTTATTACTAGCAAATCTGCCATACAAGAGATACAAAGGGAAGTCCTTTAGTCTGAAATGAAAGGACACTAGACAGTAAGTGGAATCCACACAGAAAAATAAAGAATCTGGGAAAGATAATTGCATAAGTAAACATAAAGCACAATATGAATGTATTTGTGTTTTTATTTCTTTTTTTCTTCTATCTGACCTAAAATATAACAGTCTAGGGTATAGAGTAATAGTAATAAAATTGTATTGATGAGCTTCTATCATACAAAGACATCATTTGTATGACAATTATAGCACCAAGAAACAGAAGCTATTTTGGAGCAAAGTTTTTGTATACTATTAGAATTTAGTTTGTATTAATCCAAACTGGATTCCTTTAAGTTAATACATTACCTTTAATTCCCAGGGCAAACACTAAAAAGAAAGTAACTTTTAAAACACAATATAATAAACAACAAATAAATTAAAATGCTACAGTAGAATATATCTATTTATCACAATAGAGGGCAATATGGGGAAATAGAGGGACAAAAAAAGACCTACACCATTTAGAAAACAACAAAAATAGGCAACTATAAATTCTACCTTATTAGTAATTTTATTAAACATAATGGATTATACATTCTAATCAAAAGGCAGAGATTTTAAAAGGTATATGAATAAAGAAAAAACCCATAATCCAACTAAGTGCTACCTACAAGTGACACATTTTGTATTCAAAGACACAAGTAAATTGAAAGTAAAAAGATGGAAAAAATATGTACCATACAAACAATAACCGAAAGAGAACTAGAGTTGCTATATTAATATTAGACATAACAGACTTTGAAGTAAACACTGCTACTAGAGAAAAACAAGGACATTTTATAATGATAAAAGAGCCAATCTGTCAGGAAGACCAACAATTATAAATCTATCTGTAGTTAACAAGAGAGATTCAAATCAAATGAAGAAAAATCTGACAATATGAGACAGAGAAATAGATGGCTCAACAAAAGTAGCTGGATACTTCAAAACCCTACTTTCAAAAATGGATAGAGAGGGAGGAGCTTCAAGATGGCGGAAGAGTAAGACACAGAGATCACCTTCGTCCCCACAGATACATCAGAAATACATCTATATGTGGAACTGCTCCTACAGAACACCCACTGAACGCTGGCAGAAGACCTCAGACCTCCCAAAAGGCAAGAAAACTCCCCACGTACCTGGGTAGGGCAAAAGAAAAAAGAAATAACAGAGACAAAAGAATAGGGACGGGACCTGCACCAGTGGGAGGGAGCTGTGAAGGAGGAAAGGTTTCCACACACTAGGAAGCCCCTTCGCGGGCAGAGACTGTGGGTGGCGGAGGGGGGAAGCTTCGGAGCCACGGAGGAGAGCGCAGGCACAGGGGTGCGGAGGGCAAAGCGGAGAGATTCCCGCACAGAGGCTCGGTGCCGACCAGCACTCACCAGCCCGAGAGACTTGTCTGCTCCCCCGCCGGGGCGGGCGGGGGCTGGGAGCTGAGGCTCGGGCTTCGGTCGGATCGCAGGAAGAGGACTGGGGTTGGCAGCGTGAACACAGCCTGAGGGGGCTAGTGCGCCACGGCTAGCCGGGAGGGTATCCGGGAAAAGGTCTGGAGCTGCCAAAGAGGCAAGAGACTTTTTCTTCCCTCTTTGTTTCCTGGTGCTGGAGGAGAGGGGATTAAGAGTGCTGCTTAAAGGAGCTCCAAAGACGGGCGTGAGCCGCGGCTTTCAGCGCAGACCCCAGAAACGGGCATGAGACGCTAAGGCTGCTGCTGCCGCCACCAAGAAGCCTGTGTGCGAGCACAGGTCACTATCCACACCGCCCCTCCTGGGAGCCTGTGCAGCCCGCCACTGCCAGGGTCCAGTGATCCGGGGACAACTTCCCAGGGAGAACGCACGGTGCGCCTCAGGCTGCTGCAATGTCACACTGGCCTCTTCCACCGCAGGCTCGCCCCGCATCCGTATCCCTCCCTCCCCACGGCCTGAGTGAGCCAGAGCCCCCGAATCAGCTGCTCCTTTAACCCCGTCCTGTCTGAGCGAAGAACAGATGCCCTCAGGCGACCTACACGCACAGGCGGGTCCAAATCCAAAGCTGAACCCCGGGAGCTGTGTGAACAAAGAAGAGAAAGGGAAATCTCTCCCAACAGCCTCAGAAGCAGCGGATTAAAGCTCCACAATCAACTTGATGCACCTGCATCTGTGGAATACCTGAATAGACAATGAATCATCCCAAATTGAGAAGGTGGACTTTGGGAGCAAAGATATATTATTTTTTCCCCTTTTTCTCTTTTTGTGAGTGTGTATGTGTATGCTTCTGTGTGTGATTTTGTCTGTATAGCTTTGCTTTCACCATTTGTCCTAGGGTTCTGACTGTCTTTTTTTTTTTTTTTACTTAAAAAAATTTTTTTCTCAATAATTATTTTTTATTTTTTATTTTAATAAATTTTATTTTATCCTCTTTCTTTCTTTCTTTCTATTTTTTCTCCCTTTTATTCTGAGCCGTGTGGATGAAAGGCTCTTGGTGCCCCAGCCAGGAGTCAGTGCTGTGCCTCTGAGGTGGGAGAGCCAACTTCAGGACACTGGTCCACAAGAGACCTCCCAGCTCCACATAATGTCAAACGGTGAAAATCTCCCAGAGATCTCCATCTCAATGCCAAGACCCAGCTCCACTCAACAACCAGCAAGCTACACTGCTGGACACCCTATGCGAAACAACTAGCAAGACAGGAACACAGCCCCATCCATTAGCAGAGTGGCTGCCTAAAATCATAATAAGGCCACAGACAACCCAAAACACACCACCATATGTGGACCTGCCCACCAGAAAGACAACATCCAGCCTCATCCACCAAAACACAGGCACTAGTCCCCTCCACCAGGAAGCCTACACAACCCACTGAACCAACCTTAGCCACTGGGGACAGACACCAAAAACAATGGGAACTACGAACCTGCAGCCTGCGAAAAGGAGACCCCAAACACAGTAAGTTAAGCAATGAGAAGACAGAAAAACACACAGCAGATTAAAGAGCAAGATAAAAACCCACCAGACCTAACAAATGAAGAGGAAATTGGCAGTCTACCTGAAAAAGAATTCAGAATAATGATAGTAAAGATGATGCAAAATCTTGGAAATAGAATAGAGAAAATAAAAAACGTTTAAAAAGGACCTAGATGATTCCATGCAAATGGAAATCAGAAGAAAGCTGGAGTAGCAATTCTCATATCAAACAAAATAGACTTTAAAATAAAGACTATTAAAAGAGACAAAGAAGGACACTACATAATGATCAAGGGATCGATCCAAGAAGAAGATATAACAATTGTAAATAGTTATGCACCCAACATAGGAGCACCTCAATACATAAGGCAAATACAAACAGCCATAAAAGGGGAAATTGACAGTAACACAATCATAGTAGGGGACTTTAACACCCCACTTTCACCAATGGACAGATCATCCAAAATGAAAATCAATAAGGAAACACAAGCTTTAAATGATACATTAAACAAGATGGACTTAATTGATATTTACAGGACATTCCATACAAAAACAACAGAATACACATTTTTTTCAAGTGCTTATGGAACATTCTCCAGGATAGATCATATCTTGAGTCACAAATCTAGCCTTGGTAAATTTAAGAAAACTGAAATCGTATCAAGTATCTTTTCCGACCACAACGCTATGAGACTAGATATCAATTACAGGAAAAGATCTGTAAAAACTACAAACACATGGAGGCTAAACAATACACTACTTAATAATGAAGTGATCACTGAAGAAATCAAAGAGGAAATCAAAAAATACCTAGAAACAAATGACAATGGAGACACGACGACCCAAAACCTATGGGATGCAGCAAAAGCAGTTCTAAGAGGAAGTTTATAGCAATACAATCCTACCTTAAGAAACAGGAAACATCTCAAATAAACAACCTAAACTTGCACCTAAAGCAATTAGAGAAAGAAGAACAAAAAAAACCCCCAAAGTTAGCAGAAGGAAAGAAATCATAAAGATCAGATCAGAAATAAATGAAAAAGAAATGAAGGAAACGATAGCAAAGATCAATAAAACTAAAACTCGTTCTTTGAGAAGATAAACAAAATTGATAAACCATTAGCCAGACTCATGAAGAAAAAAAGGGAGAAGACTCAAATCAACAGAATTAGAAATGAAAAAGGAGAAGTAACAACTGACACTGCAGAAATACAAAGGATCATGAGAGATTACTACAAACAACTCTGTGCCAATAAAATGGACAACCTGGAAGAAATGGACATACTCTTAGAAATGCACAACCTGCCGAGACTGAACCATGAAGAAATAGAAAATATGAACAGACCAATCACAAGCACTGAAATTGAAACTGTGATTAAAAACCTTCCAACAAACAAAAGCCCAGGACCAGATGGCTTCACAGGCGAATTCTATCAAACATTTAGAGAAGAGCTAACACCTATCCTTCTCAAACTCTTCCAAAATATAGCAGAGGGAGGAACACTCCCCAACTCATACTACGAGGCCACCATCACCCTGATACCAAAACCAGACAAAGATGTCACAAAGAATGAAAACTACAGGCCAATATCACTGATGAACATAGATGCAAAAATCCTCAACAAAATACTAGCAAACAGAATCCAACAGCACATTAAAAGGATCATACACCATGATCAAGTGGGGTTTATTCCAGGAATGCAAGGATTCTTCAATATATGCAAATCAATCAACGTGATACACCATATTAACACATTGAAGGAGAAAAACCATATGATCATCTCAATAGATGCAGGGAAAGCTTTCAACAAAATTTGACACCCATTTATGATAAAAACCCTGCAGAAAGTAGGCATAGAGGGAACTTTCCTCAACATAATAAAGGCCATATATGACAAACCCACAGCCAACATCATCCTAAATGGTGAAAAACTGAAACCATTTCCACTAAGACCAGGAACAAGACAAGGTTGCCCACACTCACCACTCTTATTCAACATAGTTTTGGAAGTTTTAGCCACAGCAATCAGAGAAGAAAAAGAAATAAAAGGAATCCAAATCAGAAAAGAAGAGTAAAGCTGTCACTGTTTGCAGATGACACGATACTCTACATAGAGAATCCTAAAGCTGCTACCAGAAAACTACTAGAGCTAATCAATGAATTTGGTAAAGTAGTAGGATACAAAATTAATGCACAGAAATCTCTGGCATTCTTATACACTAATGAAGAAAAATCTTAAAGTGAAATTAAGAAAACACTCCCATTTACCATTGCAACAAAAAGAATAAAATATCTAGGAATAAACCTACCTAAGGAGACAAAAGACCTGTATGCAGAAAATTATAAGACACTGATGAAAGAAATTAAAGATGATACAAATAGATGGAGAGATATACCATGTTCCTGGATTGGAAGAATCAACATTGTGAAAATGACTCTACTACCCAAAGCAATCTACAGATTCAATGCAATCCCTATCAAACTACCACTGGCATTTTTCACAGAACTAGAACAAAAAATTTCACAATTTGTATGGAAACACAAAAGACCCCGAATAGCCAAAACAATCTTGAGAACGAAAAATGGAGCTGGAGGAATCAGGCTCCCTGACTTCAGACTATACTACAAAGCTACAGTAATCAAACCACTATGGTACTGGCACAAAAACAGAAATATAGATCAATGGAACAGGATAGAAAGCCCAGAGATAAACCCACGCACGTATGGTCACCTTATCTTTGATAAAGGAGGCAAACATATACAGTGGAGAAAAGACAGCCTCTTCAATAAGTGGTGCTGGGAAAACTGGACAGGTACATGTAAAAGTATGAAACTAGAACACTCCCTGACACCATACACAAAAATAAACTCAAAATGGATTAAAGACCTAAATGTAAGGCCAGACACTATCAAACTCTTAGAGAAAAACACAGGCAGAACACTCTACGACATAAATCACAGCAAGATCCTTTTTGACCCACCTCCTAGAGAAATGGGAAATAAAAACAAAAATAAACAAATGGGACCTAATGAAACTTAAAAGCTTTTGCACAGCAAAGGAAACCATAAACAAGACCAAAAGACAACCATCAGAATGGGAGAAAATATTTGCAAATGAAGCAACTGACAAAGGATTAATCTCCAAGATTTACAAGCAGCTCATGCAGCTCAATAACAAAAAAACAAACAACCCAATCCAAAAATGGGCAGAAGACCTAAATAGACATTTCTCCATAGAAGATATACAGATTGCCAACAAACACATGAAAGGATGCTCAACATCATTAATCATTAGAGAAATGCAAATCAAAAGTACAATGAAATATCATCTCACACCGGTCAGAATGGCCATCATCAAAAAATCTAGAAACAATAAATGCTGGAGAGGGTGTGGAGGAAAGGGAACACTCTTGCACTGTTGGTGGGAATGTAAATTGATACAGCCACTATGGAGAACAGTACGGAGGTTCCTTAAAAAACTAAAAATAGAACTACCATACGACCCAGCAATCCCACTACTGGGCATATACCCTGAGAAAACCATAATTCAAAAAGAGTCATGTACCACAATGTTCATTGCAGCTCTATTTACAATAGCCAGGACATGGAAGCAACCTAAGTGTCCATTGACAGATGAATGGATAAGGAAGATGTGGCACATATATACAATGGAATATTACTCAGCCATAAAAAGAAACGCATTTGAGTTATTTGTAGTGAGGTGGATGGACTAAGAGTCTGTCATACAGAGTGAAGTAAGTCAGAAAAACAAATACCATATGCTAACACATATACATGGAATGTAAGAAAAAAAAAAAAAAGGTCATGAAGAACCTAGGGGCAAGATGGGAATAAAGACACAGACCTACTAGAGAATGGACTTGAGAATATGGGGAGGGGGAAGGGTAAGCTGTGACAAAGTGAGAGTGTCATGGACACATATACACTACCAAACGTAAAATAGCTAGCTAGTGGGAAGCAGCCACACAGCACAGGGCGATCAGCTCGGTGGTTTGTGACCACCTAGAGGGGTGGGATAGGGAGGGTGGGAGGGAGGGAGACGCAAGAGGGAAGAGATATGGGGACATATGTATATGTATAACTGATTCACTTTGTTATAAAGCAGAAACTAACACACCATTGTAAAGCAATTATACTCCAATTAAGATGCTAAAAAAAATGAGCTGATAAATAAAATAACTTTTATATTAAGAACAACAACCAAAAAAATGGATAGAACATGCAGGCAGCAGATCAATGAAGGAATAAGGGACTTGAACCACACTATGAATTATTTAGACCTAAGAGACATCTCTAGAACACTCCATCCAACAATGGCAGAATACATATTCTTCTTAAATGAACATCAAACATTGTCCAGTAAACATTATGTGTTAGGCCATAAAACAATCCACAGTGAATCAAAAAATTTAATCATACAGTATATGTTTTCTAATCACAATGCAATAAAATTAGAAGTCAATAACAGAAGGAAATTTGGAAAACTCAGTAATATGCCAAAATTAGACAACATAATCTTACATAACTAATGGGTAAAAGAAGAAATCACATCAGAAAATATCAATACCTTGTGATAAATGAAAGCAAAACACAACATACCAAAGTCCTGGGATTCAGCTAAAGCAATTCCTAGAAGGAAATTTGTAGATGTGCATGCCTATATTAAAAAAAAGGAGAAATGTATCAAATTTTAACCTAATCTTTTACTTTGAGGAACTAGAAAAATAAGAGCAAACTAAACCCAAGGAAATTGGAAGGAAATCATAAAGATTAGGGAAGAAATAAATGAGGTAGAGAAAATAACAGAGAAAATCAACAAAACCAAAACCATTCTTTAAATAGATTAATAAAATTTTCAAATCTTTAGCTAGACTGAGCAATAAAAATAAGAGGAGAATTGAATTACTAAACTTGTGGATTAAAAAAGGGGACATAAATGCCAGCAAGTATTATAAGAAAATGCTATGAAAAAGTGTTTTCCAATAAATTAGATAGCCTACAAGAAATTGAAAACTTCTGAGAAAGACACAAACTACTGAAACTAACTCAAGAATAAACAGAAGATCTGAATAAATAGGCCTATAAATGTAAAAAAGTTGAGTTACTCATCAAAACACTTCTAAGAAAATCTCAAGCTGAAATAGCTTACTAGTGAATTCTACTAGACAGTTAAAGAAGAAATAATACCAATCCTCCACAAAACTTCCATAAAATAGGAAAAAAAAAGTTCCCAACTCATTCTATGAGACCCTAATACTAGAACCAGACAGAGACATTATAAGTATCAACTAATATCCCCTTTGAATATAGATGCAAAAGTCCTCAAGAAAATACTGGCAAACCAAATTCAGCAAATATAATAACAATGATAAACTCTGACCAATTAGAATATATCCCATGAGTGTAATGTTGGTTTAGCATCTGAAAAGTCAATCAATGTAATACACTATGTTAACAGTATAAAAGACATAAACAACAGAATCACTTTAATACATTCAGAAAAAGTATTGGGAAAATCGATCACCCTTTTATGATAAACACTCTCAACAAACTAGGGATAGAGGGGAATTTGAACCTAAAAAAGGCATCTTTCAAAAACAAAAACAAAAAAAACAAAATACAGCTAACATTATACTTAGTGGTGACAGACTGAATGCTTTCCACCAAAGATCAAGAACAAGAGATCGATGTCTATTCTCACCACTCCTGTCCTACATTGTACAGAAGATTCTATCATGGCCAACTAAGAAAGAAAAGAAATAAAAGGCATCCAGATCAGAAAGGGAGAAGTAAAACTCAGTTTGCAGATGACATGATTTTGTTTATAGAAAATCCTAAGGAACTCACTAAATTGCTATTGGAACTAAAAACTAAGTTCAGCAAGGTTGCAGGGTAAAAAAAAAAAAAAAAAAAAACAACACGTAGAAACGTAATAGTATTTCTATATACTAGCAATGGAATATCCAAAAATGAATTTTAAAAATTCTATTTATAATAGCATCAAAAAGAATACAATACTTAGGAATTTAAGTACAAAAAATTGTATACTTAACAAAACCCCACAAAATATTATGAAAAATCTTAACAAGGACCTAAATACATGGAAAAACATCCCATGATTATGACTCATAAGGTTTAATGTTGTTAAGCTGGCAATACTCTCCAAATTAATTTTCAGATTCAAAATATTTACTGTCAAATTTTTTTACAGATAATGTCTAGCTTATCCTAAAATTTGTATGGAAATGCAAGGAAGCCCAAATAGACAAAACAATCTTCCAGAAAAACAAGAAAGGTGGATGATTCACACTTCCCAATTTCAAAACTGACTACAAAGCTATAGTAATCAAGACAGTGTGTTACTGGCATATGTATAGACATATAGGTTAATGAAATAGTATCAAGTGTTCAGAAATAAACCCTCCCATTTATAGTCAATTGGTTTTTGACAATGATGCCAAGAAAATTATTGGGAAAGAATCATGGGGTTTTCTGTTTTTTTTAAAAAAAAATAGTGTTTGGACAACTCGAATATGCACGTGCAAAGTATAAAGCTGCATGCCTAACATAGGCCATACACACATATTATCTCAAAATGCACCAAAGTCCTAAATTTAAAAGAGAAAATGATAAAACTCTGAGGAGAAAACATCTTTATAAATCTCTGTGATCTTAGGTTAGGCAATGGCTTCTTAGATATGACACCAAAAGTGCAAAGAGCAAAAGAAAAAACAGATAATTTGGACTTAATCAATATTAAAAGTTTTTGAGTTTCAAAGAACAGCAACAAGTTAAAAGTATAACCCAGAAAATTAGAGAAAATCATATATCTGTTAAGGATTCATGTCCAAAGTACATAAAGAATACTTGCAGCTCAACAACTAAAAGACAAATAAATCCAACTAAAAACTGGGCAAGTGATTTTTTTTTTTAAATTTTATTTATTTATTTATGGCTGTGTTGGGTCTTCGTTTCTGTGCGAGGGCTTTCTCTAGTTGCGGCAAGCGGGGGCCACTCTTCATCGCGGTGCGCGGGCCTCTCACTATCGCGGCCTCTCTTGTTGCGGAGCACAGGCTCCAGACGCGCAGGCTCAGTAGTTGTGGCTCACAGACCTAGTTGCTCCGCGGCATGTGGGATCCTCCCAGACCAGGGCTCGAACCCGCGTCCCCTGCATTGGCAGGCAGACTCCCAACCACTGCACCACCAGGGAAGCCCCTGGGCAAGTGATTTTAATAGACATTTCTCCAAAGATACACAAAGGGAAAGTAAGTATATGAAAAGATCCTCAGCATCATTAGCCATCAAGGAAATGCAAATCAAAGCCTCAAGGAGATTCCACTTCACACACACTAGGACTGCTATTGTCAAAAGCATAGCAAGCACTGGCAATGTTGTGGAAAAAAATGGAATCTTCACCTGTTGCTGGCTGGTATGTCAAATGGTGCAGCCACTCTGGAAAACTTCGGCAGTTCCTCTAAGGGTTAAACTATAGCTGTCATATGGTCCAGCAATTCCACCCTTAGGTATATGCCCAAGAGAAATGAAAACACATGTCCATACTAAAACCTATACAGAAATGTTCATAGCAGCAGCATCTGTAATATTCAATAAGTGGAAATAACCCAAATGTCCATCAACTGATGAATGGATGAACAAAAGTGGTACATCCATACAACGGAATACCATTCACCAACAGAAGAGTATAAAGTAATGGCACACGTTATAACATGGATGAATCTTGAAAACATGCTAAGTGAAAGGAGCCAGTCATAAAAGATCACATATAGCAGGAAATGCCCTTAATAGGCAGATACATAGAGCAGAAAGTAGATTAGTAGTTGCCAGAGGGTGGTGGGGAGAAAGGAATTGAGAGCGAACTGCTAAGGGGTGGTTTGAGGATTTCATTCAGGAGGGATGAAAATGTTCAAAATTAGTTAGTGATGATGGTTGCAAAATTATGTGAATATACTAAAACCTCTGAATTGTACGCTTAAAGGTATATTTTATGGTAAGTGAATCATATATCAATAAAGCTGTTTTTTTTTTTAAATGCAATTGTGGGGTATGAGTGGGACATGTTCTTTTTCAGCTGGCATTAGCCCCTGGAAGAAGGTATTTCAACTGACATTAGACACATTAGGAAGGCACTTTACTGTAATATTACCCTGAGGTGCACTCCCCTCAAGACTATGCAGAGGGGTACAAGGTAATCCTCCCCACTAAAATCAGTGCTGTGATCCAAAGTAGTGACAATGAGTCACTAAAACCCAAAATATGTCCATCACAATTAATAACAACGTCCCCTAAAGAAATAATCTACATAGAGTAACTCGGTTGATTAAAAAAAAAAAAGAAAGTAGTTATGTATGTTGGTGTTTATTAATGATGTTTGTAACCCCAAATTCAGTGGTGACTATTGCATGATCAGTCTGGAACAGAGCAAATCTTTTAATTGGAAGAGTAGAAGAACTCAGAGTTGTAGGAAAAAAATAAGTTAATTATAAAAAGAACATTAAAATGAGTAAGATCATTTGAAAACACAGACAATGTAGAGAGAAGGGGAAAAAATGTATATTCTATTGGAACATACAATATGAATGGAATATTTTGCATTCTTTCATCTCCAGGAATGAGGAGCAACAAGAAGACAGTGGACATTTTATTAAAGAGTGACTATTTAAGTAAAGGCTTAACTGTGCACATGTCACCTTCTGTTGTCCTGGTAACAGGAGCTGTATCCTTAAGTAATAATATTACAGTGGAGAATAAGCACTTGCAATGAAACCCATAATTAATAATTAAAGTCACCCTAGTTAGCTTTACTTTGGAGACAGATTTGGGGAAGAGTTTGGGAGGGAAATGTACCTCACAAATAAGTTCACAAAGAAAAGAATTTGAGTTGTAGTGCATAAAATAACAAGGAGCATCTGAGGAAAAAATACACCTTTTCACAGAAAAAATTATTTCTTTTAGTGATCCGGTTAGTCAGTATTGATAATAAACATGTTATACCCACACATTTTTTGCCTTTGTTCAACCCACTGTTATGACTAGAAAGCATAATGGACACACAAATGGAAAAAGCCTGTCTTCCCAACAACCTGTGTGAGTAAACCTGGGATTGAAACATCCCAAGTAGTACAGCAGCTGACTTCTTGGACAGCTCTCCCTGTTCCAAGCTGCTTCTAACGGTAAAAGGGCCCACTTAGGAATAGAGCAGAGGGCCCATCTCAATCACAGATAAAACTTCGGAGTCTCCTTAAGATAACCTTCCCTAGAATTTCACAGCTATGATATTCTGTTTATGTGTATGATCACTGTGGCTTTATCATCTCTTTTCTACCCTCCCCAACCATGCACCCACCTAGATATACGTTTAATAGAAGCAGCAGTCATGTTTATTTTATTCATCTCGAAGTCTATATCTACAATATAATGCATTGCCTAATACACAGGTTCAAAATGAATTTTATGTAATTAATCAATACCTAATAAAAAAGAGAAAATAATAGAGAATAATTATGTAATCTAAAAAATGCCTAGAATTTATTTTTCTTATATTTCTATTTTCCATTGTATTTCATTCTCCTGACTTCAGCACTGGAATTTTGTTAGTTTATTGACGTTTCAATAAAGGGTTTGTTTTGCTAAGAAAAATCAAAAGTGGATGTGTTAATTGATTGTCATATTAAACTTCTTTTTGGGGGGGGGGGTTTGGTCCTAA
The DNA here is from genome assembly GCF_009873245.2 of Balaenoptera musculus. Taxonomy (NCBI): domain Eukaryota; kingdom Metazoa; phylum Chordata; class Mammalia; order Artiodactyla; family Balaenopteridae; genus Balaenoptera; species Balaenoptera musculus. The sequence goes on along the minus strand of NC_045787.1, from coordinate 139,418,648 downwards.
AAATGACAATGTATTTATCTCAGGTTTCTACCCTTGAACCACTTTTCTTCTCCTTACACTTCTCCTCGTTGTCAATGGGTAGATTCCCAAATATTTACCTCAGCCCTGATTCTGAGCTGCAGGTCTGTTCATCCGTCCTGCTTATCCATCCTGGACATTCAGTCTTATTAAATACAGCATGTACACATTTAAACTTTGCTCTGTGAACTGATTCTCCTTGGCTATTCACAACATCTGTAAAGTAGCACTACCTTTTTCCCAACCACCTAATTTAGAAACCTGAAAGTGATCCTGGGTAACTTCATTTCCCATACTCTCCTTGCATATATGCAATCACAAAATCTTGTTTATTTCATTGATTCCTTCTTATTTACTGCTATCACAACTACCTTAGTTCAGAAAATCATCATTTTTACCTGGGTTGTGGCAGCATTCTTGACTTACAGCCTGTCCTTTCAATTCACCTCCTGCTCTGCTGCCAGAATCACCTTGCTAAAATACAAAACAGATTATGCCACTGCCCTGCTTAGAATATGTCAATAGTCCAAGACTCCTTAGCAAGACATACAATGTCCTTTAAGATCTTGTTCCACCTACCTCTCTAGCATCTTCTGCTACTCTCTGACATGTTCTCCACTACTACCAAGTTAGTTCTTTTCCACATCTTTTAACATCTGCCTCAAATACTAATATCTCACCTCCAATCTCCACCCCACAGTTTTTCTATCAATCATCGTAGTTTAACACAATATAAGGTACATGCACAACTTAGTCAGCCGGTGTGGTACTATTCATTATAGCCTCTCAGGTACCTAGGCAGACGGAAGCTATGTATAAACCTGTGTGTCTGCAGTTTAAGTGGTTCTTAAACCCACTGCCTACACGTGATACACATACATCAACCCCACTTATATTTCATTGACCAACTCAGGTGCCATTCCCATGCCTAACTTCACAGTGGGCACAGAAGTGCAATCCTTCCATTCGTCTGAAAGGCACAAAGCTATATTATATTAGTAAAATTTCACCCTTCACACTACACTCCTTTATGATTCAGCCTAGGCATCAACTTAATGGGAAAACTTCTTCGTTCATTCGGGTTTTTTAGCACATCTTTTTCAGAGCATGTACCAAACAACTGCAATTTGTAGACTATGTTTTGTCATCCTCAACTGACTGAACTCCATGACGATAGAAGCTATATTTTATTTATGTATTCCTAGTTCCTGTATTGTGTGATGTCCAGCATAGTGTAATTACATAGCTATATATTAAGTGAGTGAATGAATCACTGAATGAATGAGTGAATGAATTAATTGTAACCAGTTTCTGGAGATTCAATTATGTAAGGAATTCTGCCCCATTAGGACCCTCTTTCAGAAGGGTGCTCTACTTTATCTAAAAATAAGATTACCCAAATTGAACCCAAGGCAAATTCTAATATGTCACATATTCTATCGGAAAAAAAAATTAAATTAAAGCTGTACATGTTCTCTCAACCCTCCCTAAGATATGATTTCCTCGAGGCCTATGTATCTCACTCCACCTCACAATGGTAACACAAAGGAAGACTGATTCTGTGAACCCTAAGCTTTGTAGAAGACTGTGAAACCAATTATACTATAAATAAAAATGAAAGACTTTGTCTAGGAGATTTATCACTGGCAAAATAGGCCAGGACTTAAGGAATTATTTTTGTTTACATCACTGGATTGCAATGATTAGAGGTGTATGACAATAAATAAATAAATCCATTATTAAACACATAAAACACACACAAAATTACTGATTCACAATTTTGGGGATATTTTCTCCTACCAAACTCTACTTCTCGTGCATGTCATATATTGTACTGGGTCTCAATCTTTAAAACAAAGTAGAGCTTTTCCTCTTGTTTAAAGGAAGCGTAGATGAAACAAATGTCAGGCAAGCCCACGTAACTAGCTAGTGGCCTGCAGGAATAAAGCTTTGAGAATCATGACCTGTATCCAAGGACCCGGTGAGTCTACGGCCAATACTCACCATGACTGTGTTCCAGGGCAGAGGTGAGAGTGACCTGCCATGTACTGTCTTCCTACTGAATTTCACTGTAGATGAGATGATTTAACAGTGCATAATCTTTAGAATGAAATGAGTTTTTCAAAGTCTGTGTCAAGGTCTGATTGCCCTGAATTAGCAGTTCATATATTCACATATTTTTTTTCAAGAACAATAAAGTAACAGTCAGTAGCTAACTTTTTGAGTTCTGTACCAGGCTCTGTGTACCTTATCTTATTAAATCCCTGTTTGGGTACTGCTTTTATCCTCACTTTCCGGATGAAGAGAGGAAGGCTCAGAGAGTATAAATAAATTGTGTAAGGTCACACGGTGCTGGAAACCTTTAATACTACACTACTCTGCCAATTCCCCTGATATTTCCAGATGGCTTGGATGATATCTCAAAATTGAAGAATGGTTTTTAATTTCCACATCATTTAAATCTCTGCTACTTCAAAATATTAAGTTTAGAGATAATACTCTGGCAAAGGACTCTTAGCTTTCTTAACCAATCTGTACTTGACCTATTGTATTCGACCAGCACAGTGTTTAAGAAAAAGATTTTTAATGCTTTGAGGTTGGGAAGGCATTCCTGCTGCATTCCCACACCACCACTCCCTATTGTGATACACCCCGGTAAGTCACACATTATTATTTTAATAGCCTCCAAAGACATTTGAGTTTATTATATCTCCCGACACAATCAACATCATCTCTGCCCACGAGGTCTCCCTGGTTCCTCTCTTACATTCAGTTTAGCCTCTGACATAGTCCTGATTGTATTGGCAGGGCCCATAATCATTCCATCTTTTATGTTAAAAAAAAAAAAAAAAGGAAAATCCTATTTACCTGAAAGTATTAATATGGTCATAACACAAATTCATTTAATATGACTCTTTGTAAGTTACATTGTGAATTTAACAGAACAACTGTGTTAAGAAAAGAGAGGCAGAGAAAGCCAATCTCCCAGAATGGAATTTCAGACCATCAGGTTAATATGAAGTATTTTGGGAGGATATGAGGAACATCTAGTGAGCAACTCAAATCCCAACTTGTGGGTAAGCATTTCTGCATACAATAGAGCCCAGAAATGCCCACAGTCCTACTGCTGATCACGGTCTGTTAGGTTAATTTCCTCTATTAATTGAATCACTAACATTCTTTCCTTCATCTAAATTGGAAACAGGAATTGTACTGAATGACTTTTCTACTCATATTTGTAATATGGGAAGAATTAGTGCTTCATTTTTCCCTTTTTTAAAAACTTTGACCAGTTCACAAAAGGACACTTATTTAAATAATATACAGGTAGCAACTGATGTGCTATAACCTATTTACATATAGTTAAACTCGTTATCAGAGTTCTAAAATTTTCTTGAAATTTTTTATCTTAAAGGTCTAAATTCTAGAAAATATTGTCAGAGAAAGTGTAGAAAATGTTTATCAATACATGATTTCTTTTTTGTTTTCTTTTTGTTTTATGTAAAGTAAGTGGTCGCAGAACTATTTTGTTCTAACTACCTTAATGGGATTTTTTTGGAATATTTTTATAATCTGTAAAAGATATATCTTCCATGCTAGAGAATAACCATATCATAATGAAAACATTAGCCTTCCTGTCAGTTTTCAACTTTTTAATCTTTTAGAATTTAGATCAACTTCTCTGCTTGAATTGACAGTCCCTGTCTAATCCCTCCAAATTCTGGGAGCTTTATATATTATCATCTTAGCGTTTAATGATATGTAACTCTACATAGTGCAGACATAAATCCAAAATGCCTATAATTAAAGAGAATAAACTCATTTTTTTAGGGATGCACATTCATACCTAAGACTTCAGCCAAATTAGTTGAGGAATTTCCTAAAATATAATAAAATACTTTTGTGATTTCCTCCATGTTTCTCTCAATTACGTAGGGTGCCTAGTTTGAGGGGTATTTACATATGAAATATTTACCTTCCTTGCAATCATTTATTTAGCTAAGGAAAAAGATATTATCTATAATTTTAAAAAGTGCTTAGGAGCTAAATAAATACTCCTCACCCTCTTTGGTCAATCTATTTAGAAGAATGACTTTTTAAAATTCACCTGACTCCATTAGTAGCAGCAGTCAATCAGCCTAAAATTATCTACTGATTATTAATGCATCATTTTAAGCCAAAAGGGGCTTGATTCATCAGGAAAGCATGGGTTTATTAGTGTGAAAAGGCTCTGCTAACCAAAAAAGTCAGTCGTTATTACATAATAATAATATTGACTGGACATAGAATACCCTGGATTTTAATGTTAGGAAAGGGTGTGAAGTAAAGTGGTCTGTGCCCATGGAATCAATATCCTTTCCACTTCTCAGCTGCATGTGCCTACATTCAGAATGAAGGTACTCATCATTATAGGATATGATTTAGATAATTTAATAAGGTGTGAATGAGATTTCTGTGGAAACAAGGATTTCCTTCAGACTAGCACTTGATTTGGTTTCTTTGTGCTTCAATACAAACTACAAATCCTCACAATGCTCTTTCTAAATTTCTATTAGATTTTTTAAAAGCTTAGAGAAAAGTTCATGAGATTCTTAGATTAAGGTAGCTAAATAGAAATACTTTTATTGGTGTATATTCTGAAGATGTTTATCATTTATGTATACTACTTAAATGTTTCCTGATCCTTCACAGCCAAAGTGCCATGAATATTAGAGCTGAAAAACTGAGAAAATATAAATATATACATATCAGTTTGAGCTTTATAAGAAGCCATGTTTGTACTACTACTGGAAGGTGTTTGAGTATTTGTTTAACCTTCTCCTTCCTTGCAGACAGAATATATACATATATGCATATATATACACACATACACTAATTATAATTATATAAATTAATATATACTTATATATTTACATGTAATTTATCATACATATAATTTACCAATATATTTATTGAACATAATTTATTACTTACTAAGATAGAATATATATATCTTGGTGAAAAATATATATATATTAGTAAAAATACTCATGCCTGAAAGCTGACAGCAAATTGAAATCCTGTAAAAGCATAAGGATAGCAATCAAATTAATCTTCTTAAAATATTTCTAATCATAATCCTTCCCTGTCCCCAAAACCTTATTCATGAATTCCATTTAGATAAGTAAACAAAAGTCCCACCAACTCCTTAACCAGATGTTCAAAGCTCTCCATGGTATATGCTCAACCTCTGTTGGCAAACACTTCTCACTCTGTCCTTCTTTTACAATATACATGTCTTGTATCATCATAGTAAATTTTTCATTTTATTTTCCCTTCTCAAAATGGTCATCCCTGGTTGTTTTACATGTCTGAATTGTACCTACCCTCCAAGGGCAAGCATAAATGTCACTTTGACCAGAAGCCTGCCCTGATTTTATCTGGAGGCATTTATTTCTCATGCTTCTAAACTTTCAAAGGACTTTATTTATGCCTCTCTCACTACAGTCATTACTTTTTATTTTTTATTGTACTTATTTCCATTATTAGCCATTACTTTAAGCACAGCCAGTATCTAAGCATGACTGACCTTTGTATTTTTCACAATGTTGTGCATAGTAGGTGCTCAATGTATTATTGACTGAAGCAAGGCTATAATAGTAGAGAAGTCACCATGACAGTAACAGTAATGATTGCTTATCATTAACTGAGTAATTTGTAAGTGCTGAGAACTGGGTTAAGTAAGTACTTTATACTCACCAGGGAGAATCTAAAATTTACAAAGTGTAAAAATCAATTTATTTGACTCTAAATATTCTGGGTGTATGTCTATCCAAAGTTACCACAAAATAATTTTAAGAATGATCAATAAAAAGATAAAAATACTTTTTAATTCAAAGTGAATATTATAATAATGTTTGTCACTTCTATGAAAGCTCAAAACCCTTAATGTTCATCACATTTTTCTATTTTGGGAAGATTTTTTAAATGATATACATCTTTAAAGAAAAGGTCATCAATTTCTGATGCTGTTCACAACCACAAAGCCTGAGAAGGTGAAGGGAATGCCGTTAAATGCCACTGAAGCTTAGAAAAGTGTTTTCAGACCTCATTCATTTCCTCTGTCAGTAAGGAAATATAGCGTTTAGACAATAGGAAAGAAACTAGTAATAGAAATTGCTGCAAATTCTGTTTGTGTTGATCCTTCAGGTTCAAGCCTTTCATTTCATGGGCTGCACCTGTTAAGAAGAGAGCTGGGGGAGCTGGATTATTCATTTCTATAATTAAAGAGATACCCAGTCATTGAAATATAATGCCTTTCTCTGTGACTGACAGCTGCTATGATTGGATGTTAGCAATGGGCCACATGGAAGATGAATTCAGGTAATATCCAATTTTTTTTTTCCTCCTTCTCTCAGAAATGTCTCAAATTGACACTAATTTGATAGTCTCAAATCCCAGAGCCCCTTCGATACTGAGAATGGAATGTAAAGAAATTCTCCTTGGTGTCAGTCAGTAACTCTCTTTTCTTCAGGTTACAAAAGGTGATTGACAGGAAGAGAAGGCCTGCTCACTGCTACAACAGAGATGAACTTGAAAACTGGATTGGCAGACATCTGCTCTGGATTTTTTTTTTTTCTAATTGGGATACCAGTGATGACGAAGAATTGATGATAAGAGTTCATGGGAAGACAGATACCTTTAACAACCACTTTCAAAGTCAGATGGCACAACAGAGAAGCCCCAACCAAAATAAAGCCAGGGTTCACTGAACACATTTTCCTTCTTCCTTTTAGCCATTCACTTAACACCAAATTAAAGATTAGAGGTAAAACTACAAAGACCCCTACTCTAGGTCTAGGACTAGGACTTTGCCTTAGGACTTCCCCATAAAATATAGTATCCCAAACACTTCAACCTTTGCACATTGTAAATGAGGAATAAATAAACACAAGTTGAGTAAAAGAGAGTGAAAAAACAGAGAATACAATCTTCCTCAGAAACAAAAATAGGAAGGCAAGTTGCCTATTTGCAGTATTGTAAGTGAACTATAGATGACCCTAAAGAGGCCACACATACACACATGCACACTATAGGTACCAGAGGTGAAGGACCTCTGCTCACTGGAGCAGAATTAGATGCAGCACCTCTCAGTGCACATTACTTCGCCTTGGTCAGGTGAACCTTTGCACATCAGGCCAGGTCTGGCCAGATCTCATCTTGATACTTCTGCTATTATCTGGAAAAACTTGCATGATATATGTTTCAGGGAATATTTATTCAATAGCAATAAGGCTAATTTCTCAACGAGAGTTAAGTGTTCAGGTATTACAAATAACTACATCCAGCACCCTAGAAAGCGGTTTTATACAAAATAAAGCACTTTCCAAAGACAAGAAAATCATACCAGAAAAAGAAATATACTGCTAGTTTAAATTTCCAATTAATTCATTGCCTGGTTACAAGCATTAGGGAGGAAGTATGAGGCATACAGGTTTCTGAATATTAACTCCATGTGTTTTCACTGCCTTACTATCAGCACCTAGAAGACTTCCTAGTATATAGCTGGCTTACAATTACTTGTTAAACTAATGAATATGCAAAAAATATTCAGAATGCTGCGCCATCTCCCAGATATTGTTCAGAGCTGAGGTGATCCAAACTAGCCCCGAAAGAGAAAATACCCTGGGTACTTCCAGTTCTATATTGGCTTCTAGTACTCACATTTCTAACTTGATTGTTTTAGAAAACCCAAATAGGGCTTGTTTAATTAGCAGCAAATGTTGCAAACTGCTAAAAATACAACTTCAGCTGAAACCCTTGCCCTTTTCATCTCCACCATCTTATTCAATCTTATGTTACATCTTCTTTTATTACAGGGCCTTCCTTTTAAATCCTCTGAGGAGAAAGTATGCATTGGGAGTTGTATTTGAGTTGCATGTACCACCTGAATGCAATTCCTTAAGAACTTGTGTGCTATTGTCTACTGTAGAAAATAGCCCATCAAGCCTGCTAAGACAAAGAATTCAAGGCGAAGAACAGATTGCTGAGCTTTCCAAAGATAGAATTACCCATCCCATGGCTAGATCATCTTAGCATAGATAAGAACAAGACTGTCAGAGAGCTGAAATGATGTTCTGCCATCTACCAGTTACACCAACAGGTGCACAGAGAAAATGTATCCACTCATTTATTCAGCAAATATTTATTGAACATTTACTTCAGGTAAGCTCTGTGCTATGATCTTGGCTAAAGAGGTGCATACACAGTTCCTGCAAGGAACTCCCAGTCTGGGAGTGGAGATACAGGGGTAATCCTTGGTCAAGTTTCTCTCTATGGGACAGAAAATGTCTGCCAAAAATTGGCAGACAAGAAATGACTTTGTCTTCCACTTCATCCAAAAATAAAGATGAAAATCACAAAGTTTGATTATTAAGTTAGTCACAGTAATTTCTGTGTGCCCAGACATTACAAACCAATGTAAGTAAACAAGTACTGCAAGAAATAAATACACCAAGGTTCCTATTAGAACTCCCTTTATCCAAAAACTATTCCTTTGCTCAGTTTTAAGGTTGCTACCAAGTAATTGTCTTCTATTCCTTAAACCTGCCTCAAATGAGCTAATGCAATCATGACTATAGATTTCACCACTGCTAATCATTCTGCCCCAGGGAACGTATCCAGACAGGTGAGATTTTCTCCACCTTCTTTTGAATTACTCACCTGGTAACCCTTCTTCATTACCCAAACCTTCAAAAAAAAAAAAAAAAAAAAACAGAAAGCCTAAAACTGCTTATATTTAAAAATTCGTCACTAGTAAGAGCTAAAACAAATATTTGAGTTAAATACTGTTTATTATCACCTGGAGTATGTAATAAATCAACAGCAGAAAAACGCTTTGACGAGTCTCCATCCCTCATGACCCAGAACATCATAGAGAACCACAGTCAGGTTCAAGATGGCGACAGAGAAGGACAGCCCCCTGCACCACTCAGCTGCCACAGACACACCCAGTCTACAGCTACATGTGGAACAACGTCCTCTGAAAAAAACCTGAAGGCTGTGGGTCCAGAAACTCCTCGGTGAAGGACAGAAGGCCCACATCAAAGCAGGTAGGAGAAGCTGGGACACAACTTCCCCATACACCCTGGCCCCAGCTCCGCGACCCAGTCAGAAAGGAACCCGAAAGCCGGAGCTTCTTCCTGAGGAGCGAAGGCTTTGAGCCCCACCTCACGCACCCCCAACTTTTAGGACCTGCACCTGAGAGATGAGCCCCCGAAACACCTAGTTTTGGAAACATCAGGGGTCATGTCCGCGACATACACAGGGTATTATCAGGGATCTGAGAAAAGAGCTGGCAGCTCGGACTCACCTGCCCCAGGGCGCAGCGTGGAAGCGGCTCGAGGGAGAAGAGCCCGGAGGGAGAAGCGCCCAGGCTTTGTGCAGAAAAGGCTCATTTGCTCATCTTGGAGCGTCAGCCTGAGGGGCAGGTGGCTGATTTGACGCGCATTTGACGCCTGCTGGGTGCCCTCTAGGGTCGGAACCAGGGCGCAGCCTTTGCCTCCTCAGCTTTGCGCAAGCCCGCAGGCGCCATTTTTCTTTTCTTTTCTTTTCTTTTTTTTTTTAACTCTAGGCTTTTTTTTTTTCTTTCTCTTTTTTTTTTCTTTTTCTCGTCCTGGTGGGGGCCATCGCTGCATTCTCATTCTACCGCCCTCCAGAGCACCAGTATCTCTCAGAGGGGAATTTTTACACGCAACTGGTGCCCAGGTTTTAGTTTCTGGCGTCTGGGTCTTTGCAGCAGCTGCCCAGGGGCTGCCTCTTGATCGCCTGGTCCTGATAGGGGGGTGGGGCTTGCATTCCTGGGCCCCACGGGCCTGTAACAAGCGAAGAGATCGTGCTTAAAAGGCTACCACCCCTAGGGCAACACACACACGACTGACTTTAACACACCCCCAGTCTTTCTGTGAAAGAGGCCTGTTTGCCTGTCCAGAAGCTTCAGCCTGAATCTTAAAGGAAAAAAAGAAAAAAAAAAAAGCTCATTGTTACAGAGAATGGATTGGTGGATGTCAGAGGTGGGTGGAGGTGGGCGAATGGGCAAAAGGGTGTCAAAAGGTACACGTTTCCAATTATAAAATACATAAGTCAGGGGTATGTAATGTACAGCATGATGACTATAGTTAATAATTCTGTATTGCATTTTTGAAAGTTGCTAAGAGAGTAAATCTTACAAATTCTCTTCACAAGAAAATAAAATTTTGTTAACTATAGTGATGAATGTGGTCTAGATTTATCGTAGTGATGATTTCACTGTATACACAAATATCAAATTTCACTGTATACACAATACCTTCTACACCTAAAACTAAAGTTATATATCAATTATACCTCAATTTAAAAAAAGAACCATAATTAGGCCTAACCCAAGGAAGAAAGTCACTTTTGATTTCAGCAGTTCCTCAAAAATGTCAGGTAGGCAAAGAAAAAGCAATCAAATCTGGTGAACTAAGTGATAATATGCATGGTCTTATAAAAGGAGCCTCCAATTCCATCTTCTCAGGAAGTCTTCCAAGAGAAGGTCATTGCTGGGATGAATCTTTCCTACTCAATAGGAATTAGCCAGGAGGAGGAGAGACAGAAAAAAAAGGAAAGGAAATTGATTCAGTAGGACAAACAGCACATGCCAAGGCATACTAAACAGCATTAAAGTATGAGAGAGAAGAGAGAGACGTCTCACTATGGGCACAAAAAAAGTTGAATCTAGCTAAAGTATATATGTAAATTGAGACATGTGAGGCGGTAGAAGTAGAATGGCAGTAGAATGTACAGCAAGTTAGACAAAGAATAGAGAGGTAAGAAGTTCAGTAGGTAGGTAGATAGGAAGCAAGTTTGGGCAAGTTCATGAGGATCTTATAAAACTTTGATATGAAACTTGAACTTGATCCACAGACTGGTGACCCATGAATAATTTTAAATCAGCCCCTCAGATCTGTGATTCAGAGAGATCATTGTGATTCCAGTGTGGATAGAGGGGTAGAGACTGATAAGGCTAAAGACAGTAAAGAATCAGGTAGTTCTAAAATTGACTGAAGATAGGCATGGAAAGAAGCTGGTAGTTTTGAAAATATTTAAATGATAGAGAATGTGTAAGGGAAAGGAAAGTGTTGAATCAAGTGTGTTTTCAAGAGAAATGTTACTAAAGTTTAACAGTCTTCCTGTTAGAAAGTGTCTAAGTCTAAATGAAAGTATATTCCGTTTTTTTTTTTTTTTTTTTTGAAAATATATTCTTAGAGGATCTTATATCAGCTTGGCTGCACTCATTTCCCAATAAGCAAGTCTTTTCATAGGATAAAAAAAAAAACAACAAAACTTCAGCCTTATAATTAAATCCAAGTGCATGAAAAAGGAGAAATAATTAAACATAACCCAAATAGAATAAATTACCTGTTAATTGTTTTACATGTTCTTTGCAATCCATACATTTGTTCTTTTTTGTGTAATTTAATAGGATTTATTATTAACTACAGTAAAATATACCCATTTTTCATTGTATAGTTCCATGAGTTATGACAAATGTATACACTCAAGTAAACACAACCAAAATAAAAATATAGAATGTATCCACTACCTCAAAACATTCTCTCTCTTTAACATCAATCTCACCACCACCCTCAGCTCCAGACAGCCACTGATCTACTTTATGCCACTATCAATTAGTTTTGGCTATTGAGGATTTCCACATAAATAGAACCATACACTATGGACTCTTTGTATCTGACCTCTTTCACTCAGCATAAAGTTTCTGAGGTTCATCCATGTTGTTGAATATATCAGTAATCTCTTTCTTTCTTGTATTACTGAGACGTATTCTATTGTATAAATGCACCGTAGATTATCTACTGTCCTGTTGTTGTATATTGTGGTTGTTTCCGGTTTTTGACATGAATAAAGCTGCTTGTACATTCATGTACAAGACTTTTAGTAGCTATACGTTTTGCTCTAGAATCCTCACGGTTATCTAGGTACATAATCATCCTATTTGAGAATAAAGACAAATATACTACTCCCTTTCAAATTTGTATACCTATTATTTTTAATTGCCTCGTTGCACATGTTAAGAACTCCAGTGGTGAGAGTAGATCTTGTCTTTTTTTTCCAGTCTTAGAGGGAAAGAATTATTATTGATTTTCAACTATTAAGCCAGCTTTGCGTTCCTCAGATGAATCTCAGTAGGACATGATATATTATTGTTTTTATATTGCTGGATTCAATATATTAATATTTTCTTAAGGATCCTTTGTATTTATGCTCATGAGGGATATTTGTCTCAATTTTCTTATCTTATAATTGTTTATCTGGTTTTGATGTTTCTGGCCATGATGTTTCTGGCCTCATAATGACCATTTTTGAATGGACATTGGACATTTTAAATGTTACACTATGTGTCTGAATTTTACTGTCTTACTTAAAAGAGTTGAGGTTTGTTTTATCAGCAGTGAAGTAGCTTGAAGATCAGCTTTGTCCTATTGATGCTTTTTTACTCTTTCCTTTCTCCTGTCCCTTCCTCCCTTCCTCCCTCCCTCCCTCTGTCCTTCCCTCCCTCCCTCCCTTCCTTCCTTCCTTCCTTCATTGCTTCCTTCCTTCCTCATGGTCCCCATTGCCCAAGCTCATCACCCCCTACTCACACACAATGTGTTGGATAAGCACCCTGTTTGTTTGTATATTATCCTGTAAAATGATTTTTTATTTTGCATAATTGGCCCATGCTATACATCTTCTGCTTCTTGTCTATTTTTTAAGCACTATGTTTCTAACACATATTTATGTCGCTATGTGGACATATTTCTTTATTTATTAAAGTATAGTTGATTTACAATGCTGTGCCAATCTCTGCTGTATAGAAAAGTGACTCAGTTTTACATATATATACATTCTTTTTTAAATATTCTTTTCCATTATGGTTTATCCCAGGAGATTGAATACAGTTCCCTGTGCTATACAGTAGGACCTTGTTGTTTATCCATTCTAAATGTAATAGTTAGCATCTACCAATGCCAAATTCCCAGTCTGTCCCTCCTCCACCCTCTTCCTTGGCAACCACAAGTCTGATCTCTATGTCTGTAAGTCTGTTTCTGTTTTGTAGATAGGTACATTTGTGCCATATTTTAGATTCCACATATAAGTGATATCATATGGTATATGCCTTTCTCTTTCTGACTTACTTCACTTAGTATTATAATCTCTAGTTGCATCTGTGTTGCTGCAAATGGCATTATTTCATTCTTTTTTATGGCTGAGTAGTATTCCATTGTATATATGTACCACGTCTTCTTTATTCATTCAGTGTCAATGGACATTTAGGTTGCTTCCATGTCTTGGCTATTGTAAATAGTGCTGCTATGGACATAGGGTTGCATGTATCTCTTTGAATTATAGTTTTGTCCAGATATATGCCCAGGAGTGGGATTGCTGGATCATATGGTAATTCTATTTTTAGTTTTCTGAGGAACCTCCATACTGTTCTCCATAGTGACTGTACCAACTTACATTCCCACCAGTAGTGTAGGAGGGTTCCCTTTTCTCCACACCTTCTCCAGCATTTGTTATTTGTAGACTTTTTGATGATGGCCATTCTGACCAGTGTGAGGAGATACCTCATTGTAGTTTTGATTTGCCTTTCTCGGTTAATTAGTGATGTTGAGCATCTTTTCATGTGCCTACTGGCCATCTGTATGTCTTCTTTGGAGAAATGTCTATTAAGGTCTTCTGCCCATTTTTCCATTGGGTTGCTTGTTTTTTTGTTGTTGAGTTGTATGAGCTGTTTGTATAATTTGGAGATTAAGCCCTTGTCGGTCACATCATTTGCAAATATTTTCTCCCATTCCATAGGCTGTCTTTTCATTTTTTTGTTTGTTTGTTTTTATGGTTTCCTTTGCTGTGCAAAAGCTTGTAAGTTTGATTAGGTCCCATTTGTTTATTTTTGTTTTTATTTCTATTGCCTTGGAAGACTGACCTAAGAAAACATTAGTATGATTAATGGACATCTTTTTGTGTTTTTTTTCTAGTGCTGTACAGTATCTCTATAGGGTCTCACGTTTTCTTATCCACTCTCGTAAACTGGACACCTAGCTTTTCTCCAACTCCTTATAACCACAAACATTACTCTGAATAAGAACCTCATTCAAATCCCCTTGTAGACCTATGAGAAAACTTCTGTTGGACATAGGAGTGGGACTTAGGGGTTATATAGCATATATAAGAATATTTAATTTAACAAAATCAGTGCCATATTGCTCTCCAGGATGTCACGTTACACTCCCATTAATACAGGAGGGTCATTATAAACCCATGTCCAACTTTCTAATTTTTGATAATAAAAAGACTATAAGGTGACATCACATTGTTCTTTTCCTCCCTCTGAAAGATATTTTCTTTCAGTAGAAAACAAGATATTTGGCATTATTTATTTATTTTTTTACAGGAAACACAGGGTAGACTTTGCGTAACTTAGAAACCCAGAGGAAAAGGCATTCTGTTGTAGACTGATTGTTTTATCAGAAAGAGGCTGTTGTAGAGCTAATAAGGGAGTAAAACATGGAAATGGACTATACCAAAAGTTTGTTCCCTGTACTGCCACCTTTCAAAAGAACAGAGAATATTTAACATACTCCTTCTAATTACATAGGAGAATGAATCACAGTTCTTTAAATGTAATAAAAAGAACAATTTCTCAAAGAAAGAGGCTACTCCCTGACAGACTTATCTAAAATAGGACAGAAAATTCGGCTTGGTTTAGGATTTGCAAGAAAATTATCCATAAATTCAACTAATTAAAAATATATATTAAGTACTATGAAATTGTTGACATGGAGGCAAACATACATCATTAAGTTTGAAGGGTTTTTACCTTTCAAATCTGCCCAAATATTATCCATTAACAGCAGTTCTGAAAAATATCTTTTTTGAAAAATAACAATAGTGCTTCTGAAGTAGGAATCCATTTTTTCCATAATTTCTTCCTCAAACTAATTGATATAATTAGAATTCTAAATTACCAGTATAATTTATAGGTAACTCAAGTTATTTCATCATTAACATACTTATATTTCCAATTTTTAAATGGATAGAATTGATTATTGACCAGAAAAATTATCACCTTTACATATCAATATTTTATAATAATAGTTTGTTTTTTCTTCACTGGTGATAATATAACTATATATGATATATAAACAAATTTCACAATCTCATTCACCTCTGCATCTCCAGTGCTAGTAACACTGTTTGGTATAGAGTTTATGTTTAATAAATATTTTCTAAAAGAATATATTTCAATATGTACTTCTGATATCAAAAGTGCAGTGGATCTAGTGTTGGGATTTATGGGTTTTAGTTCTGAATCTTTCATTTATGAAGCAAGTGTATACTCAAATTCTGTGTGATCAACCTACCTCTGCTGGGCAATGAGATTATTTCAAAGCTGTTCTATTTCCATAATAGAAGTGGTCTGGCTCTTTTAGTAAGGCATATTTTAAAAGAAAAAGCTATTCAACAGAAAGGCAGCTCCATGAAAGAGCTCCAAGCATGGATATCACATGATTCCTTTTGAAAGAAATAATCCTAAGAAATAGGATAGAGGTAAGGCACATGAAGGCTTCAGACAGTAGGTAATAAGTGGTTTTGGGAACCTGTCAAATGGATCTGAAGCGAGCTCAGAAATGAGAAGAAAGTAATTGCATTTACCTAGCTACAAATGTAGTTGAAGAGGCTTAAAATGGGACACTACAGTTAAGAAGAGGTTGAGATCTCAAATCAATAGGATTAAAATTACCCTGTCTGTGTTACCTTGAGCGTCCTCATCTGCAAACTGTAAATAATAATGACGATATTATCAATCACTGTGGGTTATTGTGAAGATTGATAAGTTAATGCATATAAATTTCATGACTTGCTAATACTCTCAATAAATATTAACTGTTATTGTAATTTGTAGCTACCTTTTAAGACATCAACATTAACACATATATTCTGACTTCTATTTACTTTAACCCCTATTCTCAAACATTGTAATGCAATGGACTTGCAAGAACCTGCATAAGAACTGTGTGTTTATAGTTGTCAGTCTCCCATTTCTTAAAAAAGCATAAGATAGGGATAAGCCACCTTAAAACATCCCTTGGTAGCAGCTGTTCTAAGGCCTACCTTACAATCCATGTACTACGTATATCATATTACATAAGCAAAGTATGGGTTATTCTGCCTTCTGAAAACTAAAGTATATAGCAAGTTCAAATCAACATTTTATGTGAAACCACGGAGATCTTGATGAGGAAAAAAATTTTATATATATATGAATAAAATATGTATGTTATATATATTATATATACGTATTTCCTTCTCATTATCTCCATGAATTATTTTCAAGCTGTCAATACATACAATGGCCAAGAGGGAATTATTTACCTGATTCTAAAGTCTGTTTATGCATTTTTCAGGAGCTAGCAAGTATCACATTATATTTTCCCTTTTCTTTACCAAACGCTGTCTGACACATCTTCTTCTATTTAAAAATCAAAAAGCTCACCCAAGAAACTGCATCATTCCCTTGGGCATGAATATCTGTAACAAATATACCAGTACTTTGGTTGCAAAGAGAATTAAGGATGCATTAGCTATTTAGCATTCCATGAATGACAAGCACACTCACACCTCAAATGTATTGTAGAACAGAACAGAAAATGTAGCATTTTCAGGATCAACTGCTTTGGTAATTTGACATTAATAGCAATGATGGGTGCACACTGCAGTGTTCTTGAAAACTAGGGGTCCCTTCTGTGATATGATATTTATCTGACTTGTAAGATAAACCCCTCAGAACAATGCTATACATATTAAAAGCTTTCTGGAGCACAACACAACAACATGTGTCAAAAGGCAAACATCTGGATGATCACTGACCTGGATTACCATTTCTAGAATTTATCTTAAAGAATAAGAGAGAGGTGAACAAGGATGTTTCTTAGAATACAATTACAATCCTAACAACAACAGCAACAAAAGTGGAAACAATATAATTCTTCGAGTGAGAACCGATTAAGAGAACTAAAATAATACATGCCTGAAATACTATGTAAGCAACAAAAATTATTTGTGGAAATAGATGTATATAAATATATTGACAATCCATTCAGACACAGATAAGTTTGTATGAGATTTGTATATATATGTATGTGTGTGTATATGTATATATATGCATGTATATACATATAAATATATACACACACTGATTTGAAAAGATGTTTACAATATATATGTAAAGCAAACCACCCAGAGTTTTTCAGCTGTCTGTGGTACTGTTTTCTTCTAAAAGTCAATTACAACATTTACAGTTTCCATGTAGCATACTGTGGAAAATCCAAAATCCCACCACTTGTCTTTTCAGAGGGCATCTTTCCCTAGTCAAGTATTTGGAAAAACAGGAAATGGGCCTCAACTTTGCTTCTGAATCAGTGTATACAGCAGCTTTGAAAATTTTATTTAATTTTTGAGTAGTGAATATATTCACGAGCTTGAAGTGTCAAACTACGGAAACATATGCAGAAAAACCTCTTTTTTTATCCTTTTACTTTCAACTTACCTTTGTCACTGTATTTGAAGTGAATTTCATGCAGACAGCATATTGTTAGATCATGTTTTTCTATACACTCTATCAATCTCTATATTTTAATTGGCATATTTAGATCATTTACATTTAACATAATTATTGATATAGTATGGCTTAAGGCTGCCATTTTATATTTGTTTTCTGTTTGTTTCCTCCACTTCTCTTATGTTACGGTACTGTGGGTTATTTATTCATTATTTAGGGTTCATCTGGATTTTGCCTATAGCATTTTATGTAATTTTCTTAGAGGATACTCTGGGTATTACAATGTAAGTATATAATTTACCACAATCTACCAGTATTGACATTTTACAACTTTGAGTCAAGTATAGAAACGTTACCTCATTTAGGTTCTCTTATCTGCCCAGCTTTTTAATTATAATTGTCTTAAGCATTTCCTCTACATACATGGAATACTGCATCAGATGATGATATAATTTTTGCTTCAACCACAAATTTGATTGAATAAACTCATAAGAAGTGGATTAATTTCTTATACATACCCCTTTTTACTCATGCCAACATTCTTCTTTCCTTTCTGACCTTCCAAAACTTGTTTTGTTACCATTTCCTCCTGTTTAGAGAACTTCCTTTAACCATTTTAAGGGTAGCTTTGCTAGCAACAAATTATCTTTGTTTTCCTTCAACTGAGAATGTCTTTATTTCCTCTTTATTCCTGAAGGATGGTTTTCGCAGGATATAGAATTTGCTACTGACAGCTCTTTTAGTATTTGAAAATGTTGTGTTCCTCCTTGGGTATCCTCCATGCCTTCCTTGAGTCTGTAGGCTCCTCCCCTTTTCATAAGAGTTGTCTTTAAATGATTACAAATTATCTTATCTTTATGCAAAGCAATGTGTCTCATGTTTAAAGCTCTCCCTTTGGTATCATGTCCAGGGAGCCCTGCCTTTGTCAACAAAATTGCTCAGTGAGACTCTTTCCTAAACAAGATATCCACTCCAGTACATAACCTTTAAGAAAATGGAAGCCTGGCAACCAATTTCATAGCATTTATTTTTCTATTTTATGTAACAACTTTTTATAAAGTTAAAATTGTTATAATAAAATTACCTTTAAATTAATTTTAAAGGATTTATGTATATACTGATGTATGCATATTAAAAAATCTCAAAAATGGTTCTCAGTTCTTGTGATGCATTAGAATAATCTGCAATGCTTTTTAAAAATCCTGATGCTGGGGTTCTAAACACATAGATTCTGATTCAGTTTTCTTGAGTGTTTCCCAAGCTTTGTATTCTCCCATTCACAAAGGTCAGAATCTCAAGTCATCTTGGATTCCTCTTGCACCTTCATTTTCTTATAACTAATTCCTATATATGCTTTTGTGGGATTCTTTTCAATATCTATTTTTCCTTTCTGTATTGCCTATCACTATGCTAATTCAGACTCTCATTACCGTTTACTAGAATTACCATAATAACATCCCCCTAAATATTCTCTCTAATTTTTCTCAGGCCATTTCATCTATAACTAAAATGAGTAATAGTTACTATTTACTGAAGATTTCTAATATGCCAGGCATAGTGCTAGATATATGTCATTTATATTGACAGTGCCCTTTAAATAGAGATTTTATTTTCTTTCCCAAGGTGGAAACTGAAGCACTGAGAGATTAAGAACCATGTCTAAAAGTGGCAGAACTGTGAGTAAAATCCAAATCTGTTTGATTTTCAAATGTCTTCCACTAAAACATTTCTTCTGTCTCTCATTCTCATTCTCATTCTTATGCTGTATGAGATGCTTTGTTGTTTTAAAATTAGATGTTTCCTTAAGCTTCTCTAGTGTACTGCCTGCTCCCTGAGGACAGGAATTTTATATGCTTTCACACAAAAACTGTCCTGGAAATTTTTCTGACTTTAAATCATTTAGTGAAATGTAAATAATAGAATAATTCACAAGACAAATTTTATTTGAAGTTTGCAGCATTAATTTTCTATTTTCTCTGAAATTATATTTTTCTTTTAAGTCAAACATGATCCTTCATCTTTGAATTATTAATTTGCTTAGAATACCCATTATTTAAATATGGTGTAAAGATGAATGTCAGCTCCTTCATAATAAAATCTCCATTATTCCAAATTAGTGAATGAAAATATTATGAATGAGATTATTTAGCTGCCAAAAATGACCCTTCAAAATTAAAATTATCTTACATGGAGATTAGATATTATCGACATAGCCTAAGGCACATATTATTTTTACAAGCATAAAAAAAATTACTTTAAGAAGCAGAAATACAATTTTGCGTCTATTATATTATCCTAGTTATATGTAAAATATGCACAGCAAAAGGACTGGATGGATATGGCACTGAAGTGTTAAGTGTTTGCAGGACAGTGGATGAGTTTTTTTCTTACCTTTGGCCTTTCTGCATTTTTGAATTTTTTAAATGATAAATATATTTAATACTTGAATGGAAAATAGAAAGTTTATTTTCAAAACAGTAGCATATTAAAAATAATTACATATTTTCCCCCAAAAATCAAAGGTAAATAACTTAGGAAAACCAAACGAAGCTTGTGATTTCACTTTTTAAGGATCATAATCAAACAACCAAACATGATGAGGGTGAGAGCCAAGTAAATTTTATCATTGACTGAAGAAAGTTAGAATTTTGGCCAAGATGTGTAAAGTTTCAAAATATCATAAATTTTGAAATAAAGGAATGATGAAAAAAATGAGACAGGACCCAAGAAATATCCTTACCATATGATCTGAACAGAAATTTACTAAAACAATCATAGCCCAAGGTCCTGTTGGGTTACTATTTTTTTGGTACAACAATACAAAACCCACTGGAAAATGGCACTATTTATGCTATGTGAGCCAGAGGAGGAATATCTAAATCATCATAAAATTATTTTGATATATGTCACCTAAACATCTACACTATTTACTAGTAAGTTTAACCATTTTTGTAGAAATAGTGATCTAGTTTCATTACTACAAGACAAATATTATTAGTATAGAATAGATTAAAATACTATAAAGAAATTTTAAAGACTGCTCATTAACCATTCCCTGATAATCTATCGATAAAAAATAAAATATGAGCATACCAATTATAAAATTTTCATTAAGTAATTTTACAGATATTTACTGAGCCCCTAGTATGAATAAGGAAAGTACATATTCCTGACAGGGGGCAGAGTATCTGCAAATATCCTGAAGCAGAAATCTTCATGCATACGAAAAGCTGAAAGAAGCCAGTATAATGGAGCATAGTGTGAATGAGAAAGGAAAGTTCAGTGATGTAGGACCTTGTAAACAACATTCAATAGAAGAGAATTACAGAACATAATTCACATTTCAAATGATGTATTATGATAAACCCATGTAATTGGGGGTGGGGGCAGGTATATTACATAATTTGTTCAAGCCAAAAGGATGGCCACCGTTTAAACTCACCTCTGCTTACTACATGCCACCCAATTACCTTGCCTTAACACTCTACCAAGCTGTTGCTCTGTCTTCCATAAAGAGGGTATTATGTTTGGTGCTATCAGAAGAGAAGACGGGCCTGTCACCTAACACACTTTTCAAATATATGATGATGTCCTTTCCGGTCTGTTTCCTGCCCTCACCAAAGTCATGTCCCATGCCTGAAAAGCAAGATGACAGGTCTCTTGCTTCATTATCACAAACTCAGCCATTGTCTCCCAAATCACTGGTACTTTGCATGGTTTCTGGGTGTCCAGTGTTTGAGACCTGACCTAGACCAGAAATCCTGTCACTCTTCTCTCAGCCAAGTTTTCCAGCATGGACTCCCCCACCTTTCTAAAGAGTCTTCTTTTTGAGTATTCTCTATTACATTAAAAAAAGTTCTTCCCTCTCTCCAAAAACCAATTCTGTATACCAAGGGCACGAGGCAACATTTTGTAATCCACTGAGGCAAATAAAGCCCTATTGCTCTGCATTTGTGTATCTGAGAAGGCTATGTTAATGACTCTTCACAAGATTTTGAAAGCATAGTAATTTAAAATTTTAACTTTAAAAATTAAGAAAGCATTTTTATGATAAAAAAGATTAAAAACCTATCTTATATTACACACAAGCATGTAAACATACCATACTTGACTTTATATGAAATTAAGATTATAGGAAAATATAGTCGTAATGCATAGAAATTAACACAAATAATGGAAAAAGAACTCTCTGGGTCAAATGGGCCATAATTGTGTTAAATTATTTTTAACTTAACACTATATTTGAAACACCCAAACAGTGTTGAGGGAACAATATGTATTTGACTAATATTAATGGGTGAGTTGTGTTAGGGAATGCAAAAGATAATAAGTAGGGGAAAAATAGTACCTAGCATTTATTGAGCATTACTATACATCAGACACCACAAATGTTCACAATAACATCATGAGGTAAGTATTATTATCTCCATTTTATAGAAAGAAAAAAAGCTAAAGAGAAAAATTTGCAATAGATTAGACATTTTCATAAAAGGAAATACTGTGTGCTGTATGCTAAGTGAAAGAGACAATCTGAAGAAGGACATGCAGATAGCTAAGAGAGAATATAAATTGGGACAATGCACGTTTTGTGAATTAAATTTCATTTTTCATAGACCACTGACTTTTTAAAAACTAATCTGTAAAGTGAATTAAAGAATGCCAGTCTAAGAAAATTCTTAGCTTCAGTGAATAAATTCACAGTATTAGCACTGAACGGTGAGAAATCAAAATTGCTTCTCTTTGAGGTAATGGCAGATCTCATTTGATATAATTTTTAAAAAATTTTATCCACCATGAAGATGCAAAAATATGCCATACAGATTTGACTGTCTGTCACTAGCTAACTAGACATTATACCCATAAAAAGTCACTTAATTTTCCTCAGAAATAAAATGGGAGAAGTACAGAGGACTGAAGAACAGCTGGATGTACCTTATAGAAGATAATAGTCTCAGTCACTCTTTTCTTCTTTGCTCTAAATTTATAGAGCTCTTGCGTTCCCCAATCCTTTCTCTCTCTTTCTTTCTTCCTTATTTCCTTCCTTTTTATGCAGTTTTAATTTTTTTAATGTACTAATGATCAAATGCAAACGTTAGGAATAGGTAGTTTACTTTAGCTAAGTTTCTTCTCATGTTTGTTGACAGTAGCAAAGAAAACGGAAAAGACTTTTCTAAAATTGGAATAAGTGATATAGTATCCATGGTTTTTCAACACTGCTTTTGAAATTTGACAAGTTTCCGTTACAATTACAGCTATGCTAAAGGGATTCATCATATTACACAAGGTGGAAGAAGTTAGCAATCCTAGCCTAGTACATAGATGTTAGAAAAAGTAGAGTAATGTCAATCTCAAATAAAAAGATTCCATCTGGATCATCAAGTTCTTTTTTTTTTTTAAATTTATTATTTATTTATTTATGGCTGTGTTGGATCTTCGTTTCTGCGCAAGGGCTTTCTCTAGTTGTGGCAAGCGGGGGCCACTCTTCATCACGGTGCGCGGGCCTCTCACTATCGCGGCCTCTCCCGTTGCGGAGCACAGGCTCCAGACGTGCAGGCTCAGTAGCTGTGGCTCACGGGCCTTGTTGCTCCACGGCATGTGGGATCTTCCCAGACCAGGGCTCGAATCCGTGTCCCCTTCATTGGCAGGCAGATTCTCAACCACTGCGCCACCACGGAAGCCCTGGATCATCAAGTTCTTTACACAAATTCTGTTACCTGGCAACTGGCAGAAGCATCTTTTGGTATTACAAAATATTAAAATATTTGTAACCTAAGATTAAAAGGTTTTCTTCCTAGGTTATTCTCTTTCTAACTGCTATATTTTAACATAAAATATATGTTGCCAGTTTTCAAAAATGTCTTCAATAAGTCAAAGAATATAGAAGAAAGGGATCAATATTTAGAATATAGAATACAAATCTCTGATTTATCAGAATATCCTCAGAATCATATTTGTAATATGTGATTACTTGAGGGAATTTTTATTTTAAATATATGTCTTAGCTTGAAAAATATTAAACTACAAATTTTGTGGGTTTAAAATGGAATAAGGCACTTTCACTTCTGGTCAAGATGAAAAACAGGGACCAAATTTACTCTACTACCTGAATCAATAAAAAAAGGGAAAATATTAAAATAGCAGTTTTCAAGACTGGAAATCGGACAACCAAGGACAGTGATCCATGAGAGCTGGGAAACAATTAGATCAACCCTGTTTACCCCAGCTTACAGCCCTGAGAGTTTCCAGGCCGTGGTGCAGGGTACACAAACCCAACAAAGCCTTGCAGACTCCCTGAGTTGAGAAGATGAAGGTGAGAATTTAGAGAGACCCAGGTAGCTAAACTTTATAGGACAAAGGACCAAAATGAAGAGTTGCAAAGAAAGTGAACCCTGGAGCTCTGTGGAGGATTTCCTCCATGTATTCAGCTGAGTAACTATGGGAGGAAACTACCCAAGGCTGGAGAAAGAACCAGTAGAAAAGTTTAGTAAGAACAGAGCCCTGTGCTCATCTAGGGCTGGGAACAGTGGCTATTCCTACCAGCCAGATTGGAGAACAATATAATTCAGGGAGCACTGGGTAGAGTACACTGAAGGATCTAGACTCACTAGTTGGGAATAATTAGACTAAGCCTTGCTCTGGTATAGTCTAACATATCTTACAAGTAAGAATGAAAAGGATCAAACTGTTTCTAAGTAATTTAATTGCATTCTATGGCTTAGCGCAAAAGTATATATAGGAATATAAAAATACCCAGCACCCAACAAAGTAAAATTCACAATTTCTTATGATTTTCTTTGTGAGCCAAAATTAGCAGCCATAAAAATATCTCATTAAATTTAAAATGATTCAAGTCATGTAAAGTGTGTTCTCAAACCAAATGCAATAAATTAGAAATTAATAATAAGGACAAAAAGATATCTGGAAAAATCCCCAAACATTTGGAAACTAAATAATACATTTATACATAACCCATGAATCAAAGAAGAAATCAAAAGGGAAATTAGAATATAACATGAATTGAATGAAAGTTAAGACACAACCTTTTAACCTTTCTGGAATACTGCTGAAGTGGTTCTCAGAAGGCATTTATAGGAAAAACTACCTATATTAGAAAAGAAGAGAAGTCTCAAATGATCTTGCCTTCTATATTAAGAAACTAGAAAAAGAAGAACAGACAAAACCCAAAAAGGGAATAAAATAATAATAAAAAAGAAATAGAAAAACAATATAGAAAAATCAATGGAACAAAAAGCTTTTCTTTGAGATAAAAAAATAAAGTGTCTCAAAAATGAAAGGTCTCTAGCCCAAGAGATTAGAATAAAAGAGAGAAGATACAAATTACCAATCTCAGGAATGAGAGAGGTGACATCATGACAGATTCTACAAATATTAAATGGATAATAAACAAATATTGTGAATAATTTTATGCCTATAAATTGACAACTTAGATGAAATAGATATATTTCTTAAAAGATACAACTATAAAAGCCCACTCAAGAAGAAACCTGAAAATAAAAAGTCATGGAGATGTAATGTACAACATGGTAGCTATAGTTAAAATTGTATTGCATATTTCAAAGTTGCTAAAAGGGGAGGATCTTAAAAGTTCTCTCACAAGAAAAAATGTCTATGTATGGTGACATATATTAACTAGACTTATTGTGCTGGTCATTTAGCAATATATACAAACATCAAATTATTACGTTGTACACCTGATACTGATATAATGTTGTATGTCAATTATGCCCCGATTTAAAGAAAAAAAAGAAAGGAAAAGAAACCTGAATAGATTTATGTCTATTAAAGGAATTGGATTTGTACTTAAAAATCTTCCTACAGGAAAAACTCCAGGCCCACTGGTTTCACTGGTGAATTCTATCAAACATTTAAGAAAGAAATAATACAGTTGTAACACAAATTTTTCCAGAAAATTTAAGAGGAGGAAATACTTCCAAAATTTTTTTCCAAGTTCTGAGTTACCTTACAAAAAAGAAAACCATAAACTAATATCCCTAATGTACACAGATGCAAAGATTTTTAAACAGACTTTTTAGCAAATCAAATCTAATAGTACACAAAGCATAATACATCATGATCAAGCAGGGTTATCATAGGAATACAAGGTTAGTTTAACATTTGAAAATCAGTCAATGCAACTCACTAAATTAGCAAATTAAAAAAAGAAAAGCCTTAGGATCCTCTCAATTCATGCAAAAGAAAAAAAAGAAAAGAAAAAAGAAAGAAAGAAAATAATCCACTATGCATTCCTCATAAAAATGCACAGCAAACAAGGAATACAAAGGAACTTCCTCAACCTGATAAAAAATATCTGTGTAAAACTTACACTTAACATCCTACTTAATATTAGGTGAAAGACTATTTTCTCCCTAAGAACAGAAACAAGACAGGGATTTGTGAAATGTACTGGAGGGTCTAAGCCAGAGCCATAAAACAAACAAGGAAAAAGAAATAAAAGAACTTCAGCTTGGAAAGGAAGTAATAATGTTGTCTTTATGTACAGATGACATTATCATCTGTGAACCATAGTCTAAGGAATCTACAAAAAAGCTACTAGAACTAAGAAATGAGATTGTCAGGAATGCAGGCTATACATCAATATGCAAAAAACAACTGCATTTCTATATAGTAGCAACTGGAAACTGAAATATAAAAACTAATACCCTCAAAGTTAGCATCAAAATTATGAAATAGTCAATATTAACTATGACAAAAGATGTGAAAAACTTATCCAATGGAAACTACAGAATATTGGGGAGATAAAGAAGACAAATTAAGAGAGAGATATACCTTGTTCAGTACTCAATATTGAAAAACTCAATACTCAATATTGTTAATACATTATTGCTCCCCAAATGGATCTATGGACTCAATTAAGACCCAAACAAAATAGCAGCAGGCTTTTTGGTAGAAATTGACATGATGGTTCTAAAATTTGTGTGAAAATACAAAAAAAATATAGAGTAGCCAAAGGATGTTGGAAAATGTGAAAAAAATTGGAGGAATAAATGAACACTCCTTGATTTCAAGGCTTCTTGTAAGCTATAGTAATTGAGGGAGTGTAGCCTTGGCATAAAGAGAGGCATATAAACCAATGGAATAGAAAAAAGAGTCCAGGATGAACCCAAACATATATGGACAACTGATATTTTATAAAGGATAAAGGCTCTTCAGTGGAAAAAGTACAGTATTTTCACCAAATGTTGCTAGAACAAATAGATATTCATATACTCACACAAAAATTGTCTTTGATCCATACTTCATATCATATATAAAAATTAATTCAAAATGATTCATAGACCTAAATATAAGTCCTAAAACTGTAAAACTCCTAAAGTAAAAGGTAGGTGAAAACCCCTGTGACCTAGGCAAAGACATCTTAGATATAATACCACTATCGATAAAAATATAAATTAACTGGATTATTTAAGATTTCTTGGTAATCAAAAGACATTCATAGGAGAATAAAAAGACAAACCATAGACTGGTAGAAAATATTTGCAAAGTATGTATGTGATAATTACAAGCTCTCAAAACTCAATAATAAGAAAATAACTCAAATACAAAAATGGACAAATTGTTTGAACAGATACTAAACCAAATATGATATATGGATGACAAATAAACACATGAAAAAATGCTCAACGTCATTAGTCATTAGAGAACTGAAAATTAAAACCACAATGACAGACTATTACATACCTTTAGAACAGCTAAAATTAAAAATACTGAATATACCAAGTGTTGGCACTATGTGGAAGAGGTGGAACTTTCCTACACTTCTGGTGTGAATGTAAAATGGCACAACTACTTTGGAAACAATTTAGCAATTTCTTACAATGTTAAACATACATCTATTGTATGATTCAGCCATTCTAATCCCAGGTATTAGAAAAGAAAGCATAGTCCATATCAAGACTTGGACAGGGATATTAAAAGCATCTGTATATACACAGGAGTGGAATTGCTGGGTCATATGGTAGTTTTATTTTTCATTTTTTGAGAAAGCTTCATACTGTTTTCCACAGTGATTGCATCAATTTACATTCCCACCAACAGTATTCAAGGGTTCCCTTTTCTCCACATCCTTGCCAACATTTGTTATTTGTATTCTATTTGATGATAGCCATTCTGACAGGTGTGAGATGATATCTCATTGTGGGCTATTGGCAATTGATTCAACCTCCAGCCCCTCTCCCCTCCCCAAAGGTTAAGGATGGGACTGAAAGTTCTAACCCTCTAATCACATGGCTGGTTCTCCTGGCATCAAGCCCCATCCTTTGGTGCAGTCCAAAGGTCATCATTGACATAACAAAAGACACCTGTATCACTCTCGACACTTAGGAAATTCCAAGCGTTTTAGGAGCTCTGTGCCAGAAAGGGAACGTAGACCAAATACATATTTCTTATTATAAACTGCAATATCATGATAACCTTCTCTCTTTTGATTTGTTTCACATCACTCACCCCTCAATCCCTGTGGGGGTAGAATATACAGCACCATTTTCCCAAAGAAATCCTCCCCACAGAAATCCTCTTCTATCATCATTTTTGCTCCTTTTTATAACTCATTGTGGCTCAGATATTTTTGAGTTAAATCCTTTGACAATTCCAGACTGTGTAATTTTATATCTACTCTGTCTTTGCGCCTCAGTTGAAATTGCCAATTTGATACCCCGATAGAGTATGTAGTTGTGTAACTATGCCACCACACACAGAGTGCTAATTAATAGATCCATTTCTATCTGGAGGTGGTCTCTAATGGCCTGCCACAGATAGCTATCCTGTTCAACATTTTGAAATAAATACTTCGGATGAAGATAGTAAAAGCTTGTTTATCAAAGCTTTAGATCCCAAAGTCACATAGGATAGCTGATTTCTGAAACTAATGAGATAAAATTTAATAAAAGCAGGAATATCGTCATGCATTTAGGTACAATAAACCACCTTCCCAGGGGTAATAGAAGAGGGGAGATGTCTGGTGGCAGTAAGTCAAGATGGCTGAATCCTAGGCAGCTCCAGCAAAGCATAGTGTCTACATTCGACAGGCTTCTTTAGGATTATCTCTTGTGTTAAACTTTTTAAGTTGTAATACAAAGAAATCTTACTCACATGGCTTAAGTAAAAGGGAATTATGTCTGCAATAGCTGAAAAGTCCAAGGATAGGCTTCCATCTCAACTGGGTCTAGGTGGTGTGAGAGATGTGTTTCTTCCTATTTCTCACCTTTTCTCTGCAGTAGACTATTCCTCAGATAAAATACATGTAATATAGCAAGAGAGCTATGCATGACTCCAACATTATATCTGTAGGTTAGCAATGCTGATAGAGAGATTGTTTTCCCGCAGTAGTTGCAATTCCAGTGCCAGGTTAGCTCAGAAAGGCACATCTTAAGCTCATGTGTCCATCTCTGAAACAATTGCTGTTGCCAATGGTTGGACTCCACTCCATCCACTCCACCTCAATCATTTGAACACAAGGATGACTTAAAAGAGAACAAGGTTGGGTAGTATCCAAAAGGAAGTCTAGATGTTACCAGAAACAGGAGAATGGACATTAGGTAGGCTGAAATGAAGCTATCTACTGCATCTGGACACAATTTTTTGAAGAATTTTGATAAACTATAGTGAGTTCAGTGTACTGTAGTGAGAATTAGGAAAGACCTGTAAACCATATCATGCAAGAAATTAGTGGAAATTAGTCATGTTTTGTTTGAGCAAGAGAAGGGTGGGGCAAGGAGTGAGGCAGTAAATGAAAGTTTTTTTTTTCAAACATTATGTGAATCAGTATAAAGAGTAGAGACTAGTCTGTCTCTAGAAGGGAAAACTTAGACAAGGCGTCAGAATTTACAGGGAAATTTATTTTTATATTAACTAATTTTATCAAAATGCATGACAATGTCTATCAATTGAAAATAATATCTCTCACAGGCAATATATTTCCTGTCATTTATAGTACTCAGTGCAATACAAGTATTTAGTTCACGAAGCGTAAGGCCAAGGTTGTAGTAACAAATTCACATTTACTATTCAAAATGGCACAGCATGAAAGAGCAAGAATGACCAATTAACACAATGTCTAACCTCTCTAGCAGTCAAGGAAATGCTGATTCAAACAATGACATAGCATTTTCACAACCAAACTGGAAAATGAGCAGGGTCTACAATAATGAGTGTACCCTGTGTTGGCAAAGATGTGAATAAAAAGGTTTCCCATATACTGGGAAAATCTGTAAATTTTTACAGCCTTAGGGAATGAGGGATGGGAAGGGGGCAGATATATCAAAAGACTAGTACATACACTGAATCTAGAAATTTCTCTTCTAGAAAGAACTCAAAGGAAAAAAAAATCACTGATGTGCTCAAAAATGAATACATAAAACTGTTTATCATAGTGTTATGTAATAAGAAAAGAGGAGAAACAATCTACATGTTTAACAAGGGATTGGTTAAATTAAGTATGTTACATCCGTAGGCTAGAATATTCCACAGTTAAAAACTGTCAAAAAGATGTATATTTATGGCTATGGGAGATGTTCTGTGGGAGATTATTAGATAAATGAACAAATTAGATTTTGAATGTGTGTGCACAGAGCAATCAGATTATTATATACCCACACAAGTATAGTAGAATCAACACCGATATGTTATCAATATTTATCTCTCAATGGTGGGTTACATCTGCTCTTGCTCTTTTTTATTTGTGCTTTACTGTGTTTTTCAAATGTTCTATAAATGAATATGGATTGCTTTTTCAGACTTAGCTTTAGTGAGGCTAAATTCTCTTTATTTCACAATTTTATAGTTGTATTTTTTTTCCATTTATTCAGAAAACAAACAAAATTCAAGAAGGCAAATGAAATAATGAGCTTTCCTTATGCTATTGGAAATTAATTTGCTAAGCAGAATTTTGAGTGGGATGAACTACTCTCACCCCATTCAGTAGGCATGACTAATGTTTACTTATTATTAGCCTCTCTGTTGTTCTAATTATCTATTTATGGGTCATCATTCACTAATTTGAGTTGTGCAGGAGTTTTGAGTGTGGGAGTCTTGGGATGGGTCTGCAAATTAAAATTTAGTATTCTTTAAGAGTCTTAAAAGTTAAAAGCAATCTTGTTTATTTGCATGTCAAGAATCCTACAGCAATAGAAAAGAAATAGAGGTAGAACATTTTACATTATTTTTCTGTGACATCTAAGAGGAATAAAATATTTATCTTTAAGTCTGTGTGCACACACACACACACACACACACACAGAGATACATGCACATTTTTGAAAGTTGCAGAAAGGAGCAATTTAATAAAAATAAATAGGATGAGGATAAGGAAAAGAAAGAATATGAGGCTTTCATCTGGACTAAAACTGTAAAGTCATCAGGATCTGTGCCATTCAAGAGGAATATATGTCTTTATGTGTGTATGTTTAGGTATGTGTGTTTATATGTTTGCATACATGCATTTATAAATATATTAATATACTTTTTTTCCAAATGTAGACAGTAATTTCAGAGGAAACTGAAACTGATATAGCATAATAGATATGCTACTAATGGCATTTATCCCACTCATCATTCCATCCAGGCAGCCATGTTTTTACCACATAAACCTCATCTCGTGTGCCACACCTAATGGACCTAAGAATGGGTACCACTCCCAAGGAAAGGATAGCTTGCCTGTGACCTATGACAAAGCTATTGTGGATTAGTCCAAATTTATTGGGCCCATCAGATTTTCTGTCTTGGGAATTTGAACTAGAGAGAATGGAAAACATTAAGCAGAAAGAGATCTGTAAAGGGGTACTTCATGATGGTCTATGGCAAAATGAAGTTATTATAAAGCAGAAATAATGACTATTATGCAGTGCATATTTATGTCCCCCCCATATTCATACGTTGAAACCCCAGCCCTCGATGGAATGATATTAGGAGGTGTAGTCTTTGGGAGGTAATTAGAATTAGATCAGGTCGTGAGGGTGGAGCCTCCTTGATGGGATTAATGTCCTTATAAAAAGAGGAGGAGGCAAGAGATCTCTACCTCTGTTTTCTGCCATGTAAGGATACAAGGACAAGATGGCTATCTGCAAACTCAGAAGCGGGCCTTCACCAGACATCAGGTCTGCTGGCACATAGATCTTGAACTTACCAGCCTCCAGAACTATGAGAAATAAATGTCTGATGTTCAAGCCACCCAGTCTCTGGTATTCTGTTATAGCAGCCTGAGCTAAGGCAATGACTAAGACAAATTAGCGGAAACTCAGAATAAGTTTACAGATAAGAGAGTAAGAATCAGTCATCTGTAGTGAGAGTCAAAATATTTAGAAAGGTACCATGAAGAAAGATAGGTGGGGGAGCTCATCCCTGGAATTATCTCAAATTGGAAAGGCATTCAAATTCTTGTTCAGGTGAATGCCCACCATTCTCTTCTTTACTCTTTCCTTGTCCTATCATTTACCTTAAATTCCTCATTCTTGCAACTCAAAAATATTTTTAAACTTATCAGGAGTCAGTGTAAATAAGTGATTAAGAGGAAAAAAATTAAATTAGGGTTTAAATTACAGTTCTGCTGTTTACTAACTGTGTGATCTCCAGCAAGTTACTTAATGGTCAGTGCCTCAGTTTCTCTCTCATTTCTTTTTAAGTCAACTTTATTGAGCTATAATTTACATAAAATAAAATATACTCATTTTTAGTATGCAGTTAGATGAGTTTGAAGAAGTATATATATATATACATGTCCTTTGTAATCACCACCACAATCAAGACGTAGAATAGTTCCTCACTCCTGTTTTGTAGCTGGTGTCTCCTTGTCAACCCATACCCACAGAAACCCTGGCCTCAGGCAAATATTCATCTTTTTTTTTCTGTCAGTTACATTGATTTTCATTTTTCCAGCATTGTACATAAGTGCAATCTTACAGAATCTTACAAGTTCATGCATGTTGCCTCTATTAATAGCATGTTCCTTTTTATAGCTGAGAAGTATTCCACTGTATAAGTACAACACTTTTGTATATTTAGTCATGTGTTGATGGAAATTTCTTTTTTTTCCAGGTTATTTTTTGGTTTTTAATAAAAAGCTGCTATGGACTTTTGTGCACAAGTCTTTTTGTGGACACTATTTTTTTTTTTCATTTCTTTTTGGTATTATATTGAGGAATGGCATTCCTGGATCATGCATGTTTAACTTTACTAGTAGCTGCTAAACAACTCTCTAAAATGGCAGTGTATGAGAGATCCAGTTTATATACATCTTCACCAATACTTAGTAGCATGACATCAGTCCTTTGAATTTAAACCATTCTAGTTGGGGTGTACTAATCTCATTAAGCTTTTATTGTGCATTTCCCTGACAATTAATGACTTTGAGTATTTTTCATGTGCATATTGGCCATTTGTGTATCTTTTGTTAAGTATTATTTAACTCTTTGCCCATTTAAAAATCAAATTATTATTCTTGTAATTATCGAGTTGTACAATGTCTAAATATTCTGAATATGTCTTCATTAGATCTAAGTATTAGAAGTATCTTCTCAAACATTGTGACTTATCTTTTCATTTTCTTAATGATAGGGTCATTTTAATGGCAGAAGTTTTTAATTTTGATAAAGTCTAATTATAAAATTTTTATTTCATAATTTCTGCTCTTTGATCCTGTACAAAAATTCTTTGTCTAACCCTGAGATTTTGAAGATTTTCTCTTGTCTTGTTGAAAAGACTATACTTTCACCATTGGATTACCTTGGAAACTTTGTTTAACATCAATTGACCATTATGTGCAAAACTATTTCTTAAGTCTCTATTCAGTTATTTAATCTTTATATCTATACTTATATTAGTACCACACTGTCTTGCTTAATGTAGCTTTGTTATAAGTCTTCAAATAGGTAATGTTAGTCCCTTAACTCTGTTTTTCTTTCACAAGATTATTTTGGTTATTTTAGATCCCTTGTATTTCCATATACATTTAAGAATAAGCTTGTTCCTTCCTCAAAAATCCAGCCACAGTTCTAATGGGAAATATGTTCAATCTCTGGGTCTATTAGGGACAATTGGCATTTTAACAATATTGAGTCTTCCAGGCAATGAACCTGAAATTAGTCCTTGATTTTTCTCAGCAATGTTTTTTAGTTTTCAGTGTGCATGTATTGCAATGTTTTGTTAAATTTATTCTTAAGTATGTCTGCTTATGAAGTTTTGTTATCAATTGATGTCATTTTTTCCTTGAATGTTGAATTGACAGGTACAGTCATCTGGGCCTAGAGTGTTTTGTTTTGTTTGTGGGAAGGACTTTTATTGCAAAATCAGTTTCCTTAATTGACATATGACTATTCAGATTTTCCTATTTCCTGTCTTTTCTTCTGCCAGTTTTGGTTATATGTGCAATTCTATTTCTTAATTAATAAAATGAGGATACTAATAGTATACCACTCATTAGGCTGCTGTGAAGATTACATGAGTTCATATATTATAAATACTTATAGCAGGATCTGACATAGGGTAAATATACCCGTGGACAACAGTTAGTTATTAAAATACATGAATTATTATGCAATTAAGTGAGATCAAAAACACACAGGATAGTCTATTATTCTCGTTAAATCCTGAGATGTAATAATTATAACAAAAAACAACAGTTATTTAAATCTACTGGGCTTGTGACATGTCCCCAACTCATCAACAAATTGGATTTCTAATAATCCCAATGGAATGTCAAATTAAACTGTTAGAAAAATTAGAAATTAAATTCTTAGATACCATTTCAAATAAATAAATTGAAAGTTTGAAAGTCTGGTATAAGTAGAGATTTAATATGTCCTTTATATTTCCTATTTTTAATTTAAAAAACAGGAAGGATATTACTGAGCCATGGAGTTTCACACACGATGTTAAGACTCAGGACAACGAACTATAGGAATTATATACTAAATGCTTAATAACAGTACTTGAGTCATATAGAATTGAGAATGCTTTTAGTTACTAACAGAAAAGTATATCAGAGTGGCTTTTAAAAATGTAACATATTGGTGCATATAACAAGAAGTGTAGAGTTACTGCTGGCTTCAGAGTTGACTAATCCAAAAGTTCTTTGATTTCTTCAAATACCCATTTTATTTCTCTTTCTCTTAGTTGTCATATTCATCTTAAAACTGGATCCTAAATCCTTTCTTCCATGTTGAACAATTCTTCCCTTCAGTCCGATTGGGTCAGGGTTAAGAAATATATTATCCTTGAAACAATAACTGCCACCAAGTGAATATACTGCCCTGAATGGCTCAGGCCTCTGTTCCTTAACAATCTCTTGCAAGCATGATGCTATTACCATGATTGGCTTAGAATACACAGGGTCCCCTGCTGGAGATGGAAACAATTCCCTAAATTACACTGCAGCTATCCAATAGGATAAAGGTAGAATAGATGTTGTGGTATCATTTACAATATTCATTGTCCTTTATCCTGCTATGGCAGGCACTTTTATTTCCCCCATATTCCACTGTTTCCTTCTTCCTTAGTCATACTCAGATTTTTAGAATACTCAGATTTTTAGCCATGTACATGGTCATTTCACATAGATACTCTATTTTTCACGCTGACGTGCAGTCAGCCCTGTTCATATGGTTAATTTCTGGTCAAAGAAATGTCATATGCAATTTTAGGATATGTCCTTAAATAGAGAGCATGTTCTCCTCATCCTTCTGTCTTCCTGAAGATTGACTGGCCACGGCTTGAGTAACCATCTGGACCATGTTGAGGATGACTGAGTAATGAGGATCCTAGATCCCTGTTGATAACAGAGCTCAAATCTAGCTCTGGATTATTTAGTTCTAGACTTTATTTTTATTTTATTTATTTATTTATTTATTTATTTTTATTTATTTTTGGCTGTGTTGGGTCTTCGTTTCGTGCGAGGGCTTTCTCTAGTTGCGGCAAGCGGGGGCCACTCTTCATCGCGGCGCGCGGGCCTTTCACTATCACGACCTCTCTTGTTGCGGAGCACAGGCTCCAGACGCGCAGGCTCAGTAATTGTGGCTCACGGGCCTAGTTGCTCCGCGGCATGTGGGGTCTTACCAACCCAGGGCTCGAACCCATGTCCCCTGCACTGGCAGGCAGATTCTCAAGCACTGCGCCACCAGGGAAGCCCAAGACTTTATTTTTATGAGGGATAGAAATGAATTTATATTTTATTTAGGCCATAATTTATTTCAGGTGTTTTGGCACTTATAGGTAAATCTAATCTTAACTTATACTTAATTGATTTTCCGAAAACTAATGTCTGGGTTATATTATTGTACTGTTAGAAGACTCATCCTAATAGTATTAATTGATTGGGGCCAACATTTGGGGGTATGCAACCCAAAGCTCTATGTCCGTAGTTCAGTAACTTCCTGTAGCTTTTTTAATATGAAAAAAATTCTCTAACTTTCCTTATGCAAACACCTGCAGGTTTTTACCTAATAAATCTTTCCTGAATGCAGGATGTATGTTAGCTATGTTTATTTATATATTAATACTTGCAAAAACCACAAAACATAAATGATATAATTAGGATCTCTTTCTGTTATCAAACTGAATGATAGCTATAGGAAATCAGTGAATCCCATTTATTTACTCTGTTCATTCCTTTGCACTTACATTCTTCCAGACTCATTCATCAAGTTCACTTTAGTTTATCTCGGTTTCTATTTTTGGCACCTCTGAGATACTGATGCTTTGTGTTTGTTTGTCTGCTCATCTCCCTCCCCCATCCCTTCCCATTCCGTCCCTCTGGGAATACTCAGACTAGAGAAATCCATCTTCCACTACCATGAAAACATTTATTTGGGGCCAAACAGAGCTGATCTTTATCTTTGCCTTCAAAAGTTAGAAAATTCAGTTACTTTGGCAACAACTCAAGGATTAGGTAGGTTCTCCAAGTTTAACATAATAGAAAACTATCTAAAACACTTCTGTTAAAGATGTTCAGACAGTTAATAACGGAACTTCTATCCACAGAAAACAAGGTCCCCTAGAGGGGAAGCCAAGTCCTAGCCAAACTTTACGACGCACGTTCCTAGGAGGGAGGGTGAGGGGAATGCGGTTCACCTCTCAGCCTGGCTGCCTGGCTGCCTGCGGAGTTGCAGTGCAGAGTATCATTGCAGCGCTTTTTCAGGGAGTGATGTGCCGCACTGGTTCAGGGCTTTGTCTTTATTCACAACACATTCCTGTGTCTCAGCGTGGGGGGGGGGGCGGGGGGAGGAGTGCACAGTTGCCTGCCAGCCCGTCCTCTTTGACTGTCAGCCGAATAAGCCGAATGGTAACTCTCCATTAGAGAGAGAGAGAGAGAGAGAGGCACATTGAGATACAGAAGAAGAAAAACCACGCAAAAAGGAGGCGGTTGTGGGGGGGGGGGGGAGGATGCTCTCCGGCACACTCATATGTTAGGTCTCTGTGCAAAGGCAAAGGCGGAAGGCTGCAGAAGCAGCGTCAGCAAGCGTTTGGGCCGTGGTTGTAACTGTTGCCCATGAACACTGTCGTCAGGATGACTTTGAAGAGGCAGTATATTGCTTATGCGTAGAGCACTCCAGCTGTGCTAAAACTGGGAGTGCAAACACTCTCTTGTGTTCTATTTTAGAGACTTGCATCTTTTCCACACTCAACACTATCAAGACACTCTGCTACTACAGGTAAGATGCAGTTAAGATTTGTCTGCTCGTGACATCATTGTAGTTTTACACACTTTAATCATGACTACTTTTTAATATAACGCCTGGTTGATGTTGAAGTGCTTTGTTTTCTTGATTATTAGTCTCCCTTCAAGTAAACAATTTTATTTAAAAAACCATAATTAAATGAAGGAATCACCCAATCTTACCTAAAAGGAATGTATGTGATTGTTTGCATTTCCATGAGCTCTGAGTTCATAGTTGGGACTTGATCTCAAACTGTGATCTGAGATGCAATTCATAGTATATACTATTTCTAAATGTACCAAATTATTCACTTTCATTTGTAAAAGTCATAATCCCTCCCTGGCTACAGTATTGCTCTGTACATATATGCTTTGTGCTATTTCTTTTTAACTTTAGTAGTTTGGAGGAACCAATGGTGAGGCATATAACTCGTAGAGTTTAATCAAATTATTACAGTGTGGGGTAATTTACTCATTCAGAAACATGTGCTCTGATAGTCTTACCTAGAAGGTGTTATCATAAGAGTATATGTATATAATTAACAGGTAGCACAAACATGTGATATGTATGTAATTTTAAGAGAAGATGCAAGGACATTGATAATTCATACACTATGATATCATTGAGTCTTAAGTTTGTTTTTTTAATTAAAATTTACTTTTGTTTTTATAACTCTACTCTGTCTTTACCCATCTTATTATTTTTTGTGAGATTAGCTCTTAGGTGAGGTCACTCAGTATTGCTGAGGTTGCTGAGAAAACTGTAACCACAGAAACATATTAAGAACCTGTTAGGAGTCTATAGAGAATATAGGAGTAATACTGTCAACAGGTTTATAAAATTTTGCTCTGCTGAGTTTTGACAAGAGCATCTTGTAGTGTTAGTTACTTGTAATGTGGATTACATTTTGCTGTCCCATTCAAGGTCCCAGTAACTTGGAAATACAATTACATTGCTCTATGTGATCATAGTTAAAAGTACTAGATGATTTTAATTATAAAGCCATTATTTTACTTGACATTTTAACTTAAATTAACCTCAATTAATATATGTGTGTTCTGTCCTTGTGTGCCTATAATGTTCTTTCTATTAACTCTATTTTATATAAGAGTTGCTCCTAATCAAATTCTCTCCCATGAAATATTTAAATGCTAGTAATCTGGAATCATTAAAATGACACTTGGTAGTCAGTGGCTTTAACTCTTACATACAATAAAATATGTAGCATAAGATTAAAGCAAATCCTAGAGGAGCACATGTTTAACAGTAAAGTATTGTGAAAATAGAAGCATTTGCATGCAAAAATACATAATTCATTGGAAGACTTGTGATTCTTGTTCCTGTGCATGACTTATTTCATTTTCCAATTTCACTTACAAAAGGTTTAAATCAATGGGGAGTATATATGAAATATTCAATTGACTGAGGATGTGAAAATTAAAGGAGGAAAGAATTATTACTACAGTGACTTTTTTAGGACTATTGGGAAGTTGGTAACTGGCATGAATGTAAAGAATTCATTTTAGAGTTTCTCCTAGGGTGCAATAAAAAAATCAAGAAAAGTCGATGTGAAATATATGTCAATATGAGAAATTATTCAGAAGAAAAGTGTGAATGATGAAAGAGTAGAAAGGAGGTTTATACTTTATAATGAGTAGAGTATTTTCAGTAAACATAGAGTAAACTCAATGGTCTTTCTTTCATGACTGGCAAGAAAATGGCGGTATCAAGATTACCATTTCTCAGGCACAAATGAAATCCCAGTGGCCAAAAATCTGGTTGAAAAATAGCTGTTCTTTTCACTTAGTTACCATATTTGAATATACAGTTACTAAAACTGTATCTTGCCTGAAAGATTTCTTGGGATTATAAAGTTAGAAAAGTTACTTACAAGCTAGTTAGATTTTTAAAAGTGTATTGATGTTGATATATATATTTTTTGATTCACACAACTTATTTGACTTTCTTTCTTTCCGGGGAATACATATAGTCAACAAAATGGTATATGTGCTTTTGTTTTGAAACTTTACAGTATTAGTTTTAAGATTACTTATCCCAAATTATTTTGTCCAGTTGTCTCTTTCCCCCAGAAAGAGACATGTTCTAGATCTCCTTCTGCAATATACTACAGAAACACCATCTTTGTATTTACATACATCAGGGCAATATGCATACTTCCATGATTTGTGGACATTCAGTATCATGCTCATTTTGTCTTCATTTCCCCAAACTCTAGTTTTTCCAACTGTGTAAGAACTTTTAAAATGTCTGATAAGAATAAATTCATAATTAACATGATTTCCAGGGCCTTGCACTTTTCAACTATTTCAGAGAGAAACTTTTTTTTAGTCATAAGGAATATTCATTCTATCAATAATACTTTTAAATAATTATCCCAAAGTTGCCCAAAACATATTGGTAGGAATACGTCCCTGCTTTCAATTTCTTTATAGTTTCAACTAATTGAGAAAGTTTGGAAAAGTTTCCTTTCAATATCATTTTATGTTGAGCTAGATCACAAGTTGGAAGTTTATCTGGATCTTTCATAATATGAGATAAGATGATATAGTCATTATTACACTTTCTGTGACATTTGTAGAGTTTTAATGTTGTACAGAGCATATTAGCTAAGATGGAGCTTGGGTAAGTTAATTTTGAGGTTTTGGCTGATGTCACAACAGTGGAAACAAAAGATTTTGTGTCCTTGTTATCTGAGAGGAATTTAAACTGTTATCTGCATGTATATTGCATCAACTATTTATAACTTGTTGAAATAGATTCTGTTTTCATTGATGTGACAATGGTCTACTGAAATAGTCCTTCTTAATTTTCTACAGGAATTTTGTTTTGATAGTTCTGGAATATCACATGAGTCTCTCATTTGGAATTATGGACAGTTGCTCTGAAATTACAAAAAAATAAAAAAGATCATATTTCTAAGCCCTTTTCATGATGACTTTAATATTGATGCATGAATAGAAATAGCTGAAACTAAACAATTCTGAAATAACAAGCAAGAATAAGTAATGAGAGACCTCCAGCTAGTTTTCTAGTTCATTTACTTCACTTAAAAATATTCTTAGACTGTGGTGTGGATACTGGAAATCAAAGCTTACTGATCTTAGTGACCTAGTAGAACTGGCAAGTAGCAGCTTCTTCCTGCTACCCAGAGGCACAAGTTAATGCTTGCCCTTAGGAAGAATGTTTTGGATTGAAATAGTTGTTGTATCTTAAGTTATCTAAATGTAAAATATGAGTCTGTCCAAAGAAGGATAATCATAATTGTAAAATGTTGATTGGCTGTTTTGAAGTCAATTGCAGTCTACATTTTAAAGGTCATATTATAGAAGTCTGAAATAGTCATAAACATCCAAGATCCAAAAAATCTGACCTTTGTATTCTTTTTCCCAAATAAGTAATAATATTTCTATGCACATATTACACAACCATCTTTAAAAACATAGTAACAGGTGTGCCTTGCTTCAAAGAGTGCCGGTACCGGAAAACTTGTTCATTCAATAAAATGCTAAATTGCAAAGTTTATTGTTAGCTTTAAAATATTTTTTTCCAAAAGAGGTAGTTAAAACAGTTTTTAAAGAACAAGCTTATTTTAAAATATCCAAGGCCATTAATTTTATTTAAAAATTGTTTTATATACACATCTTTAGAAACCTAACCCCCAGGCAAAGTGAGGTAGATTTGCAACCACAAGTACATGAGTATATGTGTGAATTCACAAATGGAAACAATCCTAATTTTAAAACAAAGTGCTCCTTCATTTACTTTCCTAAAACCATGTGCGTGCAAAATGACAAAACTGTCTCAGTTTATACACTCATTTGTATGTTATATAACAGCAGTATATATAACAAGGTAAATGAACTTGCATATAAAGGTCAAATTGTTAGTTTTGTAGTGTGTGAAAGTTGGAGATTAAAGAGTTTTCCTTACATGAACTTTCTTTAACAGATTAAAGGGTTTCTGACATTTCAGGAAAGTTCTGTTCAAATTAGATCCCAGTGTTTTCTTTAATCTGCACAGGCAAATATTACATGCTTTAAGGTTATTCTTAGAAGGTTACAGATTCCAATTAATTAGTTTCTGCTGATAGATACATACATAGTAAATATAAACCATAGGGTTCCAATGGAGAAATTAATTCAATTTCTACAAGAAAATACTGTGATCAATATTCTCTTTTAAGTATTTGTGAGAAAACATACTACCCATTAGGCAATTATTTAATGAAGGCAAAGTTCTAGTTGTGATTAAAAGAGATTATATTAGCACTTCAAAAGACAGTATGTAATGCTTAATCTTTGTTTAATAAACACAAAATATGACTTAGGGTTCTTGAAAATTGGTATTTTTCCAAAGATCCTTTTATGTTTTTGGAATGCAAATGATCATTGTTTTTCACAGAAAATATTATAAAAATAGATTAATTGCCATGAATTCAATTTGTTACTATTTTGTTCAAACAGTAACCAGAACATTTAGTTGTGTGAAATAAGGAAGGAGGTGTGACAAGCAAGTAAAACTACTTCAGTTCAGCATATCATTTTACACCTCTATATGCTATGAGTTCCCAAATCATATTTGCAGAATATATTTCTCATCATCTGCAACACCTGTAGAATGTCATCACCCTATCTTCCTTTTTTAAAACCTAGGTCTTCTAAATGATGCTTTATTTCCAACTGAAAACATGTGGTAAATCCAGATGTTGAAACACAATCACTCCCCAAAGGCTTACAGTTACAGGTTGATTCAAGTATGGTTATGTATAAATATACACATCAGATCCCTAATTTATAATTAGAACACAGGCTGTGAAGTGCATAAAAATTGTTAAGAGGCCACAGTTGGCTGTGTAAATTCCTTGTTTAAATGAAAATTCACTTTCTGCCCCCTCAGTGTAGCACATCTGATAGAGTCAATGAATTCTTACAGAAGTGTTTGTATATGTAAAAGAATAGATAATAGATATGACAATATTATCTGTGTGAGAAATATGATTTGCCTGACCACCCTGCTTTAAATAAATTTGGAATGGCATCATTGGTCCAGTAGGGAAATTCTAGGGTTCAAACGGTTTAAAATCATTCATTCCTCTAGTCATTTACGGTGACTAAGGCATAAAGAAAGAAATTGATTATAGGAATAATAACTTAATGGTTTTGATTTGCTAACAGTTTATTCAAACCTCAAACTAACAGGCAGAAAATCAGAAAGAAAACTCCTTTCCCTAAGGAAAGCTAACATTTGCTAACTAAGGATATTTATGATGCTTTGCTGGCTAATTTATCCAGACAGATAAAACAAAAGCAGTGGTACATGATGGAACAATAGTGAAAAGAGCAGACAGATTTATGAACCACGTTGACACTTCTGGGACCCCCCCCCCCCAATAATTGAATTTTTTAAACTTATGCATTTTATTGCTTTATATTTTCCTTTTTTCTCTCTATCCTTTTTGTAGTCACATTTCCAAGAGTCTGAACAAGGGTATGAAAGCCCATCTTCAGCATTTTCTTAGTTCAAAATTTATTATGCATGATGTAATCAGATCTCCCAAACCACTCAATAACTTTCCCTCTAGTCAAAGCACTGTCACCAAGCCAAAACTGTAAGGTTGAAATGAGCAAGAGAAACTCTGCTATCAATGATTGGTGCATGGTGTTAGTTTTCACCTGTGCGGGAAGGGAAATAGACTCTGCTTGGATGAGGGCCATGTTATAAGAAGGAAAGTCTTACAATCTAATAAGTCCCCTGTGTGAAATCCATCTTGGAGCAATCTTGGGCCTACTCCTTAAATTAATGGAGACCAGACCTTACAAAGATGGGGAAAAATAATTGAGTCTACTGCAAAATTCCATATAAGGCTTGAAGCATGTGGCTAATATAATAGATACAAATAGTCTTCCTTATTTCTAATAGAATGGGGCAAGGGAAAAGAAGCCAAACAGATTTAATTAACTGCTCCCATTTTCTAAACATCAGGAGTGAAGAGCCTCCTTGGTCA
The DNA here is from genome assembly GCF_009873245.2 of Balaenoptera musculus. Lineage (NCBI taxonomy): Eukaryota > Metazoa > Chordata > Mammalia > Artiodactyla > Balaenopteridae > Balaenoptera > Balaenoptera musculus. The sequence continues at coordinate 139,375,294 of NC_045787.1, read as the reverse complement.
ACTTGTAATTAGAGAAATATTGCCTGATCAAAGGGAACTTTTAGAATAACTAATAATTAGTACTACTACTGTTTCTGATGTTGCTGCTACTAATACAGATTGAATATTCTACCATATGCAATTCTAGACATTTTATATGCATTATCCAATTACAAAAACCGTATAAAATCAAAATTAGTAACCCTGTATAAAAATGACAAAATAGACTTGTTTAGGTTAAATATTTTGTTCAAGGACTTAGAATTGAAAGACAGTTCTGTGTGTTCTCTAAAACCTATAATCACTAAGATTTGATATTTACTGTTCTAGGAATCTGCATACTAATTAATGGGAATTAACAAGATACAAAATAGCCAGTAGAAAAACAGAAAGGAAGCAGTCATAATACAAAACTTAAAGGGTTTTAAAAATTAAGCTATGAAGCTTAAAGGGTTTTAAAAATCAACTTCGATAATCCATCCTCGCTAGTAACTATACCCATTTTGTCTCTTTTTTATATATTTATTTTACAAGTCTGAAATATATGCTTCCTAAAAATGCTAAAACTGAACCAATTTCAATTTTCTTTTTCATTCCAAGAATTTATAAAGTAGTTGTTTTCAACTAAATTGTCTATATCATGGGCGTGTCAAAACATCAATGTTATGTCCTGTCATAGAAATGCAAATAGGTCCGCCTTATTGCAGCTTAGTGCCTCTAGCCAAAAACAATGGATCTGCTTGGTATACTTAAGTCAGGCTGGCTCATTGGCCAAAGAGTTCCCTCAAACATTCTTAAAATTTTAAAACTAGCACCATCTGTGCAGTGTAAATTGCAACAATTTATTTGTTACATTTTTCAATCAGGGTCAAAGTAACCTAGTCTATGCCAGTCTTTACCTCAGATATTCCACTTGAATCCCTTTGGATATCAAGTATGCAGATAGATCATTACAAATCATTAGCTGAATCACCTCAATTCATTTCATGAAGTCATTTTTTAAAAAAACCGTAGATGAGATAGAATAAGTATAGATACTTTAAACACTTAAACTACAGTGTACATCTGCATTGTAATTATATTTACAACAAATTTTATGATGTGTTTTCATGGGAGAGTCTCCAAACACATGCCTAATTAGTTCCCTAACTTAAATCTTAAAATCTGTAGATCACTCTACTTAAAATAAGGAAGATCAAGCCTTAGGAGCCTTCATTCCACTTAGCCTTTCCCCAGTCCTTATTCTAGAAACACTTGTGTGTGTGTGTGTGTGTGTGTGTGTGTGTGTGTGTGTGTGTGTGTAGTTTAAATAAATAGGTAGATAGATAAACAGATACACAAATGTCTCCACATAGAAACTCTAAGATTCACTGATTTGCTCGCTTGGAATGAAGTTTAAAGTGTCTCAGAAATACCTACATTTGGCAAAATTCAGATTTGTCTACATCTAGCAAAATTCAAAATATTAAGAGGAAGAATTATAAAAAGTCATAAAGAAGAGTTATGACTTAAAAGTAATTCCAAACTTTCTTAGATTTGCTGAAACTACACTCAGAGTGAATCAATATCCCAGAACAGTAAGAGACACCCTTGCACTAAATTGGCTTGTATCCTATCGTGCAATAGTTACCTGCATGTTTCAGGGATTGTCAAGATTTAGTCTTCAATTGTGCATATTTAGCTTCCTTTTCTTTTTCTTTTTTTTTTTGGTTTGTAAGGTTATTATAGTTCTGCCCTTCCTGATCTTTATTATCAGAGTTCTTTGATTGTAAGAATGTTTTGAGGGTATGTAGGCTGGTTGAGTAAATTACTACCTAGCATCTACACTTTCAATGACAAAACTAGATGAAACATTACTTATTGCCTCCAAGCTTTCGATGCTGTTTTGACAAGGTGACCGTAGCTACAATTCTCAGGTGTCATTGTGTTAGGAAACAGGAACCAGTTAGTTACCTATAGATTTCCCACACCATAAATTTGGTTTTCAAGACAAGCATGGAGGCAAGCAGTTGGAGCTGCAGGTCCTACCCAAATTCATCCAGTATGCAGATCAAGGATATAGTAACAGCATTTGGCTAAGGTTCATGTGTGCACAGGAATCAGTTGACTGTTGGCTTAAACTGTTGGTTTAAAAACCGATGATAAAATAATAAAACAGACAAAGCAGTTTTGGATTATAATGCAAAGTATAAGTGAATATCCATGATTCCATTCTGATATAAAAAATGTTTGAAAAAATACATAAATGAGAGAATAGACAAATCTGCCATACAGAAGAATACCAAATAATTTATGTAAATGCTCTGCCTTCAAGGAGGGGGAGCATTAATTCTCCACTACTTAAGTTGGGTGCAGATGGTGACTTTGTTCCATGGAGGGCAGTAGGGAAGGGGATGAGGGGAAGAGGAATTCTATAGTAGAGAAACTTGACACGCACTACCTCAGCCAGGTGGTCAAAGTTGACATCAATGGTGTGTCAAGTAAAAGCAAAAACAGACTTAGATAAGGAGAAAGTTTACTCAAAAAGACTTAAAATAAGGAGGACACTCCAATCCCAGAAATCTGCAAGTACCTCAGATTTAAACAGTAAAAGGCTTTTCTTTTACAGAGTAAGGAAGGGTAGGCAGTAAGTAGGGGGAAGTTGGGTGTCATGAGCTGAATTTTGTTCTCCCTTTCCTCAAGTTTATATGTTGAAGCCCTCACCCCCAGGACCTCAAAATGTGAATGCTTTTGGAGACAAGGCCTTTAAAGTGGTAATTAAGGTTAAATGAGGTCAAATGTATGGGGCCTTAATGAAATCTGACCAGTATCCTTACAAGAAGAGGAAATCTGCACACACTAAGAATACGAGGGATGAATGCACACAGAGGAAAGAGCATGTGAGGACATAGTGAGAAGTGCAGCCATCTGCAAGGCAAGGAAAGAAGTCTCAGAAGAAACCAAACCTGCCAACACCTTGATCTTTGACTTCTAGCTTCCAGAACTGTGAGAAAATTAATTTCTACTGTTTAAGTTACCCGGTCTGTGGTATTTTGTTATGGGAGCCAGAGCAAACTAATAACATTATTCAAACTAGGAGGAATAACAACCAGTGTGGTTTGATACAGTATGTGTCTCCCTGTGCTTATCCAATTTTCAGAAAAAGGATAAAGTGGGCATGTTCTGCATTTTAGTGTTGGCTTAGGCTGGTGGGCAAGCAAAGTTCAGGACTCTGTGGAGAGGAGAGAAACCTGACAAAAGTCTGATGAAGACAAAGCAGAAGGTAAGGAATGGGCAATTGTGAATGCTTGGTCAAGTGATAAGTCATGTTGATAGTGTGTACCCTTGACAGAATGTGATGAGAATGGCACTTCAAATGCGTTGTCTTTCTCCCCAGAACCCATAACCTCAGTATAATCATGAAAAAAACCAGACAAATCTCAGTTGAGAATATTCTGCAAAATAACTGACCAGTATTTCTTAAAACTGTCAAGGTTATAAAAAACAAGAAAAGGCTCAGAAACGGTCATAGTCAAGAAGAGCCTAAGGAGACATGACTATTAAATGAAATGCAGTATCTAAGAATCCTGGAATGGAAAGAAGACATTAGGTAAAAACTAAGGAATTCTGAGTAAAATATGGACTGTAATTAATAGTAATGTATTGATTTTTGTTCATTAACTATGATGAATGAACCATAGTAATGTGAGCTGTTAGTAATAGGTAAAACTGGGTGTGGGGTATATGGGAATTCTGTGTACTATCTTCACAGTGTTTTTGGAAATCTAAATCTATTCTAAAGTAAAACGTTTACTGAAAACAAATAGCGATAAATAAAAACAAAGAATCTCAATAGTAGTCCATTTCAGACAACAAGGTAGCACAACTACATCACTAAAAAGTTTAAATAAGTCTTGAAATACTGCCCAATTATAAAACATGATCCAACTACCACTTTAGGGGATTGTGGCTTTGGTGGAAAGTTAAATTATTTTTGCATTTACCAAATTCTACAAAAGTAAAATTCATTTGCTTTATGCAAGGTGCCAATCAATGCAGAGATTAGGATACTAACTCATGTGCATTTACTTCTAGAACATATTTCCCCCTAAGTCTCCAAACATTTGACCTGGATGGAATCACTCCTATAGCCAGGCCTTCACAGATTTTCCTCAACCCCATGATTTTCAGGGCCTTTCTTTTGGGGTAAGATCCCTTATTGCCATGAGTGTTATCACCCTCCTCTTGTACCTTACTAATTGACTCGTGTTATTCTACTAATTTAGACAGTTATTTTTGCATTCTTAAAGTATATATGTTACCAAGTAAAGGGCTCACTGCCCAACACTCACAGAGGCCAATATTATAGCCCTGGATTTGAGAAAAGAAAAGCTTTACTCTGAGGTCAGCCAGCAAGGAGACAGGAGGCAAGGCTCCAATCTGTCTCCCCACCTGGAGTTCAGTCAGACTTTTGAATCAGGGGAGGGCGGCTGGTATGCGGAAGTGCTGGTGGGGCAGGTTTCCACTGGAGGGCTCTGGAACTTGGTCATATATGGTGAGGTCTGGGAAAGGGGCTTTAGCACTGGATCTTCGTGCACAACAGACCCTTCACTTCCGAAAGGGTTCAGCGTTCAGGTTCTGGTCATGTTCCATTCCTTTGGTTTCGCTGGGGGTCGGGGAAGGAGAAAGTTTGGTTCCGGGTGTTGTTTGAGATAAACATTTTCTACTCTATGCGTGCTTTGCCTGCATGGCTCACGGTTTGTTCTGTTTTCTCTGAAAAACAACTCAGTATCTTGTTAGAAACAGGACAGGGCCAGTTTGAGGCTGGTTCTGTAGTTACATATATAATATTAAATGCAGTCCATTTAATAAGTATCCCATCTTTTCCCTACATAAAATTCCAGTAGCAGCAGGAACAAAGTCTATTCCACATAACTACCTTTATTGTACTTTACTCAAACAAAAAAGTTACTTTTCTTTCTGCCTCTGATAGCATCCCTCCATGTGCAAAGAAATGAATGCTGACTTTGTAAGTGTCAGGAAACATCGTCTCATTGCAGTATTTCCATTGATGAAAATACTTTTATGAACCATTGTCAAATCAGAGCTATCTTCCACTTAAGAAATCACCCTGCAAGAATACTGCAGAAATAAGCTTTTGTGCCCATAGACTTGAAAATTTTATCACACTCTTCACTTGGCATTTGTGTTTAATTCTGTCTTGCTTCGAATTTTTAAAAAATCATTTCTGCTTTTTTAAGGAAAATCAAAAAGGGAAGTAAGAAGGAAGGTGACTGGGCAAATGATAGTCATTTGATTTTACTGGCTATTTGTCATATTTTTTGCTCACTTCATAATTAAAATCTGATTGCTGCAGGAAAAAAAATCTCCCAAGAAAAATAGTTATTATTTGATAGATTTTTTTTATTCTTTGAAAAATTATTTGTCATATTTTTTGCTCACTTCACAATTAAAATCTGATTGCTGCAGGAAAAAAAAAATCTCCCAAGAAAAATAGTTATTATTTGATAGATTTTTTTTATTCTTTGAAAAATGGGTTGATGCTGGCAAGTTTGAATTATTACAGTTATAGAATTTTATTTTTCCTAGGTTCAATAATTTAATGTGATTAGCCTATTGGAAAATGAATATAATATTTCAGTAGCTCAGAAACATGATCTGTATGTATGTATTACACTTACAGTTTAATTAGAAAACTAATGAGATGCGATTGCCAATCTGATTGTTGAGGATCTGGTACAGTAAATTTCTATTAGCAGACTTGACTATTTCTCTTCCAGCTCTGCATTCACCCAACCTTAGAATATAGGGATTATTATATTGGACACCTGCCA